>NC_142361.1:28083675-28683675 GCF_059441175.1 Urocampus carinirostris
GGAAGCAATACATCCTAGGTGTGCCCTGCGACTGGCTAGCAAACAGTTCAGGGTGTCAGCTGCCCACTGCCCAAAGATAGCTGGGATGGGCTCCAGCCCCCCCGTGACCCTACTGAGGATAAGCGATGCAGATAATGGATGGACATCCTAGGTGTTTATCTGTTTTTCACGTTTTAAACATAATTGCGTGATTATGACTACTATCAATGGTAGGTCTGTGCCGTGAAATGCCCATTTTGTGGGACAAATGAAGGCATATTCGACTCGTTCCCGCATTACATTCTAATCTTTTATTCATAATGTAAACATTATCTTCCTGGTGAATCACCCAATCGAAAACACAAAGTAGTTGGTTGTTTACCCTCTTGTGAGAGAGAGCTTCGTCTTGTTAGCAGTTTAATGTCCTCCCTATCGACCGAGAAAAACTTCTGTCCCTTCCGCTAACAGTTTGATAATTACTGCGGTATTGCTTGTTGCTGGCAAAGAGGCACTTGAGAGCAGAAACTGAGAAAATACTTTTCTTCGGAAAGCCTCCAATTGATCAGAAGTAGGGATTGGTTGTTTGATTTATTTTTTCCCCAAATCACATACGAATACTCAATTACTCATCCCTTATGTAATCACCAATATCAAATTGTAATTCCACTACGATCTGGACAGTACAGCAGTGAGAAAACTACGGCCCATGGGCCACATTCGGCCAGTCGGGCTTTTTAATCCAGGCAAGATGAACATAAATGCTAAAAAAATCTCAACAATATTAATAAAGCGGTAAATAAAGTACCAGCAAAAATGATTTTTGTGCCAAGTTTGTCTCCATTTCCCTTTTGTGTCTACTACAAAAAATTTACAAAATTACTATAAAACTTTATACAGTATTATTTTTCTTTAAATCTGAAAAGACAAAAGTAGTACAAAAATACCGCTAAAGTAATTCCATGTTACAAATATACTACTGCAGAATTACCACAGAACTTGTACTACAGAAATATTGCATAAATAATCCCAAAATACAACTACAGCAATACTACAAAAATTTAATACAACAAAAATACTACAGTAATAGACCAAAATATTGCATAAATATGATGAAAATACTACCATGGGAATTACTCCAAAAATACAAACAAAAATACAGAAACACAGTTGTACTACAAAATACTACTATTGTAATACTACTTAAGACTACAAGAGATATACTGCAAAAATACAACTACATTCATACTACAATAATACTACAGTATTTCTACAAAATATTTAAGTAATACTACTACACGAATACTACCAGACAAATACTGCTATGGAAATACTACTACAGAAATAATACAAAAATACGACTACAGTAATACGACAACAATAATACAGTAAGACTACAAAATACTGCAGAACTACTACAATATACTACTATATAATACTACGACATAAATACTAGAAATACTACTAGAAAAATACTCCTAAAATATAATTACAGTAATACTGCAAAATACTACTACAAAAATACTACTAAAATACAACTATTGTAATACTACAACAACACTACAAAAGTACTCCTACAGTCGCAATACAAAATTATTACTACGGAAATAAAACCACAGTAGTACTAGAAAATACTACTACCGAAATAATACTGCAGTAGCACTACAAAGTACTACTACAGCAACACTACCAAAATATAACTACAGTTATACTACAATAATACTACGGAAATACTATATAATACTACTCCAGATTTACTATAAAAACTTTAGTTACACAACTTTAGTAATACTACAAAAATATTACTACAGTAATAATAATAATAATAATAATAATTTCCTTTGTATTGTCATTCTTTGTAACAATGTACACAGAACGAAATGTCGATACACCTGACCCGTTGTAGCAATACAACAATACTTCAGTAATACTGCAGAAATGCTAAAATAATACTACTACAGAAATACTACAAAAATGCCAATGCTTTAATTCTGAGTGTTTCGAAAACCATTTGATAAAACTAATCTATTTAATAACAAATATAAAAATACACATAACATATAGATGTCCACATGTATATATATTCGTAAGTGCAAATGAGAAAAATTGGATAGGTCTCCAAACCGGGGCCACTGGCCAAATTTTTTAACCCAATGTGGCCCTCGACTCCAAAAGTTTCCCCACCCCTTTAGTACATTAAATGTCCTATTTTTTACCCAAAATAAACAAACGTCAAAAAAGCCTGTCTCTTCCCAAGCATTTTTCTTTGAATATAATCCGCATGAATTATAAATAGGAAAAAGGTTGCATACGTAAATAAACTCCGAGGACGCCCCCGGTGCACAGGAGCAAAAGCACGCCTCTGAGTTCGATCAATACATAATTCAGCCAGCTTTAATGAGTGTATGCTTATTCATTAATGGTATAGATAGAAAACAATGAAGGACACTTAGAGTGGAGTGACGCTTCATTGCGTGTAATTAGGTGTTGATTGTCGTTGGCTTTACTTCATTAGCTTAAATTCCGCCGTCAATGCCGGCGGTACTCAAGTGAAAGTAGATGCCTGTTTTATTGTCGTAAAACGCATTTACTTACAGTTTATTTGTGATTGGAAGTCTGGATACATTTGTTAGAGATGCACAAAAGTTTTCTTTTCTACAATAGGATTGTTAAATTTTGGTGGATGTGGACCTAACAGAGGGGGAAGCAGGAAGTGAGGTGCTGAAAATAAGGATGGTATTTCTTCACAAAACTAGCAACATAGTAACAAACGGACAAGGGGGCTGAAAACAAATGAGATGTCCAAACAGAACCGATCTAACGGGATCCAAACCAGGAACAAAGACCAAAATGGGAAATGGAGAAGCCAGGAACAACGTAACAAACAAGTTGCACTAAACTACCAGCAATATGTCCACAAAAACAAAATCAGAGGAAATAATGACAGTGGAAATGAAAATGACCCAACGACGTGTAATGTCCTAAATGTAAAGGGTCGGATATTTAGGGACAGGTGTGTGTGTCGTGATGACTGATTAGTTTCACCTGTGCCCGCTTGTTTGGCGCCAGCCGCTCCGGGCTTCCTGATTGGTGCCCCATTCTACTTAAGCTCAGTCCTTTCTCTCGCCTGTTGTCAGTCCGTCAGCAAACCTCTGTTTCTACAAGGGAAGCACTTTGACTCTGACTCCCGTCGGTCCCGCTTTTTGTACCAATTTTCCACCCGTCTGTTCCTGATTTCCCCATTTGTCTCTGACCTTACCTGTTTTTTGACCCCGACCACGTTTTGCTCACCCGTCCCGGCTTACGACCCATTTTTGATCCCGACCA
The DNA here is from genome assembly GCF_059441175.1 of Urocampus carinirostris. Lineage (NCBI taxonomy): Eukaryota > Metazoa > Chordata > Actinopteri > Syngnathiformes > Syngnathidae > Urocampus > Urocampus carinirostris. Next base: position 28,086,979 of record NC_142361.1, read on the forward strand.
CGTTTGGCTCTCCTGTCCCGGCAATCGGCCTGTTGTTTCCATCCTCGAAAGATCCACTTCCGCATTCGTAACACGTTCCGATTATGTGAGCGACTTTCTTTCTCTGTCCAGCGAGCACAGGATCGCGGGCGCTGCATTTCCTCTTTATCTCAATAAACTTGTGAGAAATGTCACGCGATTGGGTCCACCCTTTGTGCTGGTCGTGACAGTGTGGTTGTTGGATACACCCGTGCCCAGTGCTGAACCTATTTGGCGCTCTCTGTTGGAAGGAGGCATACCAGACCTAACAAGGATTCAGTTTTCCCCCCAGGTTTTATTTAAAAGCAATTCAAGAAAAAGGAGTCTCTGATAATAAGCATTTTCCCCCCCAAAAATTAACAAGTAAATATCCACCTTTTAATACACCAGGCTTAGCGTTTTCCTCCAATAACAAATCCAAATACCCTCGAGGGTGACTGAGGAGGGAGTTTTCTGCTTTGTTCTCCCCGTTGCGCTCACACATTTGTTTATCCATTTACTTTTCCTGCTTATTTACTTTTACCCATACTTCAATTCTTATTTATTCCATTTCTTGTCCTACTTCTTGTTCTTGTTGTTATTGTTATTATACTTCCTCTTTTTTTTTCTCCTTATACTTTTTCTTCATATTTATTTACTTTGTGTAGATATAAAAGTCAACCATGGATAAAAATCCTCCATTTACCTTTATCATTTTAATAGATTAAAAAATATATAAATTAGTTTATAAAATATGAACTAAAAAAATCTAATACATTTGAGAAAAAATAAAAGAACCTGATATAAGCCAGTAAAGTAAATAAAAAGCGAAGACAACATTTATTGCAGAAGTAATTAAAAGTTCAAATAAATACAAACCCAAAAAATTGTTCAAGAAACAAAATCTTTAGAAAATAAATGTAGAAGTAGAATTAAAGAGTAACCCATTAAAAAAAACTCACCTTCATTTATTTCATTTTTGATATTTTTTTTCACTAGTTGACACATGTATTCACCAATGTATTTGTAATAATTCTTTTTGTTTATATACGTTTTTAAAATTCCAACAATATCAATATTTTATAAATCTATATAAAAATATTATATTTTCTTTTGAGTGCTGACGTTAAAAAATATCTGCTTGATACTTCAATATTAATCTATTAAACAAATATCCTGTTTCTATCCTTATAATTTCACATCTTTCGTGCAAACCTGATACAAACGTTTTCAATAAAAGGCCGGTGGAGCAGCTACTCTGAGATAAAGTTTAGGTGCGTGATGCCGCTCCTCCAGCATGCATAAATTAAGCATGAGTGTCTGTTGTCTTTGTTGTTCTGGATTGAACAAAGCCCTAGCAAAATGATTCAGCGGCTCAGCCTTCTCTGCATTGCAATTAATTTTCCGATATATGTTTTTTTGTGTGTGTGATTATCTAGACCAGGGGCCTCAAAGTCACTTGAGTTGGGGGCCGCTGAAGCTAGAATCCGGGTGAGGTTGGCTTAAATGAGCTGATATAAACATTTTACTGTTCTTAAAGGGACAGTGTTTTATATTTTTCCGTTGAATATCGCTGACATGTGTAGTGCAACCAAAAATGAGTCAGAGGAAGACTACCGAGCCTGAAAGGGTGCAAAAAGCAGCCTTTTTCTTCACATTTTACCCAGCCTTTCTCAAAGACTAACAAAAAGAAGGGATTTTATTTGAAAAACACTAGTCAAACAATTGGGAAAGAGAAACGGGAAAAGGAGGCAAAAAATGGAATAAGAAGAGAAATAGGGGAAAAGGAAGAATAAAAGGAAAGGAATTAAAGAGAAAAAAATACATTTTTGTTTATCTTGTTCTTTTCTCTGTTTTATTTTTTTCATTTTATTTTTTCATTGTCTTTTTTTCTTTTGTTTTTATTTCAATTTTCTTTTCTTTCTTTTTTGTCTGTCTCATCCCCCGGTTTAAATGTCAAAGTGTCCATGGAAAAGACACTGAACCTCTAATGCACCCGATAAGCAATTAGGTGCCTTGAATGGCTGACGCTGCTATTGGTGTGTGAGTGTGTGTGTGGATAGCAACGTGTGAAGCACATTGTAAAGCGCTTTTGGAGGTCTTCAGTGACTTGAAAAGCGCCAAATAAATGTAGACCATTTACCCTTTACCATTTACAACGATGTTATGCAAAAATGCATACTGTTCCTATACTAACCCCTGTTAGAAATATTTGTTGTTACTCATGTTTACCATCCTCACTGTAAACAAATATAAAAAACATCTCAACGTCATGACTTTAGCTAGATGTTCCGTCCATGTGGATTTGTGACGGGAAACAAAATCAATGCTGCAATAATTGCCCTAATTTTCTCATCCTTCTTCATCCAATTAGCACGTCAGTGTTGATTGGAATTCCGTTTCGGTCCACTAGAAGGTGTTTGAGTTGAAAACAATTACGCAGAACAATGGCTGCGTTGGCACAATGCGGGCAAAAAAAAAACAACACACACGTGCTTAATCTATGCTTACTTACACTATATGTAAGTCGAAATTCTCAGCATTAATTATCCATCAAAATAAAATCAAACTTGGTTTTAAAAATGATGCATTACAGGACCCTCTGCAACATTTAACAATTGGTAATAATTTTACCCTCTTTGTAAATTTCCTTTACCAAATATGGCATTTCCCCCAGGCTTCAAGAATATGGGTCGACCGAATACCAGTCTAAATCTGTGATTACGAGCCACATAAGTAGTGATGACAAAATCTAGCAAAACGTAAGAGAGAGTCTAAGTGTGTGATGTTGCTCTTATGTGTAAATCAAGGATTAGTGTTGTCTTTGTTGTTCTAGATCAGGGGTGTCAAACTCATTTTAACTCGGGAGCCACACGATAGAACAAACATTCTGTCGGGGGCCGGACTAGTAGATTAAAGAAAGAAAAAGAGACATAAAGAAATAAGAGAAAGAGGGAGGGAAAAGGAGAGAGGGCGGGACAAAGAAAGAAAAAGAGAGAGAGGGAGAGAGCGTGAGAAACAAAAGATAAAAAGTCGTGAGAGAGGGGGAAAAGAAAGGGAGAGGAAGAAAGAAATCCAAAGATAAATAGAAAGACTGAAGGAGAGAAAAGAGAAAAGAAAGAGCGAAGGGTAGGAAGAGAGAAAGAGAAAAGAGAGAAAAGGAATAAAGGAAGTTCAAGCAAAAGACGATAAAAGACACAGAGAGAAAGAGACAAAGAGCAACAAAGAAAGAGAAAAAGAGACACAGGGAGTGAAAGAGACAGAGAGAGTGGGAGAAAAGGGGTGGAAAAGAGAGGGATAGAGATAGAGAGAAATAAATACAAGTACAGTGTCTTTGTTCGAGGCACCTGGCTTTGGCAACATCAAGTTGACATATTTCAACCTGCAGCTTGTTTTTCTCTTGCCATTCTCTGAGTGTTGTCTCGCGGGCCGGATTCAATCCCTTAGCGGGCCTGATTTGGCACGCGGGCCGCCTGTTTGACACAGGTGTTCTAGATTGAACAATCCCTGGTCACCTGCTTTTCTCTTCAGGCTAAACATTGCGTCTGTTGAACATATTAACGTAATGTGAAAGGTACCTGGAGTGAAGCAAATCAGAGAGTGTAAATGTTTGATACCGCTCCCCCCGCATGCTTAAATTAAGCATGAGTGTCCGTTGTCCTTGTTGTAGATTGAACAAGGCCAAAGCAAAAGGTGGCCGGCCTTTCTTTTCAGGCTGTATGTTGTGACTGTTTAACATGTAAACGTGATGCAAACTTTGTTGACAAAATGCCGGGTGAGCCGCAAATCGGAGAGAGAGCGTAAGTGCATAAAACTATTCCCACATGCGTAAATCAAGTATGAGTATCGGTTGTCTTTGTTGTTCTGGTTTGAACAGGGCCCAGCAAGCTGCTTTTCTCTCCAGGATCAATGTGGCGTATGTTGAACATGAAAATGTGATGCAAACTTTGTCAGTAATATGCCGTGGAAAGAAAAATGGAAAAGAGAGTGTAAGTGTGTGACGCTCACACTGGCATAAATCAAGCTTGAGTGTCTGTTGTCTTTTACCAGGGCCCAAGGAAAAGAGCCTGGCTGCCTTCTTCTTCATGCTGGATGTGGCATCTGTTGAACATGTCAATATGAAGCATTTTTTTTATCAATGAAATGCCAGGAGAGCAGCTTGTTGGCGATAGAAGAGTGTGTTGAGTTTCTGTTGCTTTTGTTGTCTTGGATTGAGTAAGGCCCAAGGAAAGAATCCATAGCCTGCCTCATTCTTTGGGCTGGATGTGGCGTGTTGTGAAAATGTAAACATGATGTATCGTAAATTCCACACTATAAGCCGCTACTTTTTTCCCAAACCTTCAACCCTGCGGCTTATTCAGTGATGCGGCCAATTTATGTAACTTTTCTAACAGCCGCCAGCGCCGCTCGAGTTCGAGGCACATGACGCAGCTTACAAGCTAAACGCAATCAAGCAGTCCGATAAAGGAGGAAACAGAGCTACTGCACGCAAACTTGACCTTGCGAGCGTGTTGCTAGCGTGTTTTTGAATAAGGTAGCGCGGGACGTAGTCTGTAAGACAAAGTCTCTTTCCCATATTAAAGGAGGACAACTTGGATGAGGTCAGTTTTAGGGGGGGAAGATGAGAACGGTTTACCGTGACTTCTACATGTGCGGTATGTTTTTTTTTAACAGACCCACTAACAGTATTGCGAGCGTGTTCTTAGTTGCGTATTGCTACCCTTCACAGGCACGGTTTGGGATGAAAGTTATAATATTATTATTAAAGCTTTGAAAACTCTCTCGGTGTACCGTTTTTCTTTGTAAATATGTGTAACCATGTATAATATGTATTTGCAACTGTATATTTTTGTCATGTATTTATTTGTATTTATTTTGGACACTTATTCTGATAAGTCTTGCACTGACCAATTAAAAAGAAGGGGCGTAACAGACGCGGGGGATGACGGGAAGTGAGGACAGGTAAAGGTGAGTGTTTGTGGACACGGCAGACAATAGTGGATATATATTTTTTCCACCCTTACCTTTGGAAATATACACTTTTTTTCCTTGGATTACTTTTAACGGGACCTGGACTCTGCAGGTCTGCATAAAATGTTAAGTACTGGTATCATTTTCTATTCATTTTACCGACTGTGCTTTTTGAACTGTGCACTGCAGCGGTTGATGATGGATTTGTTTGGACAAAAAAAAAAACAATCGCGGGACTTTGGCCTGGACAGATCTATTGACACTAACAAAGATGTTAAAAATGTCAGAAAAAAATGTTAAAACGTCATATTGCCAGACATAACAAGATTGTGAATTTTCTTGGTTGCTGTTAAGATTGTCGAGAAGGGTTGTTCAAACCTCACATTGTTTGTTTGCTGTTATTAGTGTCAATAAATTTGTTCAAACCAAAAAGTTGAACTGAGTACAGCGTACGGTCGTTGAACTGAGAATTTTATATTCAGTTGATTTTTGCAATTGGGAGATGGAATAAGATCTTGCTCTGTCCACTCCACGCATCGGCCTGGTATTGCAGTACCTCCGGGAACAGTGCATTCGCACTGATCGCCTCTTGGCCCTGTGGCTAGGACCTTGACTCAGCCTCTTGGCTGGGAGCGAGTGTCTCGGCCTCTTGGCTTTGTAGTGTATTATGATTTGACTGATAACGGTTAATGGATAATTTATAAAGAATATAGAACAATACACCTCTACAAAATCCCCCCTCAGTTAAAATTGTGCGACTCAGAGTAGGGTTTGGGTTAATTTCATGATTGTGATACAGATTTTACTGTTGTCTTTGTTGTTCTGGACAGAACAAGGCCCGGCTTCCTGCTTCTCTCTGCATTGCCATTGCCGTGAATTTTGAATTGGAACGACTGGAGCAGGAAAGCAAAGCTATTGCTGATATTAAAAATGCATCCGGGGAGTGAAGTGTGTTATGTGTGTATTGAAACACAAAAAAGGAAGAGCTTTTCTATTATTCAAATCTTCACATACACACGCACATCTTTTACGAACATTTGCTTGTGGTTGGAAAACGTACAATACATAAACAAGTCTTTTAGGTCCATTGTCGTTTTTTTTTGAAAGTCCTCATCATATGGGGGCGGCAACAGAAAATCCCCCGCTAGCTCTTATATAGTTTTTTTCATATTTGAAGTCCTGAAGTCTTTTATAAAACATGAGTACCAAAAATCCATGAAATAGTCATGAGCGGAGACTGTAGTCGCAACCCTGTCTAGGAGCTAAAATGGACTTTAAATTGACCAATTTAGGACCCAAATATTTAAAAGCCTCTCTAAAAACTGGAGCAGAAACAGTTTTGGAGGAGAGTTCAAATGAGGATGAAGAAAAATCTGCATCGCAAACACAATACTAACAATAAACGTTATTTAAATGCAAACTTTAATTACAAGAATCTGTCATGTTAAAATATTCCCGACCAGTGTTTGTGTCGGTGCTGCGGGGTTTTTTGGACCAGTGTTCGAATGTCACTGACAGAAAAATTCATCGCTAAAGCAGATTTCTTGCAACAGAAACGACAACAGGATAATGACCCAGAAATGTCATTCATTCCGCAATCATGCCTCTCAGAGAGCTTTTTGATATGGAGGAAAATTAAAGGATGAGTGGAAAGTGCATTAATGTAACATGCTGCTTTGTGGTCTTGCTGTTTTTTTTTTTTTAATAGAAAAGGCTGAATGTTAAAATTAATATTTTAAATCCAGTGTAGCTCTTTAACTATTGATAATAATTTACATCCTCCAATGTACATTTCAATGCTTTCCTGTGGTCTTGCCACGTTTCAATTTTCATCTTAGTGACATCTTTCCTTACATTTGTAAACTTTAAATAGAAATGTCTACTGACACATGATTTTCCTCATCTAACTCGAGAAACAAGTTCAAATGTGTTCCTTAGGGAAATAATATGGATAATTTTAAAGCCCTTATATTACATAGTTCTTTAAAAATGTTGACATGGCCGCCGTCTTACTACTGCGTAAGCCACATTTTCTACAAAACTATAAACAGAAGACAAAGACATCATTGAATTGTTCTACGGCAAAGTCTTGAGTAAATATAAAAAGCAATATAAAAAGAATACTGTTGTTACAATCTGACACTGTGTGTGTCCAATCAGTAGGTTTAAGAGCGTTCTTCATTCGGGCCCCTGTGCCTCGGAATACTCATCCCTCTGAGATTCGATCTGCAACTTCAGTGGAACTCTTTAAATCTAGGTTTAAAACACACATATCTTAGAGCTTATGATTGACCTATATTTCATGTTGACGATGTCTGTGTATTGTTTGTAGATACCCTTGCAACATCCATTGCAGCCTGGTCATCCTGGAAGGGGGATTACCTCATGTGCAGCCCCTTATCAAGCTTTCTTAATTTCCTCATGCTGAGGTTTTGAGTTTTCCCATGTCCTCATGTAGGTTTTAGATCAGGGGATGGTGTTTTCATAGTCTGAGACTCTTTGTCACTAAGGCTATACAAATAAACATGACATGACTTGACTTGACCTAGGCCCAAGTACCCTGTGCTCTTTATAATTGACATTTTGTGTTCCACTGTTATGTTGGGACATTGTCATTTTTGAGTTCTTATATCATCTTCTGTGTCATTTCACTTCCATACGCATGTCAGGTTTGTTTTCTGGTTTCTTTGTTACTTTAATCCTCTAATTTTTGATTTCCAGTTTGTTTCTATTTTAAACTTTGTCAAATTTTGTTTTTGTTTCTAGTTTCTTGTTTGGATATCTTGTTAGTTGCTCTGTTATTAAGTAAAATCCCTTGTTTTGAGCACCACTGCCTGTAGATCCTGCCTCCCCCACATGGGTCCATCATCACCATCATTAAATAATACGTAATATTAAAGGTACATTATGTAATTAACCACTGGGTGTCACTTTATCACATAGTTTGACCGGAAACAAGTCCTACACAGCAGAAGAAAGAACTAACTACGTAGGGTTCGGTGGGGCAAGTAAAAAGGTGGGGGATTGGCCAGCAGTGCAGAAGAAAAAAATCCCTCCTCAGAAAAGTCGATCCTTTTTTATCACATCCCTCAACCAGGGAATAGGGAAAAGGAGAACCATGTCTTGGTTTTGCTATGTTTCCTGGCTGGGGAGACGAGGTTGTGTCTTTCGGCCTTCCTGGCCTCCATTGTCCCCAGGCAGCCAAGGCCGGTGGGCCTGTAAAACAGGTTACACGTTCTCATCTGAATGCTTCTCTCCTTGACCTCGTTGCAGAGTTCAAAATCCATTGATGTATTTTCCTTATTTTGAGTGTCTACAAAGATTTGAACTGTTATGTCAGTTATGAATGTAGTTTTATACATATATGTGTTTATTGATTATGATTTACATAGAGCCACATTTTCCATGTTATCTTATCCGTTTTCAAAAAGTATTCCTCTAAACATGACCACTCATCCTGACTTTCGACAGACCCAAATACTCTTGCGATATTTGTGTTTCCCACAATTGCCTCATTTCTATTCCGATGTTTCTGACTGTTGCTTCGTGTTTCAACTTCAAAGTATTACAAAAACTCTGACGTTTTGACACCTGACATATTAGGAAGGTTTTCCAGGATCCGTCATCTTCCGACACGTGCCGTGATCTCATTATTGTTAGCGGCGTCGTTCTATACCACCGTCTCATTATAACGGGAAAATTCCTCGACTCTGTGTAGTCCCGAGTGTGCGCGTTGCTATTTTGACGGCCTCCCTCCCGCCGGGAGATTAATTAGCCGTCTACCTCCGAGATGGGCTTAGGTGCCTCCTGGCATCTCTCACCCTCGTCTTTTGCTCGCTTTCCGTTTGTTCTTTTGTCTGGTGGACGTTGCAAAGCGGCGTAGGAAGATCCTTTGAATGAAATCTCACCGTGAGCTAAAGTGTAATTGCTTCTGTCATTTTGCCAGAACTAAATCCGACAGATGTGTACTTGATGGTACTTCAGAGGCAATATGTGTTACTGGTCTCGTCGTCCATAGTCAATGCGGTGTGTTACAAAGCTTACGGGTCACTGGAGAAAATCCAACAGTCTTTGTCGATAGACGGATCAATGAGGACTTTACATGAAACGTTGAGCCCCGATTTGTGCTTCTGAAACGAAAATACAGAGACAGGGCGAGGATGTAAGAGCTGTTGTTGGTAAAGCACCTAAAATCAGAAGTTCAGAAGCCCGCACGATCACAAAAGCTTGTAAATGCCGCGGAATATGTCCAAGGTCTCCAGTGCCTTGCGCACATTGCAGAGCGGTAGAGAGGAGAATTGATTAAGTTAGAATTACAATTAGAATCATCTTTTTTGTCATTGATAACAAAGTAGTGAACATTGTTTATGACGAGATTATTATCTCTAACTCAACTTATCCAACTTATCTAACTCACAGCAATGTTTGGACATTTTTCGACATCCCCAAAAAAAGTTCGTATCTACCGTTTTCCGTAAGTCGAATGGTCGTAAGTAGGGGAGCGTCTGTATTGCAAACTACAGACTATTTTTGCACCTGATCTAAATCCTACATGAGGGCAAGGAAAAACTCAAAAACCTCAACATGAGGAAAATGAAGAAACCTTGGGAAGGGACCACAAATGAGGTCATCCCCCTTCCAGGATGACCAGGCTGCAACGGATGTTGCAATAACAAATTATCCACAGATATTGTCAACATGAAATATAGGTCATTCATAAGCTATAGAATAAAAGTGTGTTTTAAGCTTGGATTTAAACATGTCCACTGAGCTTGCAGATCGATTCTCAGGGGGAAGAGCATTCCACTGCACCGGGGCCCGAATGGAGAACGCTCTCGATCTCTTCTTGGTTTTTGGGATCACTAGTAGACCAGTATTTTCAGAGCAAAGGTTCCCAGTAGGAACATAGGGAGGACATTAAATCTGAAAGATATGAGGGAGCAAGTCCATGCATGCTCCCTGGTAAAATAAAGCTTATTTAAATCAAGTGAATTTAACACAACCTCTCAAAATTCATATTAGAGTGTGTGCGTATGAGTGATCACATGCAAAAATGTCGTTTCTGTGCTCCCAAGTCATTCAGTTTGCATGACCGCATGTGAAATATTCATGCTTACTGTGGCTGCAAAATTGCTTTTAAGGGCTATACCTGCACAAATTATAGCTAGGGCAGCAGTTCTTCACTTTAGCATTTAAAGCTGCAAGTGTCATCCACTCCAGAGTTTAGAGAGCTCCTTGTTTTAAATAGATCTCACTGTGGTTGGAGTTTCCTGTTGATATCCTCTTCAGAATCAGGGTATTATTAAGAATTACTTAGAAAGGAGGAAAGTAAAGCAAAATTAACACTTAATCGTTAACACTGAAAAAAAATGAAACATCAATTAAAATGATTATAAATAGACAAAGAAAATTATATATATATATATATATATATATATATATATATATATATATATATATATTAATATTAAATATACAAGTGCAGTTCATAAATATACAAATTAATATTATATATAAGAATGTTAAACCTTTTTTATACTGGTTCCCTTTTGAGACGCTATCTTTCTCTTGTGGTTGGTCAAAATGCATTCTGTGCTGTTGACTTTGAATTTGTTTAGCCCATAAAAAAGCTTAAAATTGTTTTGCACAATACTGTTTTCTTTGTAGATTTATCATCGTTTTATTTTACTTTTTCTATGTTTTTCGGTGTTAACGATTAAGTGTTAATTTTTCTTTTTTCCCCTATTTTTTAAGTTATTCATGATAATGCTTAATAGATGGTAATGTAGGGAAAAAAAACAACTAAAACAACCTGAAGAGACATCTGGGAGCCGAACGAAAAGGGCTCTTTTGAGTGAGCCAAGCCAAAAAAGCTGGGTCTCTAAAGAGAGTCGGGATTCCCATCCATACAACGGACCATTAGAGTTAGGTTTGATTTATTAAACTCACTTAATGTTGTTTACAGCTGTTATTTTATTCGTTATTTTATTGTTTACTGTTTCTTTTTGTTGCACTTCAAGTTTAGGATAAAACTTTTGCTGATGAGGTGCAATAAATATTAAAAAAATCTATAGGACAGGTACCTGTTCTTCTCTATTCAACTGACTCGAATACTGCTCAGAAAAGTTGTAATTGTTTCACATACAGTATAATTTATTTTTAAAGTAACGGAAATAGTTACGTTCCCTAGCATAGTGTAAATCGATTACTAACTTGGTTACTTTTTGGAAGAAGTAACTATATCTAATTACTTTTTTTAAAGTAAGGTGCCCACCACTGGTTGTGCGTGAGCAAGATGCCAGACAAACATGGCGGCAACTCATTGGTATGGATTCTCTAAGTAGAAGTAATACAAATTTCTTGACTTATCAATATTTATCAAAAATAATGTTGGTATGATCGTTCATGTATTTTTGCTTATGATACAAATCAATATTTTTTTAATGAATAAAGGTTTTTTTGTACCACTAGGAGGCACTAAATAGAACAAACTGCCCTTATAAAGGTACATTAAGTCATATTTGACCACTAGATGGCACTGTATTGTCTATTGCGAACGTAAACCAGTGCCAAATGAGCACAGCATAGGAGCAAGATGCCAGACAAACATGGCGGCGACTACTAGGTGTGGATAGATAAATTTCTCGACCTATAAGTACTTATAAAAATTAACATTTGTATGCTAATTGATGTATTTTTTCCTATTATTCAAACTAGTGTTTTTTTTTTTTACTGAATGACCTTTTTTGTACCACTAGGAGGCACTAAATATTACACACTGTCCCTTTAAGAAGCAATATCCACCTCTTCATACCTTTGGATGGGCGGCCATTTTGCCACTAAAAAGGACATTAAAATGTATCAAGAACAATAATGGTTTACCTGGTTTTTAAGCATTGATGTTATTGGTCCCTGAGGCCTGTGCATCTATAACAAGTGTGGAAAAGGTAAAGCCTGCGGGCCACATATAGGCTGTAAGGCTTTTTAATCCGGCCTGCTGAAGAAAAGGTAAAAAAAAAAAAAAGTACTATCAATCAATAAATAGTGTCCCAAATAGTGGCCACATCCTCCATGAATTTTTCACGTACAATCAAATAATGTAAACTTTCTTTTTAATATAAAAATAGGAACTGCCTGTTTTTCCTGTACTTTTATTTTTTTTTATTATGTTTTTATTTGACCTATCAATGTACCAGCTCAGTAGCCTAGATGGTAAGGCGCCCGCTTTGAGACTGGGAGGTCGGTGGTTCGCGCCCCGTCCGAGTCATTCCTAAGACTTAAAAAGTGGTCGGCGGCGCCCTCTGTTGGCTGCGGCTGCATCGGCTCGCTACGATGGGTCAGGTGCAATCGACATTTCGTTCTGTGTACATTGTTACACAGAATGACAATACAAGGAAATTATTATTATTATTTATCAAAAATCATACAAAATAAATCAGTTTTTTCAAGTACATTATCAAATTTAGTACTTAAAAAGGCCAGTAATACAATGAACTTTTCGGTGTTCCAAAACAAGTTTGATGAAAAGTTTGATCAATAAACTAATATGAAATTAAATAAAACATGTAAATACCTACATGAATATTTATTCAAAAATACATATTAGAAAATAGGATGTATATTTTTCATTTATTGCCAAAGTATTTGAGTATTGGTGGATACTGAAAATCAAATCAATGTTTTTTATTTACACCTGATCCAATTTTTTTTAAACTTAAATGCACGGTTGTGTCCACAAACCATTATCCTCAGTCGATTATTGCTAAATGCAGCAGGCCAAGGGAACAAATTTGTGTCATGTGGGGCCTCTCTTTTTTATGTTTTTTTCCCGTCTAAAATGAACAGCACCCATGCGGCAGCAATCCATTATCCCCTGTTGACAATTGCTAAGAACCGAGTGTAATTTTCGAGGAGTTAAATCTGTCAAAGCCCGATATTCTGGCCCACTTTAAACAAACTACTGTTTTGGTCAAGATCTGTTACCCCCAGTCAACTCTTGTTGAGAGTACCAGTCAGGAGAGTAAATTTTTGTCATGTGTGGCGGCTCTTTTTCCCCCTGTTCTTTCTGTCTAAAATGAACAGCACCCATGCAGCAGCAATCCATTTTCCCCGGTTGACTATTGCTAAGAGCAAAGTGTATTTTTTGGAAGGTTTAAAGCATGCTATTCTGGCCCACCTTAAACGAACTTTACTGTTATGGTCGTGAGTCATTATCCCCTGTTAACTCTTGTTGTGAGTAGGAGCCGAGAGTCAGAAATATTTTTGATGGATCAATCATCACACGAATACTGTAAAACCTTGCGTATTAGCACACATGTATAGTGTATGCCTTTTCAATCTTATCCAACGTTTTTAATGTATACAAGGCGCCCACCTAAAATGAACCGTACAATTTTGGTCGTGATCTATTATCCCCAGTCAACTGTTGTTGAGAGTAGGAGCCGAGAGAGTAAATGTTTTTCATTTGTTGCGGCTCTTTTTTTCCTTGTTCTTCCTGTCTAAAATGAACAACACCCATGCGGCAGCAATCCATTATTCCTGGTTGACTATTGCTGAGAGCAGGGAATGACAGTGCACATTTGGGGGGGGTTCAGGCCGCCAAAGCATGCCATTCTGGCACGCCTAAAATGATCTGAACTGTTTTTATCGCCATCCATTATCCCCAGTTGACTATTGCTGAAAAAATTCGGGGGCTGCCTCATAGATTTTTGCATAACGCAAGGGTATATTTAAATGTGGCCCGTAACCAACCCTGTTTTTTTATGTCATTTTCACTTGAATTCAAGTTTCAAAATGGCCGCCGCCTGAAATGGACAAAATCTGCCAGATTTTGCTCTCAATCTCTTCACTCTTCTTTCCAATTTAAGCTCTTATCGCCACATTTCTTACTTTGTCAAAGCTATATGAAAAGAAAGAGAAAATATTCCACCTGCTGTCAAATGCTGATAAATGACCAAGCTCAGCCCATTTTTCTTTCCCCATGAAATACGAGTAAAAAAAAAATGTGTGTGCTGTGCCTAAAGGCCAGCGAGCGTGTTTAGAGAGTAAATGTCACGTGTAAATGGCTCGGTGGCACGTCCACCCCACCACCTCCGTTATGCCATTTCAACTCAGATTCGCCCAGGACTCAAACACGTGAATGCGTGACTGACAGCTCAACATGGAAACTAACTGGAAGGTTTTAAAATGTTTTGTTCTCCACAAACAAAACACCAATTTTCTTTTTTTTTATGAGAAAATGTCAAGTTAACAGAATTTTATTTGATATTTAATGTGTCATGATTACTGATGCGACTCAGCTGTTCCTGCTCATTTGACGCCAACCGCCGCAGGTTCTGATTGGCTCCCTGTCACTATTTGAACCCAGTCCTGTCTGTCCCCTGTTGTCAGTGCGTCTGCGAACCTCTGTGTATTCAAGGCAAGCCTTTTTTGACCCTGACTCACGTCTGTCCCGTTTTTGCTCCCGTTTGTCTCCGGCTACGACCGGTTTTGATCCTGACCACATCTGCTCTACTGTCCCGGCTTATGACCCATTTTTGATCGCGACTACGTCTACTCTCACGTCCTGGCTTACGACTCGTTTCCGACTCCGACCACGCTTTGCTCTCCCAGTCCCGGCTACCGACCAGTTTTTCCGTTCCTGACACCGCCATTGCTCGCTACGGAAGATCCACTTCCGTGTTCAGATCACAATCTGAGGGCGAGAGCGACTTGCCTCCCGCGTCCAGCGAATACTGGATTGTGGGCGCAGCCTTTCCTCTTTCTTACAAGAAAACTTGTGGTAAATGTTATGCGATTGGGTCTACCCTTTGTGCTGGTCCTGACATAATGTTCTCCTGAATCAAGTCCTGGAATGTACTGCTATAGGCTCGAAGATAAATAAATGTAACGTATTTTCCAGTTTATAAGGTTAAAAATACACTGTACTCTTAGCAACAGTCAACCGGGGATAATGAATTGCTGCCACATTGGGGCTGTTCATTTTAGACAGAACAGGTAAAAAAAAGAGCCGGCACACATGACAAAAGTTTGCTCTCCCGGCTCCTTGTCTCAACAAGAGAGGACAGGGGATTATGGATCACGACTAATAAATTGCAGTTCATGTTAGGTGTGCCAGAATGGGATGCTTTGGTGGGCTGTACCCCCAAAAACTACATTTTGCTCTAGGAACTGTCAACTGGGGATAATGGACTGCTGCCGCATGGGTGCTGCTTATTTTAAACAGAAAGAACAGAGAAAAAAAGGGCCGCCACATATGACAAAAATACTCTCCCCGCTCCTGGTCTCAAAAGGAGTTGACTCGGGGTAATGGATCACGACCTAAACAGTGCAGTTCATATTAGGTGTGCCAGAATGTGGTGCTTTGGCGGCCATATCCCCCCTCCAAAATGTGCAATGCCATCTCCTTCTCTCAGCAATAGTCAACCAGAAATAATGGATTGCTACCACATGGGTGCAGTTCATTGTAGACAGAAATAACGGGAGGGAAAAAAGAGCGGCAACACATGACAAGAATTTCCTCTCTTGGCCCTGCTTTGAACAAGAGTTGACTGGGGATAATGGATCATGACCAAAACAGTGCCTTAACATTCGATTTTACCTCACTATCACATATTTTTTCCTCACGGTGACAGAAACAAATGTTTGAAAGTGGAGAATACCTAAAGTCGTCTTGAAATAAATAAACAAGAGTTTGATTCATCATCTTACATACTATAGAGTTGTTTCCCTTTTCATTCTTTTTTTGTGTTTATTTATATCTTTTATTATGACTCTTTTGTTTTTTCCATTCTCGAACAATCATTTCTGGTACCAGAAGTAAGAAAAGTGTGATTATGAGATCAAATCAAATGCCTTTTAGTGTGTCTTCTCCCTTCCTAGTGATTTAGTGGTAAGGATTTGGTGCTCTCATTGCACAAATATGGTAATCTACCATCGTAAAACCTCATATATGATGCACACGGAAATTTTGAGCTCTTCTTCAGCTGAAAAAAATGTGCGTTATACACAAATACATACGGTAGTCTCATCCGTCTGGCAGTATCTGACGCTTCAGTTTCCTGGCCTCGACCCACTCACTTCCATGCGTAATTGTCTCCTCCGCAGAGGGGAGCCTAAACCTCTCCTGTGGCTCGTTTATCAGGAGAAAGAGGATGCGAAGAAGCTCTATTGGCTTCCCAGGGGACGGAGGAGGAATGTTGAAGACTAAACTGTGATGGACCTTCTACCTAGTAGAGGCTCGGTGGAAAGGCCGGCCTGATTACCGAGTGTAGGGTCGCTTGTTCTTCCCCTGGTTCTTCTTATGTTCTATCTTATTCTGTTTTTCTTCTTCTAATTAGGTTTTGAGTATTGTTCTGACTCTTTTGATGGTTTTTGGTAACTCTTCTGATTCTTCTTTTGATGCTTCTTCGAATTATTTTTTTCTCACTCTGATTCTTCTTTTTGTTCTTGTTCTCCTTCTGATTCTTTGGATTATTTTTTGTAATCCTTGTGATTATTCTCCAATTCTTGTACTTTCTTGTCTTAGTCTTCTTCTGGTTCTCACTTTGATTGTTCTTCCTTTTCTTTTTGCTGATTCTTCTAATAATTATTTTCTTATTATTCTCCTAGTTCTTCAGGTTTTCCTTTTGAATGTTCTCCTAATTCTTATTCAGACGATTCATCTGATATTTATTTTTTGGTCTTCTCCTTCTGAATATTCTGGGTCTTCGGATTATTTTTGTATCTCTTCTGTTTCTTCTTTAGATCCTTTCTTTGTTTTATGTTTTTCTTCCGACCGTTCTTCTCTATTTTTTCTTATTTGTGTACTGATTCCTCTTCAGATTCTTCTTCTTGTCTTTTTCAGGTTCTAATTTCTTCTTCTAATTCTTATTCCAGTTCTTCTTCTGGTTCTTCTTTTTCTTTTGATTCTTCTGAATATTTTTTTTAATTCTTCTGATTCTTTAGATTGTCCCGCCTTTCTCTGAACTCTTCTTCTAATTTTCGTAATCTTGAACTGATTATTGTTTTAATTCTTCTTCAGGTACTTTTGATTCTACTAGAAATTGTATTTCTTAACATTTTCTTTACATTTCGCCTTGCTAAATTCCTACGCAGAGAATTACGTAGATGTCTATCTATTTTTCTTTGAATTGGGTTATGTTGCTTTCTTTTTTTGAACTTGCTTGATTATTATTTCGTACAAAATTTTTCAGTATTGACTATGTTTGTGATGTGACTGGGGGATCAATGTCCTGAAATAATCTGAACTGTTGTCAAGTCGAGTCATGTTTATTTGTATAGCCCTTATTCAAAAAGAGTCTCAAACGGCTGCACAGACCACAGATTATTGCATACTACAGACTATTATGACATCATCCCCTGATCTAAAACCTACATGAGGGCAAGAAAAACTCACAAATTTCAACATGAAGAAAATGAAGAAACCTTAAAAATGGACCGCACATGAGATAATCCCCCTTCCAGGATGACCAGTCTGCTACGGATGTTGCAATAACATACTATACACAGATATTGTCAACATTAAATACAAGTCATTCATTAACTATAGAATAGAAGTGTGTTTTAAACCCAGATTCAAACGGTTCCACTGAGGTTGCAGATCGAATCTCAGAGGGCAGAGCATTCCACAGCACCAGGGCTCGAATGGTGAACGCTCTCGAAAATGCGGTTCTCTTCTAGTAGACCAGCATTTTCAGAGCGAAGGCTCAAAAGCGAGACATCGGGGGGAATTAAATCTGAAAGATATGAGGGAGCAAGTCCATGCATGATTTTGAATACTACCAACAGAACCTTAAAATCACATCTTAAGCTTACAGGGAGCCAATGCAGGTTAGCTAAAATCAGGGTAATGGGATCAAACTTTCCTTTCTTAGTTAAAAGCCTTGCAGCATTTTGTACCAGCTGCAGGCTCTTGATTTTGGACTTCGGGAGACTGGAGAGTAGTACATTACAGTAGAGATGATTTAATTTCCCCCTATGTTCCGGTCCCGAGCCTTCGCTTTGAAAATACTGGTCTACTAGTGATCCCAAGAGCCAAGAAGAGATCCGCAGGTTTAAGAGCGTTCTCATTCGGGGCTGCGGTGCGTTGGAATGCTCTACTCTCTGAGATTCGATCTGCAACCTCAGTGGAACTGTTTATATCTAGGCTTAAAACACACTTCTATTCTATAGCATATGTATGTCCCATACTTCATGTTGACAATATCTGTGTATTATTTGCCCTCATGTAGGTTTTAGATCAGGGGATGGTGTCATAATAGTCTGTAATAATAGTTTGCAATGGTCTTTGATCCGTGCAGCCCTTTGATACTCTTTGTGATTAAGGCCTTTACAAATAAAAATGACTTCACTTGACGAGACAATACAAGCCCAAAAAACAAAAATAACTCACAGAAATAGAAAAAGCAACTGAATACATTCAAGTATAGTGCTCATGGAAAGACGAATAAACTTTTCCTAAATTCACTCAAAAAACAACCAAAAAACAAAATCCTTGCTTGACTTTAATATACGCCTTCGTGACACATTTCATGCTGGACCATCGATTTATATCCCTGGAATTCCTCTCATTATTTCTCATTTCTCACATGAAGTGGCGGCTAAGAAAGAAATGTTCCAGACACTTTCCATTATATAATGCCTGCAGCTGTCATTACTTGGGCACGGGACTATCCATAGTTTCATGCATGGACGGTATGTGAGGTTTTTGAGCAAATCGATTTAACTGTGCGTCATGAATAAAGATCTGCCATGATTTAAAAATAAAAATGAAAAAACTCTGCAAGATAATGAACATAGGGTTAGAATTGTTTGTATTTGTGTCCCAACAAGAGCAAAGCCAAAACACCTTTACCAGGTGAGCAATACTTTTTATTCATAGCAACAGAAAGCTAAAATCCGGCATAATAACACAATTCAAGCTTTGAACTTGCACACACAACCTTGTGTATGAGTATCTGAGTGATTACCTATCACAAACGGCACTTACTCCTCAATCACATCGCTACTGTTGCAATTTTTCCATCAGTCTTTTGCTCTCAATCTTGCTTCGTGGCCACCGATATTCTTATTTTTTCTCTTTTTATTGCTATGTAAGGGGTGGATAAATGTCTCCACAATTAAACATATAATACATAATATAGTAATATATGACAATTCCTTGTAAAAAATGGAACTTACATCTTTATTTTGGACTTAATGTGTCAGGAGGACCAGAACAGAGCAGGAGACCCCAGAGCGTTCGTTACAAGTCTTTTATTTGGGGAAGCGTACAGGGTTAGCGGGAGACGCGATGACCGTCGAACGTCAGCAGCAACGCCGTGAAGACAACTTCGGAACACGTAGCCAATCGTAGCGTGGGACGGAAGCAGGTCGAGTTTACCGGGACTGGAGAGAAGATCGTAGCGTGGGACGGAAGCAGGTCGAGTTTACCGGGACTGGAGAGAAGATCGTAGCGTGGGACGGAAGCAGGTCCAGTTTACCGGGACTGGAGAGAAGATCGTAGCGTAGGACGGAAGCAGGTCGGATCGGAGGCAGGCAGGCAGAATCAGGTAAACAAGAAGGCACAGGTAATCGGGAGAGTCATACGGGGTACAGAAGTATCCTCAGACGAAGAGGTCTCCGCGTAGCGTGCTTAAAAAGGGAACATAAACCAATCAGGGAGCGCATTCCAGCGCGTCAGATGATTACCCCAGGTGGCTCCATTTAGGTAATCATGACATAATGGTGCTATCAAAATTACATTTTTGATAGTGTTGGGGATTGCTCAATACTGACTTGGGATATTTCCGTTTTTTATCACTTATTTTAATTCGATATTATTTTCTTTTTTACTCTTACTCTGAAATTATTATTTGCCCTGTAGTATTTTATCTTTTTGTACATTTCTTGAACCATCAGTATGGAACTTGATTCTGTTGTGCATTTGACCTGTTACAATGACAATATATTGTATTGTATTGTATAATTTTGCATTGTATTGTATTCTGTTCTGTTTAATTCTATTTTATTCTATTCTATTCTGTTTTCTTCTGTTCTACTCTATTCTATTCTATTCCGTTGTGTTCTTTTTCTTTCTATTTTGTTATGTTCTATTCTATCCTTTCTATTCTATTGTATTCATTTCTAGTCTGCTCTGTTCTGTTCTATTCCTCCTATTCATTTCAATTCCGTTCCATTCTGTCCTGTTCTATTCTATTATGTTGTATTCTGCCCTGACCTGTCCTATTCTGTTCTGTTATGATCTGGTCTGTCCTCTTCTGTTCTATTCTATTCTGTTCTCTTCTCTTCCGTTCCATTCTATTCTATTCTATTCTATTCTATTCTATTCTATTCTATTCTATTCTATTCCATTCAATTTTATTCTATTCTATTCCTTTCTATTTTGGTAGGTTCTGTTCTATTCCTTTCTATTGTATTCTATTTTATTCAATTCCTTTCTATTATGTTCTGTTCTATTGTATTCTATTCTATTCTATTCTAGTCTGATCTGTTCTATTCTATTCTACCTATTCCTTTCTATTTTGTTCTATTCTGTCCTGACCTGTCCTGTTCTGTTCTCTTCTGTTCCGTTCATTTCTATTCTGTTCTATTCTATTCTATTCTATTCTGTTTTGTTCTGTTCCTTTCTATTTTGGTATGTTCTATTCTCATCTCATCTCATCTCATCAGCCGTACCGCTTATCCTCATCAGGGTCGCGGGGGGGGCTGGAGCCCATCCCAGCCATCTCCGGGCAGTGGGCAGGGGACACCCTGAACTGGTTGCCAGCCAATCGCAGGGCACACAGGGACAGACAACTCATTCGCTCATTCACACCTAGGGACAATTTGGACCGGCCAATTCACCTGAAATGCATGTTTTTGGAACGTGGGAGGAAACCGGAGTGCCCGGAGGAAACCCACGCAAGCACGGGGAGAACATACAAACTCCGCACAGGAAGTCTGGAGCTGGATTTGAACCCACAACAGGTTCCCATGACATGAACTGTGCCGCACAAGCGCTAACCACTGCGCCGCCGTGCTGCCCCATGTTCTATTCTATTCCTTTTTATTCTATTTCATTCAATTCCTTTCTATTATGTTCTGTTCTGTTCTAAGGGATGCTGCTGTCTTGTACTACGGACAGACTGAAGAGATCTTTTCTTCCTCATGCCATGAGGCTCTTTAACTCCACCCGGCAGAGTAAAGGCCCACATTAAACCACACCACCTACATTGGATCTTACTGCATTATGTGTTCTGTGTAGCACTATTTAGTTAATCTATATAACATGCTAAAGTGGGCATTTGCACGTCACACTGGGTATTTGAATATTGTTTTCTTTTGGCTTTATTATTGTATTGTTCTCAGCTCAGGGATGCTGCTGGAAATGTGAATTTCCCTTAGGGGATGAATAAAGTATCTATCTATCTATCTATCTATCTATCTATCTATCTATCTATCTATCTATCTATCTATCTATCTATCTATCTATCTATCTATCTATCTATTCCTCCTATTCTATTTTATTCCTTTCGATTCTGTTCCATTCTATTCTATTCCTTTATATTATTGTATGTTCTATCCTATTCCTTTCTATTCTATTCTCTTTTATTCAATTCATTTCTACTATGTTCTTTTCTGTTCTGTTCTATTCCTCCTATTCTATTTTATTCCTTTCTATTTTATTCTATTCTATTCTAACTAAATGCGTTCCGAGCTAAATTACAAGAATTGCCGCACATTTTTGGCTTATTTATGAAGGATGTCAGATTCATCACCAATCCCATCCACGGGAATCAGGTCAAACCACATGTTAGACAAGTTTTACCAGATCATTTCAAATATCAAGTAAGCGCTTCAACAAATCCTGAAACATTAGAGGGAGAAAATATTTTTTTGGGGTGTTGTTTTTTCCAATCTATTGTAAAAAATCCAGCTGAAACATGAGTCCACTCCAATTTGTGTAAGTTTTTTGCTTATTTACCCGGACCGCAAGTGCTCTTGTGAGCTTATTATTGTGTCTTGGCCTATAATATGATCCAGTGCTCATCACTTGCAGGGAGTTGGAGGCCGAGATGATTCCCTCTCTTTATAAGCAAACACTTCATACTGACAGATCATTAGCGAGACATTATCTTTCATTAGGCGCCTCGCCATTACTTATTCAACACCCCGAGGACGCTTGTGCACAATTACTGATGTTCACACAATAGGAAGACACTACGCTCCCCACTAAATCCGGCACGCAAGTGACATCGTGCCATCGAACCAAGTTTGCATGATGTGGAGGATATATCTGGGCTTACACTACTAATATTATGTGCAATTCTTGCAAAATATCAGTATCAGGCGCCTATGGCAGGGATATTAATTTATATGTAAATTACATTTTCACATGTTGACCATTTTGGGAAAATTATGGAACATAATGTGCTGTTTTTTCGTTCGGAAGTTGAATGCTTCAGTGTTATGTTTTGTATGTTTAGGGTTTATATAAGTATATTTAAGGCTTGTATAAGTAACATGCTTTGTTTTGTACCAAAAAAATAAGCATTTTATAAAATAATATGCTCTATAAAAATAAATAAAGTTCAGTTTAACTTACTTTGGAAAGATGGGCTTCAAGAGTTAGGCGACTTCCTCCTCTGTGGTAAAACACGGCCAAAAAAAGGCGTTCCGACCATTTTCTCAACCGCATCAGGCTTTCTTATTCCACTTTTGTTTGTAAAGAAACAGTTGCCTCTTCTTTACAATTAACACCAAACATATTGAATGGATGCACGAGATATTAAACAATAAAAACCTCAAGCGATACAGTACACGTTGTTATGTTTACACGAACCAGGAAGTAGAAGCCGGATTTCTTCTTCGGGGTGGATGCTGGGTGACTGGACACCATTGTCCGTAACTTGAATGTTCGTAGGTTGGGGAGCGTCTGTATTTCAATGACAATTGGCTGTTTTGATTACTCTGTTAATTTTTTTTACCATTTTTTTCTTAATTTGAGCTATATTTTCAGTTTTTAGTGTTATTGAGAATGAGAGCTATATATTTTTTTCTTAACATTTAATTTTGTTGTATTTTTTAAAATAATTTTAAATATGTTTATTTTTTTATTTCATATTATTAATATTGTGATCATTATTATTATTTCTTAAATGGTCAGTCAGGTTTTGAGTTTTTCCTTGCCCTAATGTAGGTTTTAGATCAGGGGATGGTGTAATAATAGTCTGCAGTTTGCAACAATCTGTGGTCTGTGCACCCCTATAGACTCCTTGTGATAAAGGCCTATACAAATAAACATGACTTGACTATTTGCTACTTGTCTCCACGCTCTATTTTAAGTTTTTTTTGTTTAAGCACAGATATTGCAGGTAATCATGTCAAAATAGGTGAAAGTTTTCTTGTTAGGCGCCCATTTGTTTGTTTGGTACTTTGGTCTTAATTTTGTCAAGAAATACCGTCTTTGGTTTTGAGCTCCCTTTGCTTCCAGTTCATGTCTCCCCCACATGGGTCCATCATCATCCAGTAAAACTTAACCACTGTGGATTAATCGTTCAAAACATTGTAATTAATTGAGCTTTGATTCTATCTATATATTTTTGTATTTATTTCCACCTTTATTTTTGACATTTTTTTTAGTGTTTTTCAAATATATATATATATATATATATATATATATATATATATATATATATATATATATATATATATATATATATATATATGTGTTTTGTCAGGTTGTTTATGTTGCTTTAACCCCTACATTACCAATTATTATTTAACGTTAACCACTGAATGACTTAAAAAGTGGGAAAAAAATAAGGAACAATAACAAAAGAAAATGGGGTGGATAAATGAAGAAAAGACTAAAGACTTTTTATATACACACATTTGTTCTGAAAAACACAGGAAATATAATTAAAATAATCATAACATAAAAAACTGTTTTAACGTTTTTTATGCGCAATAAATTTAAATTTAACACAGAATTTAAAGAAAAAATGCATATTGACCAATCACAAGAGAAAAAAGGCGACTGGAAGAGACCCAGCTGTTATTGGTAGGGAGCCGACTCCGTTCGTTCACTTCCAAGAGCCGGCTCATAGAGACGTTTCGTTCGCAAACGACATGAGTCAGGGTGCTCGAATATCTCGAAACTGATTGTCACTATTGACCAATCATGTTGCCATTCTTTAAAATCCACACCCCTTGGGGCTTATCTGCTTTTTTTAACCTCAAGATGTCGAAAAAGGAAGGTGTTCATCTGAAGACTTCCAACCCTGTCCTCCTTGCACTCGAAATCCATCGATGTCTTCCCTTCTTATTTTTAATGTTTCCTCATGTTTAAGCTTGACAACTTGGAAAAACAAATCATTTCCTGAAAAGTGATCATTTCCAGCGACACCCCGGACGATCTTTCTCGTTTCTG
The DNA here is from genome assembly GCF_059441175.1 of Urocampus carinirostris. Lineage (NCBI taxonomy): Eukaryota > Metazoa > Chordata > Actinopteri > Syngnathiformes > Syngnathidae > Urocampus > Urocampus carinirostris. The sequence continues at coordinate 28,111,361 of NC_142361.1, forward strand.
CAACGGAGTCCCGTTGTCTTGGTCATTATCGCGGCGGTCACGGTAATTGGCCCGACAGAAGATTTGCTCACTTGGATGCTTTTAAGAGCCTCGTGAGAGGAAGTCCCTCTCGATAATGCATCCCCACTCGCCACAATACAATAATATCAGCGGCGAGGCAACTTTTAAAAAGCAGCCCTAATGGCAAAACGCAATCGTTGATGGGGTCGGTTAGGGGTTCGAGGCCCGGCAGACTCCATCCATCCGTCCTCTCGACACATCAGCGATGTTCTTGTTAACGTTTTCCATCATATCCAGCGTGTTCCTATAACTTTTAGCTCTTCATTTATCTCTCGAAAGGATTTTTTTAAAGCGGCTTCCCTCCCTGACCGTGTCATTTTTCATGTTTGACTTTATGGGCAACCTCTTTACTAATTACTAACCCAGGGGTGGGCCAACCACGGCCCGTGGGCCACATGCGGCCCGTCAGGGTTTTTCATCAGCCCCGCCTTACGAAAATGTTGTTGGTGCTGAATGGAATTTGAAAATTTTCTAATCGCTGTCGTCATCTTCTGGGTTAAGTCAAGATCCAAATGTGGCAATTGCAAGTGCGTGCATTTCTTGGACACTGTCAAATAAACTACTTTTTTTCTCTTCTTTGGGGTTTGGGCTGGTGTTTAAACTGTACTTAGAACAGACCTAGTCTTACTTTCACCACTTTCACACTACACTAACAAAGAAATGCAGAGACAAGCATTAAATCCATCTCTATACATCAATCTAATTGTTGACTATTTTTTTGCACTATGATGACTGTTTTCTGCACCAAATGCATAATTGCACAAACCCTTACGATACCAAACTGAATTACGATACCAAACTGTATGTAACATCCTACATGCCAACATTTCTTGTGTAAATATTGTGTAAATTATAACTATAACCTTATCCTCCTTGTTTTATAACCTTATCTTCTCTGTTCCTTTATCTTCTTGGCTTTTTTACCTCACTGTGAATGTGTTAAAATGGAGTGTCATGCCCAATTTCGTTGTCACAATATGTTAACCCACTTTGTAACAATGACAATAAAGGTATATTCTATTCTATTCTATTCTATTCTATTCTATTCTATTCTATTCTATTCTATTCTATTCTATTCTATTCTATCCCCCTCTCCCCTCAAACCTTCAAGCTATGCGCTCCCTGAAAAAAATTGCTTAAAAGTAAGTTAAAAACAAACATCTTGGTGTTAAAAAATATTTAAAAGTTCTTTTATTCCATAGGGCATTTTTAACACATATCTTCCCGTTCGAAAGTTTAAACAATACATGTTTTTTCAAAGCATATTATCAAATGTAGTGCTTTATAAATTAGTATATGTCACGGTTGCCCATTGCCCTCACTTGAGCCCACTCATTTGGCGCCAGCTGTTGCTTGTTGCCTGATTGGCTCACCTCCTATTTAAACTCAGTGCTCTCATTCACTCCTGGTCAGTCCGTCAACGAACCTCTGCACTTGCAAGACTTGTGTTATTATTCTGTCTGGTATCCTGCTCGTGTATCCAGTATCCGGTATTGATCCCGCCTGTCTCGTCCTGTCCGGTATCTTACTCCAGTCTCCAGTATCCGGTATCGATCCCGCCTCTCTCGTCCTGTCCGGTAACTTGCTCCAGTCTCTGGTATCGATCCTGCCTGTCTCGTCCTGTCCGGTTTCTTGCTCCAGTCTCCAGTATCGGGTATTGATCCCGTCTATCTCGTCCTGTCCGGTGTCTTTCTCCAGTATCCGGTATCGATCCCGTCTGTCCAGTCCTGTCCAGTATCTTGCTGTTGTATCCGGTAGCGATCCATCTTCATCCATTTTCTTAGCCTTCTCCCTCCTCTAATCTTCCACCATTCTTTGTCACCCGTTCTTTTCTTATAATCCTTTTTATTCACATTCTACGTATTGCTCTTCAACACATTCTTCTTCTACTTGTTTTCCTACTCCTCCTCTTACTCCTGCATTTCCCTTTCATACTCTACATCTCCAATATTTTCCCCCTCCTTTTTTATCTTTCAGTATTTTACCTTTTACATGTTTACATGTACCTTTTACCTGCTCTTCTTCTTCTATTCATTTTACCACTCATTCTTTTTCTTATTTTCCTACTCTTCATCCTTCTTTTCCTTAATCTTCTTGATCTCCTTCTTCTATTGATTCTTCTTTGACCCTTTCTTCTTCTACTCCTTATTCTCCACGTTTTGCCTCTTCACCTACTATCGATTCTTTTTCTGAACATTTTTTTATTCGCTTACCTTCTACTCCTCCTTTTACTCCTTCATTTCTTTTCTCTTCATGCTCAATGTTTTTCTCTTTATTCACCTTCTATGTCTTCACCTTCCACATTTCCTTTCCACTTGATCATTCTTTTTGTTATTCACCTTCTCTTCATCATGCTCATGTTCCTCAATCTTGTCCTCTTCTTCTTTATCTTCTACTATTTATTTGACCCTTTTTCTTCTACCTCTTCTTCACATTCTACTCTTCTTCTCATTTTCTCCTTTTATTCGTTCACCCTTTACTTCTTTTTTAACTTATACTTCCACCCTCTCTTTTATCCTCAATATTCTCTCTATCATCCTTATCTTCCTCTATCACTTCTCCTTCCACCCTTTCCTCTTCTACTCCTCCATCAAGGTTTCTTCATTTTCCTCATGTTGAGGTTTTTGGGTTTTTCTTTGCCCTCATGTAGGTTTTAGATCAGGGGATGGTTTAATAATAGTCTGTAGTTTGCAATAATCTGTGGTCTGTGCAGCCCTTTGGGACTCCTTGTAATTAAGGGCGTCACAAATGACGTGACTTGACATATTCTTCTAATCATCCTTCTATTCATTCTCCCAATTCTGCAACATTTACTTATCTGATCTCATTTTTTTTCCCTTCTTAATCTTATCCTCCACCTTAATCATCTTCTTCTACTCCTTTTCTCAATCCTCCTTCTTCTTCTTTCCCTCTTTTTTGGCTACATCTTCTCCCCTTCCCATTTTTAACTTCATTCAACACCTATTCGCCCCAGGAAAAAGGTTCAATTATAACTGTTTAATGCGTAAAAAGGGCATCAGGAAGCATGAATGCCATTTACGTCCCACCACTCATATTCTAAAGCAAAAATGTCATTTATAAGCTGCCTTAGATATGCAAAATTTTAGAGGCTGGAGCCAAACATGCACTAAAGGATGGATCAATTCGACTTCTTGGGGACTTGGTTTGATTGACAGCTGTTGTCCTCCTATCGAACCTCCACCGAGTGTTTCCAAAGGTTACATGACTGAAGAGGATCCTGCCTTCCATGTTTCCAAGTGACATTTTTGTAAAATGACCTTATCCTATTTCTTTGTGACAAGGAGTCATCATTTTGTCTTTCTGTTTGAAATATAACAACCCTTTAGGGCAGTGTTTTTCAACCAGTGTGCTGGGGCACACTAGTGTTGCGTGAGACCTTGTCTAGTGTGCCGCTGGAATTTGTCCAATTTTATCTTTCCCCAAAAAAATCAGTATTTTTGCTTTCTTCAGATGAGGAACTGTAATGGTCATCCATATCAGTAGGTGGCACTAGATCTTTATATACTTTTTATATCGTAATTATTTGCTCATGAGGTAGCACACTACATTTAAGAACTTAAGTTGTTTAACAAAGTGTCACGGTTGCCCATTGCCCTCACTTGGGCCCGCCTGTTTGGGGCCAGTTGCTGCTCGTTGCCTGATTGGCTTCCCTCCTATTTAAACTCAGTGCTCTCATTCACTCCTTGACAGTCGGTCAACGAACCTCTGCACTTGCAAGATTTGTATTTTGACTCTGTCCGGTATCCTGCTTGTGTATCGAGTATCCGATATCGATCCCGCCTGTCTCGTCCTGTTTGGTATCTTGCTCCTGTCTCCAGTATCCGGTATAGATCCTGCCTGTCTCGTCCTGTCTGGTATTTTGCTCCAGTCTCCAGTATCCGGTATCATCCCATCTGTCTCGTCCTGTCCAGTATCTTGCTTCAGTATCCTGTTTCGATTCTGTCTGTCCTTCCCTGTCCGGTATCTTGCTCCAGTATCCTCTATCGATCCCGTCTGTCCCGCTCTGTCCGGTATCTTGCTCCAGTATCCGGTATCGATCCCGTCTGTCCCGTCCTGTTCGGTATCTTGCTCGTGTATCCGGTATCGATCCCGTCTGTCTTGTCCTGTCCAGTATCCTGCTCGTGTAACCAGTACCCGGTATCGATCCTGTCTGTCCCGTCCTGTCCGGTATCTTGCTGTTGTATCCAGTATCCAGTACCCGTATCGATCCTGTCTGTCCTGCCCTGTACGGTATCTGCTCGTGTATCCTGTATCTGGTATCAATCCCTTCTGTCCTGTCAGGTTTAGATCTCTTCTGCCCAGCAATCGCTAGCATTTGTGTTCCCGCGCATGACTGCCCAGTTCCCGTGAAATAAAGCTTGTGTGAGAACGTTACGCGTCTGGGTCCACCGTGGGTTCTGACACAAAGGGGTTTAAGATTGCACCATTAAAAATAAAAACATGTATAAAGCACATCATTCTTTTTTATTTTAAGTATTATTTTCTTCTTTTTATATAACAATTATGAGGTAGTACAGTGAAACATTTTCGACGGACGGTGTGCCTCGGAACTTTTTTATAAATAAAAGTGTACCTTGGTCAAAAAGGGTTGAAACACACTGCTTTAGGGTATCATTTCCACAAAGGGGCCAATAGACATTCTAGCAAGACTAATGTACTGGCTAACTCTCGGACCTTTTGCGATTAGGATACGTATTAGATCGGAATTTCAAGTACATGCTATAGGTCAGCGAATGCGTGACAAGAGAAATTGAAAATCCATACGATGCCGCTGCAAACAGTGATTTGCATCCCTCATTTTCAACTCACTTGCCTGTTGTCAGTCAGTCAGCCTCACCGGACTTTGGCGGTCTTTAGAGCGAAAGCGGCCGATAGGCCAAAGTGACAGCTCAGCGCCGGAGGGTTGTCTGAAAATAACTAAAACGGGCGTCATTCAAGCATTTCAACTCCCAAATACCAACCAGTGACAGCAAATCCAATGCTTATATTTACTTTCTGCTGAGACTGCATATAAAAAAAGTGACAAAAGTGAGGAGGACTGCAATCATTTGGAAACATTTAAAATTAAAAGCATGTTTCTAGTAGGATTTTCTATAAGTGTTGCCCCCGTGTCCTAAGGTATAATAACAACCTTTGTGTTTGCCATGGCGCCCAATTGGCCCCGCCCGTGGGGCGCCAGCTGCGGCTCGTTGACAGATTGGCTTCCCTTCTATTTAAGCTCAGTGCTCTCACTCACCCGTTGTCAATCCGACAACAAACCTCTGCATCCACAAGACATGGGTTTCCTCCTTGTGATTCCTGTCCATATTGTTCCCATCTATTTTGTCCTGTCAAATATCGATTCCATTTTCGTTCCCGTCTAGTTTGTCCTGTTTAATTTCAATATCCAGTTTTGATATCAATCTTGTCTGTCCCGTCCAGTCCGGTATCGACCCCATCTGTCCGATATCTGCTCGTGCAATTGGTATCGATCTCGTTGGCCTCTGGCTTCCTGTGATTCCACGCCAGACTGCTGCGTTACGTCTTCTGCCCAACGATTGCCGAATAACTGGCGTTTAGGTTAACGTGCATCACTGCCCCATTTCCCGTAAAATAATAGCTTGTATGAGAAACGTCACGCATTTGGGTTCTCCTTCTGTTCTGGTTCATGTCACTTTGGGTCAAATAAGTCATAGTAAAAGTACTATTTTTCCAAACACACAGCCTCTAGTGTTAGTATATTCAGTATTAGAATTCGAGACAATTTCAAATTTTAAAAAATTATTTTGTCGAAATTTTGTAGACTGTTGCCTCTTATGGCCAAAGGTGTAATGACAACTGTAAGGTAAACTATGGTTTGATTATAATTTGAATGTGCCTTTGTTTGATTTTATCCTCAAAAGTACCTTAACAAAGCCAAAGATTATATCCAGGTGCTGTTTGTATTCTTGCAACAATGTATCCTCTTGGGGCCCACTAACTATTAATCAAGATGGCCTTCACTTTAGTGCAGGGAAGTCTGGTCACAAGCTTGCCTCCCTTTTCCACATTCATTTCACTCCATAGTAACACATTGTACCTTTTGTGTTACAAAGTTTTACTTTTCTTATTGCTCCTTTATTATGTTCACACGCCATCTAGCGACCAGCATTATTCGCTTCATTTCAACATGTGATTTCTGTCTTAACCAATCAGATCTGTTTCATATATTCATGTGATCTCGCCTAGGCTAATCAGATGTGTTGTTTTATGTCTGTGTTTCAATAAATGAGTCTCTAGCCATTGGGGTAGCATTATTTCTACCTGAGCCGATCTTGAAAGCAGATCTAGGAGAAAGCTCAGGTGGCACGCGCCTCTGATGGAAGGGCTATCAAGTCAAGTCAAGTCAAAACCTAATCTCCGACTCAGAGTGTTCTTATCTTCACCTTAATACAATCCCAAGTTTTAACCTTGACAACAACCTTTTCATCACATAAACTATAATAAAACTGTTATTTAGCCAAACACACAGCTTGCTAAATTGCTTTTCTTTACTCTTATCAGACAGCTAATGCTCCAGGTATCATCCACGCTATTGCTAACTCATCTAGTCTTCAGAAATTTTACTTTAAGGTTTAATCCCTGCGAGCAGCAATAGAAGACCAAGGGAACTGGATACTCCTGGAAAAGCTGGAAAGGGCAAATAGCTGGAGTTGGTCAGAGATTGTGTTAGTGCCCATCTTTAGTGGCTAGTACGAGAAGCCACTTAAAGAGCCATTAAAACATAACAATAACAATAAAATAGCCAAAGACTCAAGCCAAGTGGCCAACATGAGCGGCTAAAAAAGGCAGAAAAATTGTGTGAAATGCTTAAATCACAGGACTTGATGATGATCACATGCAGGGTTCAGTTGTGGTACTGTATATAAAAGATGGAGTTGTTCAAAGCTGGTATGCGTGGTTAACTTGAGCGGCTAATGGGAGAAAAGGCCAGTAAACGATTTCAGAGGCAAACCAGAATATTTCAAGCATATGGACCCTTAAATCATGAAACTTGATGGGATTTGCTTGCATTACCAGCTGAGGAGGGCAAGTGACACTAAAGGACCAAGTCAGAGCAGCTAAAAACAATAGCAAAAGGCCGTAGCCTGCAGCTGATTGGCTAACGTGCGTGACTAGAGAAGGAAACCGCAGAAAAAAGTAAGAGATGAAGGAATCCCAGGATCTCTCAAGATTTGCTTGCATTACCATGTGTGGAAGGCGATCAACAATAAAAGATCAAGCAGGAGCAGCTAAAAATAACAAGAGCAGCGACCTATTGCTTGCAGCTGATTGGCTAGCATGGGTGACTAGAGATGGAAACAGCAGAAAAATGTAAGAGATGCCGGAATTCTGAAACCTGTTAAGATTTGGTTGCATTATCAGCTGTGGGAAGCGAGTAACAATGAAAGATCATGCAGGATCAGCTAAAAATAACAAGAGCAGCGACCTATTGCTTGCAGCTGATTGGCTAGCATGGGTGACTAGAGATGGAAACAGCAGAAAAATGTAAGAGATGCCGGAATTCTGAAACCTGTTAAGATTTGGTTGCATTATCAGCTGTGGGAAGCGAGTAACAATGAAAGATCATGCAGGATCAGCTAAAAATCAAATGAGCAGTGAGCCATAACCTGCAGTCAAGTGGTGAGCATGGGTGACTAGAGAAGGAAACAGCAGAAAAAAGTAAGAGATGTCTGAATCACAGGACTTTGCAAGATTTGCCTGCATTACCATCTGTGGAAGGCGAGTTACACTGAAAGATCAAGCATTAGCAATTAAAAATACCAAGAGCAGTGAGACATAGTCTGCAGCTGATTTGGCTAGAATGAGTAACTAGAGAAGGAAACAGCAGAAAATTTAAGAGATGCCTGAATCCCAGTACCTGTCAAGATTTGCTTGCATTATCTGCTGTGGGAGGCTAGTAACTATGAAAGATCAAGCAGGAGCAGCTGAAAATAACAAGAGCAGCGAGCCAATGACTGCAGCTGATTTGCTAGTATGGGTGACTAGAAAAGGAAACAGCAGAAAAATGTAAGAGATTCCGGAATTTTGGAACCTGTTAAGATTTGCTTGCATTATCAGCTGTGGAAAGCGAGTGACAATGAAAGAACATGCAGGATCAGCTAAAAATCAAAAGAGCAGTGAGCCATAACCTGCAGTCAAGTGGTGAGCATGGGTGACTAGAGAAGGAAACAGCAGAAAAAAGTAAGAGATGTCTGAATCACAGGACTTTGCAAGATTTGCCTGCATTACCATCTGTGGAAGGCGAGTAACACTGAAAGATCAAGCATTTGCAATTAAAAATAACAAGAGCAGTGAGACATAGTCTGCAGCTGATTTGGCTAGATTGAGTAACTAGAGAAGGAAACAGCAGAAAATTTAAGAGATGCCTGAATCCCAGTACCTGTCAAGATTTGCTTGCATTATCTGCTGTGGAACACGAGTAACAATGAAAGATCATGCAGAAACAGCTAAAAATGACAAGAGCAGCAAGCCATAGCCTGCAGCCAAGTGAGTAGAATGGATGACTAGAGAATGAAACAGCAGAAGAAATAGAGAGATGCCTGAATCAAGGGACTTGGCACGATTTGTTTGCATGACCATCTGTGGAAGGCAAGTAACAATGAAAAATCAAGCCATAGCAGCTAAAAATAACAAAAGCAGCGAGCCATAGCCTGCAGCCAAGTGGCTAACATGGGTGACTAGAGAAGAAAACAGTGGGGAAATAGTGAGAGGTGCCTGAATCACCAGACTCTGCGACCATCACGTGCAGGCCTCAGCTGTGAAAGGTAAGTGGCTGTTAATTGTTAAAAGCCCCACCAGGAAAAGCTATTTTCGCAAAATGGTCCTTTGGGGCTTCCGTAGTAGTAATATGGCGGACAAAATAACAGTGTCTTTAGAGGACATCTCGAATTTTGTAAAATACTACCAAATCCGTTTTTTTCTTTTTCTGAGCAGTAGCTCAGGAGGTAGAGCGCTCGTCTTGGGATCAGCGGATCCCAGTTCGAATCCCGGCTCGTCCGTGTTACATGTCAAAGTGTCCTTGGATAAGACACTGAACCCCTAACACTCCCAATAAGCAGGTTTGCGCCTTACATGGCTGCAAGACCGCTATTGGGAAATGTGGAGCACATTGTAAAGCGCTTTGGGAAGTCATTGACTTGAAAAGCGCTATATAAATGCAGATCATTTCATTTCATTTCATTTCATTTGTTCCTCTTTGTCTCTTTCTCTTTCTGTGTTTTTTTACCTCTTTTTGTTCTCTCTTCTTTTTTCCTTTTTCTCTCTTTCTCTTGCTTTCCCCTTCTCTTTCTCTTTTCCCTCCTCTCTTTCTATTTCTCTTTGTATTTCTTTCTCTCTTTCCTTCTTTCCCCCTCTCTCACTATTTCTTTTTTTAATCTCTTTTGTTTCTCACATTCTCTCCCTCTCTCTCCCTCTCTCACTCTCTTTCTTTCTTTCTTCGTCCCACCCTCTCTCTTTTTTGCCTCGTCTTTTTTTTGTCTCACTCTCTCTCTTTTTCTCCTTCTCTCTTTCTCATATTTTTTTCTCTCTCTCTTGTTCCTTTTGTAATCTAGTAGTCCGGCCCCCGAGAGAATTTTTGTTGCGGCCCCCGAGTTAAAATGAGTTTGACACCTATTTTTACACCTTCAGGGGGCGACTCTATAAACCGTGGCCTATAAATTTCAGTTATTTTCCTGTTAATACATGATGGACTGGAATACAATTGCTGACTTCTTAGGACTTTGTAGGGTCAGATTCCGAAAAACATCGGAATAGAATCGGAAAAAGACTTGACCGAGTGTCCACCGACCAAACATGCTTGACGGGGTAATCGGAGCTAAAGTCTTCACCTTAGTGGCTTAAAGTAATTGCGCAGCTTCAATTGCAAGGTTTTCGACTTTGCAGGTTCCTTGTGACTTTTTGGATCCAGGTAGAGGTAATTAAAGACGCGATTTGAATGCACAAACAGGCTCTTGTGGTGATTTAGGCTCTTAATATTCACAGTTTAGTGCCAAGGGCAGGTGACTCACCTTGGGGGAGGCGCCAAGAGCCAAAGAGTGCATCGCAACGCTTTGAAGCCTGCTCCTTCAGGATGCCCCCTCACGTCTCTAGGCTCCTACTTATTGGAGCCAACGTTTCATCTGGCATGAAATATTGTCATGTTCAGGACATGTTCACTGATATAAACCTAATATTATGCACAAAATGGCAGCACGGAGGAGGAGTGCTTAGTGTGTCTGCGGCAGAGTTCTGAGGTCGTGGGATTGAATCCCCCTGTGCGGAGTTTGCATGTTCTTCCCGTGCTTGTGTGGGTTTCCTCAGGGCAGTCCGGTTTCCTCCCACATTCCAAAAGCATGCATGTCAGGTTAATTGGTTGGTCCAAATTGTCCCTAGGTTTTAAACCTCTACTTGTATGGTTGCCAAAGATGTGGGCTGTTCAAAGTCAGCTCTATTGAAGATTTGGACCTCTGTGTACCCCGCGACTGGCTGGCAACCAGTTCAGGGTGTCTCCTGGCCACTGCCTGAAGATGTTTGGGATGGGCTCCAGCACCCCCGCGACCCTACTGAGGATAAGCGGTGCAGATAACGGATGGATGGATGAATGCACAAAATGTATCCAAAAATTTAAAAAATCTATAACAGTACCAAATTACAATATTATTTGAGACATTTTCTGATTAAGGGCTATGTAAACATATGTGACTTGACTTGACTTGGTATCGCCATTGTTTCCCATTCTACTCCTACTTTTTGACTCCTACTTTTTCCACCCCTCCCAAATGTTCTTCTCCTGTGCCTCCTCCTACCACTTCTGCAAGGTTTTCTTCTTCTTCAATGGTCTTCACCTTCTACAACCCCTAGCAAAAAGTATTGAATCACCAGTCTTGGGCAAGCCCTCAATCAGACATTTTACTCTGTAGAAAAAAACTCAGATCACAAACATTAAACATTTGTAAGGTCATTCCAAAGTGGAAAATATTGGCTTTCAGAAACACTAAAGGTAATTAGGAAACGACATTACAATGGTCAGTATATATTCATTTTATAGAGCAAGTGCAGGGAAAACAATACTGAATTACTCAACTCTGAGTAAAAATTTGGAACCAGTCCATTTTAGGGAGAAAATAAGGACACACCCAGTCAATTTCCTTTCCTTATTCGGGCACCTGGCTTAGATTACGTCTGCTCGTTAGTCAGCAGTTTGAAATAGTGCAGTTATCAGACCTTGGAGGGCTCCTAATCTAGATGGATTGGCAAGAATCGTGGCTCCAACAAAAGAGATGTCTCTTAAGACCAAAGACAGGATTGTCAAATTTCTCAAAGAAGGTAACTCTACTCATATGGTTGCCAAAGATGTGGGCTGTTCACAGTTAGCTGTATCGAAGATTTAGACCAATTACAAGCAGCATGGGAAGGTCAAGACAAAAAACTGAAGGCCATATGTCTTGAAAAAAATAAATAAACAACAAGACAAATGAAGAGGGAATGGGGGGAAGTTAGAGTCAATGTATATGACAGAACTGTGTAAAATCGTCCAATGGAAACAGGATTTTCATATAGGAAAGCTAAGAGGAAACCATCGTTAAACACAAAAGGACAAGACTGCAATGGGCTAAGGAGAGGCAATCTTGGAATACGGATGACTGGATGAACGTTATCTTCAGTGATGAGTCACAAATCTGCATTGGACAAGGTGATGATGCTGAGACTTTTGTTTGGTGCGGTTCTGGTGAGTTTTTCAAGGAGGACTAAAGACTAAAGAAAACTCCCACAGTCCTTAATGATATGGGGCTGCATGTCAGGCAAAGGCACTGGGGAGATGGCTGTGGTCAAATCTGCAATAAATGCACAAGTTTACAATGACATTTTGGACAGCTTTCTTAATCCTTCAATTAAAAAAAATCATTTGGGGATGATTTACTCAATTTCCAAGATGACAATGCATCATGCCACAAAGCAATGAATATGAAAGCATTCCTTGGGCAAAGACGCATCCAGTCCATGTCTTGGCCCGCAAATAACCCAGATCTCAACCCAATTGAAAACCTGTGGTGGAAATTGTAAAGAATTGTCCACAGCAAGGCTCCGACCAGCCAAAATGATCTGGAAACTGCAATCAAAGAGAGTTGGGACCAGATTGATGAAGAAAACTGTCATGCATCAAGTCCATGCCCCAAAGACTGCAAGCTGTCATAAAAGCCAAATGTGGTGCCAATAAATACTAGTAATATGTTTCTATTGTTATTTCTTTGTCTGTTTTTCACGGTTCCATATTTTTTTTCCCTGCGCTTGGTCTATAAAAGTAGCATTTACTGACCACCACAAAGTTTTTATTCATTTTTTTTAGTGTTTCTGAATGCCAAGGAGTTGCACTTCGGAAAAACGTTATTATTTTTTCATGCTTTTTATCTGAGTTTTTTTACAGAATTGTCATGATTACTGACGCGAGGGACCTGTGCCCGCTCCTTTGGCGCCAACTGCCTCGGACTCCGATTGGCTCCCTGTCACTGTTTAAACCCCATTCTTTCTGTCACCTGTTGTCAGTCCGTCTGCGAACCTCATTTTACGCTAGGCAAGCTTTTCGACCCTGACTCCCTCCTGTTCTGGCCCCCGTCTGTTTCCCGGCTTCGACCCATTTTCTGATCTCGACCACGTGTTTTGCTCTCCTGTCCCGGCTACTGACTTGTTCCTTCCGCTCACTTACCACGGAAATACCACTTCCTCTCCTTTCCCTTCTTCCCAATAAAACTAAGAGAAACGCACGCAAGATGGTCCTGTCTCCATTCTTGTCCTGACAAGAATAAAATGTCTGAGTGAGTACTTGTCCAAGACTGATGATTCCATACATTTTCCAGAGGGTTGTACTTCTTCACTTCCTCAGTCTTTTACTTATTTTTCCTCATTCTGTGCTCATTCTTTTTCTGCACGTTCCTCTTCAAGTCATTCTCCTTGTTCCACTCCTTTTCCCTCCTCTTCATCAATGTTGACTATCTTTTTTTGCACTATGATAACTATTTTTGCACCAAATGCATATTGCACAAACCCTACGTTACCAAACTGTATGTAACATCCTATATGCCGACATTTTTTGGGTAAATTTTGTATAAATTATAACTATAACCTTATCCTCCTTGTTTTATAACCTTATCTTCTCTGTTCCTTTATCAACTTGGGATTTTTACCTCACTGTGAATGTGTGAAACTGGAGTGTCATGCCCAATTTCGTTGTCACAATATGTTAATCCATTTTGTAACAATGACAATAAAGGTATATTCTATTCTATTCTATTCTATTCTATTCTATCCTCTGTCTTCTCCTCTTTCTTCATCATCTTTTACCCCTTCTCCTACCTCTTCGCCTTTGACCCTTTTTCCTGCCACCCATTCTTCTTATCCTCCTACTTCGTTTATTCTTCGGAATCAGGCCGCTCACTTTGCATAATTGTTGGGTCAATGTCCGTGGGTGCATCCAGTGTCAGGTTTCATCATAAATCATTGGTCCGACGTCCCTCAGTCTCCGTCAGTGTCCTCACTAGCAGTTTGCTAGCACTTTGCTCATCCTCTCTATTCGCATCGCGTGTCATCAAATTCCCTTTCGACTCGACGCCGATCGATCCTGCGGCGTCTTTTTTCTCCCGCCCCTCGTTTTCGCCTTCATTTAGAATCTGGATCTCCTCGTCTCGTTTTTATTCAGCGTGGACAGAAATCCAATCAGTGTCCGATCGAGCATATCTGTGAAATATTTAGTTGGTTTTGGTTGACAGCGGAATGGAAGTCTTTTGGTTATTGCAGGCCTCTTGTTTATCAGGAATAGACAGAATGCAAATAAGGAGAAAGTTCGAAACTATGAGTGAAGAAATTTGAGGGGATATTCGCTTTGCTCTAGAGCAGGGGTGTCAAAACTTTTCAGAAAGCGGGCCAGATTTGCTAAGCTGAAAATGTTTGAGGGCCATTATTCAGCCTGGTATTATAGGAACAGTCTTTCATAAATTTACTCTCCGTAAAACATTTGCAGTGTTTGGCAATCAACATCACGACCTTATAGCTCTCCTTTGTAGCATTCTCATTTGACCCGTGGGGTCTCGTAAAAAAGCCCTGCTGTGCCATTAAAACAGCTTCCAGTTGCTTTACCTTTTCATAGCGTTAATTTACAGTTAGCTTTTTATAGTCGGCATGTTTTGTCCAGCAGTCTTGATAGTATATTTTTTGGAAACAGCCACACTCTCTTTGCAAATTAGGCAGGCGCAGTTGTTTCGTATTTCGTTGAAAAAATACTCCAATTTTGACTTGTATTAGAAGCAGCGGTCCTCACAGTCGATTTTTCTCTTTTTATTTACAGTCGACATCTCAGAAAGGGGGTTGGATCAAATTCTCACAGTAAGTGAAAGGCAAGGTGGCCAAAGTGCTACTGCCATCATCTGGTGTAATGATGATTTTTCTTTGTACAATTCATTTTACACTGCCGTCGTCATTACAGGCGGGCCACATATAGATAATTTTATGACAGAAGCCGCGGGCCAGTAACAATGTGGTCACGGGCTTTAACTAGAGCCCGGACTTTGGACATGGACATGGGTCCAAAGTCCGGGCTCTAGAGAAACACTCTATCCAGTCCGGAGCCTTCGCTCTGAGAATGCTGGCCTACTATTAATCCCAAGAGCCAAGAAGAGATCCGCAGGTTCGAGAGCGTTCTCCATTCGGGCCCTGGTGCTGTGTAATGCTCTTCCCTCTGAGATTCAATCTGCAACCTCAGTGGAAATGTTTAAATCTAAGCTTAAAACACACTTCTATTCTATAGCATTCCAATAACTTTATGTTGACAATATCTGTTCATTATTTGTTATTCAACATCCATTTCAGCCTGGTCATCCTGGAAGGGGGATTACCTCATGTGCAGTGCCTTTCCAAGGTTTCTTCATTTAGATAACAATAAGAAGAAGCATACATTGAATTCTAATGAAATGAAATGTTTATTGAAGGTATTGTTGGATACATTAATCAAAACATGACACAAAGAAAAAACTAATGCTGAGAGTGAGCATGGCCAAATATGGTCACCTTACGCCCCCTCCCCTAAGGAAATTTGACAGATCTGTTCCTGCCAACCTTTGCTTAAAGGTTTGCACCGTATTTGCACTAATAACCCGGTCAGGCAAAAAATTCCAAATTTTTGGTATCCTGAAAGAAGTTTCCATGCAAGTTGCTGGTAGGTCTAGGCACCCGTAAATTATATCCGTGAGCACGTAAACCATCAACACGACAGAACTCAAAAAATTGATCAAAAGGCACATCGATCATTCCATGCAGTACTTTGAACACAAAAATTAAATCAAATCGAATTCTACGGAGCTCCGAAAAGTCCAAGTTCAGTCTTTGTAGTCTGTAATGTAATGTGAGGTGATTTAAATGGAAAACAAAAGGATGACGTTTAGATTAAAATTTTATTCTTAATTAATAATCAATATTCATCCCTACTTATGATCCCTGGTCAATCCGGAACAAACGTCAATGACCCTAGTGTTTTTCTTCACATGGTTTCTCTGTGTCCCAACCTTTCTCAAATAAGTCTTGTAGGAAAACACGAGCGTGTGCACAAGTAGGTTTTCTTAGTTTTTTGTTTTTGTTTTTCTTTTTTAACGGGTGCAATTTTAAACCATGAAAACAACATAGATGGTCACAGAATCAAATTAAACCCGTATGTTAAACCAGCACAATGCACTTGTCGACATTTTATCAGCCCCTCGAGATTGTGTTTCATAAATTTTAAATAGGAAGCTAAACGTGTGATATTTACTTCTCTGTGTGGCTATATAGAGGTGTTTTTATTCACTTGAGGAACATGAAACAACTTCTGTTTTACGGATATCTTTAAGGGGCTTTGTTGTTTTGAGCATTGAGTGCTGGATTTCCTTGTCTTTACTGAACTTATTTATCTCTGTTTGTCAAAATAATTGTATTTTAGTTATTTGGATTTTTATATGTTTTATCCTAATTATTTTTTCCTTGAATTTGTCGTGACTTTTTACAGAATTTTGTTCTGTTTTTCAAATTAATGAATTTTCGTTTTGTAATATAAATGTATTTCCTTTTTTCCCCGAATAACGTTTTGTTTTTTCAAAATATAATTTCCCTTGTTTTTCATTTCCCCCTGTTATTGAATTTTTATTTTTATTTTTATTTTTGAAACTTTCTTTCCTGGTGTAAAGTCAACAAACTATGTGAACCAAAGATAGGAGGATTAAACCCATATTGAAATAAGATTGAATAAAATGTCCTGCATTGTAATGTGCATACTGTATTCAGAATGAACTGTATTGTTGTATTGTAGAGTTGTAATTTATTCCCCCCAAAAATAAAAAAAAATAAAAATTCTGAAAAGAACTGGGAAAAAAATATTCAGAGAACCAGAACCAGAATAAAAATTCCGAAAAAACAGGAAAAAGAAATTCACAAAAAAAACATTCATGTTTTGAAAAAAGTTCCAAGAAATTAGAACACAAAAAAGCATATTCAGAAAAGCAACAAAAATATTCACAAAAACTAGAAAGCAAATATTCCTCAAAAGCAGAAAAAATATAGATATAAATATATTAGGAAACAGAAAAATATTAAATAAATCAGAACAGAATGACCAGTCACAATTAACAAAACACAGTTAAAACAGTTAAAAATAAATAAAACACAATCCCTAGAAATGAAATGTTAAAGCTGAAAAACGGGTACGAATATTCATAAAATGATAAAATTTCCCCCCCCCAAAAATACCCAAATCCCAATGAGCTAATGATAAATGATATGTCCCCCCTGAAAAATGGATAAAAATATATTTACAAAACACAAAAATGTATATTTATATTAAAACGCTGTTTTTACCCAACAAAACAAATCAGGAAATCCAGAATTATTAAAAATAAAACAAAATCCGTATAAATGATATGTTTCCCCTGAAAAAAACTAAAAATATATTCATAATACACAAAAAATATATATCACCAAAAAAAAAAAACGAAAGAAAAAACAACATAATGTTTTTTACCGAAAAATGTATAAATAATCATAAGAAAACACAGAAAAAATATTAAATAAAACAAACCACAAAACTTAATACTATAAATTATATTTTCCCCGAAAATTGATACAAATCTATCTAGAAAACACAAAAAAATATATCTATAAAAAAAACAGATTTTTTTACCCCTTAAAACGGATGAAGGAAACCCAGAAACATATTAAATGAAACAAACCACAAAACCAAATAATAACTAAATTAATACAGAAACGAAAACATTAACCCAATACAGACAATAAAATATTTCGAAAAATGTTCCAAAAACTAGAACAAAAATGACTACAAAAACATATCCAGAGGAAACCAGAAAAAAATACTAAACGCTACAGCAAACAAAACTGAAGACCCAATCATCAAATCCTCTTCGAAAAAATAGAGTCTCAAAGTTGGGGTTGGGTAGGGTTACTTTAACTGGATTACTTTCAATTACTTTTGGATTACTCCAATACCAAATATGCTAATAAAAGACAAAAGAAGGCAGCACGGCGGCGCAGTGGTTAGCGCTTGTGCGGCACAGTTCATGTCATGGGAACCTCCTGCGTGGGTTCAAATCCAGCTCCAGACTTCCTGTGCGGAGTTTGTATGTTCTCCCCGTGCTTGCGTGGGTTTCCTCCGGGCACTCCGGTTTCCTCCCACATTCCAAAAAACATGCATTTCAGGTGAATTGGCCTGTCCAAATGGTCCCTAGGTGTGAATGAGCGAATGAGTTGTCTGTCCCTGTGTGCCCTGCGATTGGCTGGCAACCAGTTCAGGGTGTCCCCTGCCCACTGCCCGGAGATGGCTGGGATGGGCTCCAGCCCCCGCGACCCTAATGAGGATAAGCGATACGGCTAATGAGATGAGATGAGATGAAGACAAAAGAAACTAAATATAAATAAAATGACTAAGTTTTGTGCAGGCTTGGGGAGTAACGGAATACATGGAACGGCAAAAATGATGTTGGCATGCTGTTTGGATTTATTTTCATTTTGTTTCTGTCGCATTTAATGTTAGTTTTGCCGGAGATCAAAGCCAGGAGAGAAAGACAAAATATTCTTTTGTCTTTTATTAGCATATTTGGTATTGGAGTAATCCAAAAATAATTGAAAGTAATCCAGTTAAAGTAACCCTACCCAACCCTGCTCAAAGTATAGCAAGAGGCGACTTTTAGCCGCGCGTGTACGTGTCGGCGGCGCGCGCTCCCAGACGCGCGCACATCGGCAGCGAAGCGCGCAGGAGCAGAAGACGAGTGGATTGCTCACCTCGCGCTTATCGTCAAAATGCGGCTTGTTAACAGGTGCCCGCCAATCGCTTGAGACCCAAAACCCCATTACACAAGGAGACCGGCTGGCTGTTCCAGACGCTCTCGGAGGAAAACAAGCCCCAAAATGAAGAGCAAAAACCGCGAAAGCTTGAGCGACTCCCGGGATCTGGACGGCTCCTACGACCCGCTGACGGGTGAGTGATATTCGCCTTCGGGCCACCGTCGGAGGGGTCATGTCCCCCTAAATCAAGTTTCAATATGTTTTCATCCGGTCTTGCAAAACTTCCCCTTTCAGGTAACAGGTTGCAGGTTCAAATCCTCCTCACCCAACACTGGGAAGATAAACAGGAGTGATTTATTGAATATTGGATGGAGATTTTGGACATGACCTTGATTTGGAAAATCAATATATCATTATATATTGCTCATTTTTAATCTAATGCAAATGAAAGCTTAGAAAGCTTGGCATTGGAATCAACTATTATGATATTCAATTATTTCACAGTTTTTAATCCGAAAATATAGGCAAACTATTTAAAACGGTGTTTTAAATTCAGATACATAAACTACATAGATAGCCTTATATTTTACTCATTATAAGATATGCAAAAATGTGTTTTTTATCAAATAACTTAGATAGGCCATTCCTTTTCAAGTAAACATCTCATTTACCCCCCCAAAAATATCACCTACACATATGGGGGTGACAAAGTAATGGAAATTTATAGTTTGACCTTTTGTTTCAACGTCAGCTAAATTAATAGAACCTTCTATTTTAATTCAACATAACGATAATAGGTTTCTCCCCTTGGAGAACAATAGAAATCTGTGAATATTTACTGCTGAGAAACCGAAATTCTGAGTATAGACAATTGGTTTTAGATTAAAGCAAAGTGATATATTGTGCCCCTTTGAAAGCACTAAATTCGATAATATGAATTTGAACGCTTCAAATGACATTTTGCACGACATTTGAGAAATATTTTGATAGATAAAATAAATACATGATACCTTGTTTGAATGAACACAAATCAATGTAAAATATTTGATAAAAATGTATTTTGAAGGAGGATGGGGGCCACAAAGGAACACTGGGGACAAGACCAATTCTATTATTCTTTATCTTTTTGTTCAGGACCCAGATTAAAAAGCCTGGGAGGGCCATATGTGGCCCATGGGCTGCAGTTTGTCCACCGCTTCTGTAGCATGATGATAACCCTGCTTTTATTATATCGCAAGATTTTTATCCATGATCTACTCGGAAGAGCAAAAACTCCCCCTGTACCAGTTTTTATCGATAAGATAAAGACTTGCAAAAACGATTTTTGCTGATTGGCCAATGATCGACTAAAACAGAGGTGGGCAAACTAAGCTCCTGGGGCAACCTGGCTTTTTAAAGAGGGTGTATGTAGCTTCAAAAATGTTCTACTTGATAACGCCATCGTCTGGCTGAAATCATCATTGCGTCTCCTTTTGTTGCACGTGCAAGTATGTGAAATTCATAGACACGCTCAAATGAGCTAGTCCCCTTTTTCCCTTTTTGGGTTGGCATTTTGGACCTTATTAGAAACAGACCTTTTCTAACTTTCACCATTTTCATCCTATAGTTAAAAAAACATGACAACATGCCCCTTCTTCCCTTAACCCCTTTGTGGGTAGAAAACCGATAAAAAAGCAGATATATAAAGGCTCTTTGAACCTAGTTGGGCATTGTTAACACACACTTAATAAAGAAATTATTTAATTTGAAACTTTTTAAAGATATCTCACAAATGTTTTATATTGATTATATGTATAAAATGATTCAAGATTGTCTTAATTTACATTAACATAAAATGCCAATGATATTTTCTTTGCAACCCAGATGTGCAATTGTTATAAAAGAAGTTCAAAAATTATATATATCCCTATGAGTTGACTTGGTGTCACTTTTGTGTCACGACCAGAACGAAATCAGGACCCAAATGCGTAGCGTTAACCACAAGTTTATTGATAGAAAGGGGAAGGGCAGCTCCCGCGATCCGGTGCTCCGTGGACGCGGGAAGCAAACTGCTCACACAATCGGATCGTGCTCCGAATACGGAAGTGGATCTTCCGGAGCGGGAGATGGCGTTGTCAAGGACAGAAAAAACAGGTCGATAGCCGGAACAGGAGAGCAAAAACTTGGTTGGGGTCAAAAACGGGACGTAAGCCGGGACAGGAGAGCAAACGTGGTCGGGGTCAAAAACAGGTCGTAGCCGGGGAGACAAACAGGCGGATCAGGAATGGACGGGTGCAAAAACGAGTGCAAAAAGCGGGACAGATGGGAGTCAGAGTCAAAATGCTTGCCTTGTAGAAACAGAGGTTTGCTGTCGGACTGACAACCGGAGAGTGACAGGACTGGGCTTAAAAAAGGACAGGGAACCAATCAGGTAGCATGCAGCGACTAGCGCCAAACGAGCGGGCACAGATGATCCAAATCAGTCATCATGACATCTTGTCCCCAACATTCAAAAAGCTGGCTTCATTTTAATTAGCTTGCTATTCAATTATCTGGTATTCATTTTATCCATCAAGATATTCGTTTATCAAATTTAATGAAAGAATAGTTCTGAAAGTCCTGATGAAACCATATTGACTCTGTTCCTGTTGCATGCCTGTGATATTTTGTGGTGTGCTTCCTTTTGAATTGTGATTCTTGCTGACCAGGCAATGGTGGGTGGTTGGCGCGTGGAGATAACAGTTTTACTTTCATGACATATTAATCAACTGAAGCTTTTGGATTCATGGAATAAAAAAAAAGATTTCTTATCATAATTGCCTTCAACGCTGACGCCTTTCATATTTTTCGGAACAGGAGAAAAATGTGAATTCTCACGGGACGATGAATCCCGTCATGGTTGTTTCACGGCTCATTTAACGGCCACTTGTGGGGAGACGAAATTCCTCTTATAGGATTTTTATTTCTTCTTTTTTTACTTTGGAGCTGCCCCCTGAGGTCATAACTCTTATTTCTGCAGGCTAATGTGAGCGCCATCTCATGCGTGAATGCATCTCTGGCTTGGGCTTGATCTCACAAACTCGGGATTTGGAAAATGATGTCCAGTCCTCTCGAAATGGCTTTTCTGAAAAAGTTGTTTATGTCTGGACGCAGCGGTGGGGCCCGTTTCTACTCTCATCTTAGATAAACACAGAAGGAGACGAGAACAGGCTAAAAGATTGGTTGTAGTTGCTGTAGAAGGTAAAAAGAGAAGTCAAATTTTGCTGAAAATTAACTAGAGGGCTGGGGGTCTTTTCAGAGGCTCACATTTAAAATTTAATTCAGGGGTGCAAGATTTGATTATAACACGCTCATTGAGGCTTTTTTTTTGCTCAACATTAATTTTCTTTCACAAAGATTTAATCTCTTGTAGGTAAAACAAAATAAATGAATACATTTTCACCAATGTTTATTTAACTCAGGGAAGTTCATGCAAACAAACATTAAAATAGTCAAGTCAGGTCATGTTTATTTGTATAGCTCTTTATCACAAGGAGTCTCAAAGGGCTGCACAGACCACGGACTATAACAGACGACAGATTATTATTACAGCATCCCCCTGATGTAAAACCTACACGAGGGCAAGAAAAAAATCAAAACCTGAGGTAATTCAGTCTAACTTGTGTTCTGCCCCTTATTTATCAACCATTTTGAAAGCACTCTTGCAAAACCTGATATAGCTAATACATATAGGATAATCCAATTCCTACCACAACCTTGATGTGAAGTTCTATGAAGAACAGATTTTTGTTAGGTTCCTGGTCTGGGTACCTTGCCATTTGGATTACTGAGATGGAATTTACGAAGAGAAACGGAAACAAAACTCATCTCAATGGGGATTTTCATCCTTTGTGAATCACACTGTCACTGGGTGAAATCAAAATGAAGAAAAGGGGAGATTTAGTTTTCCAATACCAAGCAATGTCTTTCTAACGATTACTATGATAATCCCTTCTTCTTCTCGCATGTCCAAACAATTGCTGCTGAGTAGGGTAAACTCCTCACCAAGTTAGGATCGTATGTTGACCTTGAGGGTCTTGATCTCCTTGGGGATGAGGATCAACATACTGTCTTTGAAACGGCCCATCTGAAATATGAAATATAAAAATTGTGTTTTTAATGTTTTAAAAGTATTTTGTTTTGTATTATATTGCCTTGAACAGCGCATCTGTGACATTCAATTCAGGGTGAGAAAAAATAACTTTGGGCTGGATTTGCTCAATGTTCTCTGGTTGATAAAGTTGATAAATGGTAGTGTTAAGTAATGGGGGTGATAGTCAGATGTGGGGATAGCAGGATCTACAGGCAAGGCTGCTCAAAAAGAGGGATGATATTTAGAAACAAAAAGAGGTACGTGACGAGCAAGGGTTCACAAAACAATGACATGTCCCATCAAAACAAAAATTGACAAACTCCAAATCATAAACAAAGACAGAAACTGGAAATGGAAATTGGAAGGAACAGAGTAAGAAACTTACAATTGGGCACTAAACTACTAACAAAATGTCCAAACAAGAAACCTGATACAAAAAACAAACTGGCGTTGCAGTGAAATTAAAGTGACCCGACAACACCTGCTGCCCAAAATATCCTTATAAAAGGTTGGAATATTTAGGGACAGGCATGTGGAAACTTGTGCCCGGTTCCAAAACCTGCTCTGCGCCCATGGTGGACGGTGGTGCACCAGAACCTAAACGGCAGTCACCAAATACAGCGACAGTGAGTGCATTGCAAGTGGCTCATGGCTTTGGCGACATCTTATGGACATTTTTTAAAACTGCAAGTCACTGATTGATGTGAAGCAGCTAATTTTTTCTCTTTTGCTTCTCTCGCGGGCCCAAAAAATGGATGTTGCTGCCCATGAGTTTGACACATGTGACATAAGATCCTTGTTTGTGCTTTTGTATTGCGAGGTGAGAGTTATGTGGGTGTTTTCTACGTAGGAGCGTTGAGACAAACCACCGACGCTTCTTCTTTGTTGTCCTTTTTACCAAGCATGTACAGTGGTAACTCTTCGTACGAGCTTTATTATACCAGGATCGAGTTTGTAGCTCAAATTGCTTGTGTGACAAGCGAATTTCCCTTATATAACTATCCATTATCTGCATTGCTTTTCCTGGAGCCCATCCCAGCTATCTTCGGGTAGTGGGCAGGGGACACCCTGAACTGGTTGCCAGCCAGTTGCAGGGCACACAAACAGACAACTCCCTCGCTCATTCACACCAAGGGACAATTTGGACCGGCCTATTAACCTGACATGCATGTTTTAGGAATGTGGGAGGAAACTGGACTGCCCGCAGGAAACCCACGGAAGCACAGGGAGAACATGCAAACCCTGCAAAGGAAGGCTGGTAGCTGGATTTGAACCCATGACCTCAGAACTGTGCCGCGAGCATGCTACCCAGACAATGGATGGATTAAATGTACTAATTAACAACAAATCGGTCCGCTCTCATCCTCCAATCATCATCCAAATGGACACTTATTAGCTAAACACATTCGAATAGTTATCAATAATATACAAATAAAGTAATATAATGAATGTGATGATATTGACAAAATAAAATGTGAGTTTATTATCAGAGTTGTAACAAATATGTGCAGGGATTACTTACTTTGAAAAAAAAAAGACAGATCTTGTCTTTCCAGTGTCAGCTCTCATCCAGATCGTCTCAGTCAATGGTAGCAGATAAAAACCTCAATGTAGATTGCTAATATTGCCACGGTATTCGACATAGTCTGTCTTGCTGTGAGTAAGAAGTTGGTGCAGCATGTTTGTTATTTTTCTCTTAATAAGGAGGATTTGCAATTATGAATAAGGGAAGCAGTTGGCGGCGGCTGAGGGTCATAATTTTTACACTTAAAATTTAAGTTACTGTATCTTTAAATGAACCTTTAGCACAATTTTAAAAGTTTTTGCCTTTAGTAGTTAGCATGCGTTAAATGGTCCAGCTGATGCTGATGGTAAGTTCTAACCAGCGGTGAGCGGTCTCTAGTGGTAGCCTCTGGGACTGCTTGGGAACTTTATTTTCCTTTGTATAGAGAGCTTGATTTCCAGAAAAAAACGTGTATACCGAAGTTCTCGTGTTTAGAGGCGCTCGTAAAAAGAGGTACCACTGTATCACAAAGTTAAAACGTCCACATCGACTCGCCGTCTTCAAAAAATGTCAACGTTGACACGCGATGCCTCGAATCTCCAGTTCCTCGAGACGCTCGCACAAAAGGCATTGTTAGTTCGAAGAGCGCCTCCTATTGTTGCCCGCGTTCACCAGACCGTGACGGGCGTGCGAAATATGGGCGAGAATGGATTATGAAGTGGGATTTTGTGTGGGAAGGGGAGCTTCAGGTGAGTCACGCTTACTTGCGAGCTACTTGTGTGTTTGAGGGGGAGAACGTGTGTGAGCTTGTTGCTAACCGCTGTTACTTAAAGGCAGTGTGGGTGTTCTGAAATCAACGCTCCAGTGAAATCTAACCCTCTCGAAATAATCTCTCCCCCCCTCAGCTTGCTACATTGTGCTGGCGGTCGCCCGCCCGTCGCGTTTGAGAGGTAATTATAGAAGTGCGCCGCGGTAATCTCCTCTTCCACCTCGCAAGGCACATTGAGGGATCGCATCACCTACGCAAAATGAATGGAGTTTCTACGGAAACGCACGCGGCGTTTACAAAAGTTCTTCCTGTCCATTGAACCGTGATGGGTGTCAACTGAGTCCTGTTCGCTGACTCGAGATGATACAGTAGACCCTCAGGGCATTAATCCATCCTGAGTCAGGGATCGCAAGGTGAAATTGTTGTACAGGGGGGGATAGAAACCTACAGATATCAGCTAATGCGTCCCAAACCCCAGGCACCGGTTTCCTCCCACATTCCAAAAACATGCATGTCAGGTCAATTGCCTGGTTGAAATTGTCCCTAGGTGTGAATGGGCGAGTGTGTTGTCTGTCTCTGTGTGCCCTGTGTCTGGCTGGCAACCAGTTCAGGGTGTCCCCTGCCTATTGCCCGATGATAGCTGGGATGGGCTCCATCACCCCCGCGACCCTAGTGAGGATAAGGAATATAATGGATGGATGAAAATGGGGAGTGTTTTATCAACATCCAGGTTCCACAAGACTTCAACAAGTAAAACAAGCTGGAGCGGACGGGTTCAATTAAGGTTTTTTTATTGCAGTAAAACAAATGACTAAACAAAACCAAAAAAGGAATATATTCCGGGCCTGTGAAATACAGAATGAGCTGACCTTAGTTTATTAAAGAGAGAGAGAGAGAGGGATATCTAGTCCACTAAATATCGCTTGAAAGAATGTAACAACCTATTGAGAGTCAAATTAGTAAATACAGTGAAGAAAATAAATATTTGAACACCCTGCTATTTTGCTTTTTCTCCCACTTAGAAATCATGGAGGGGTATGAAATTTTCATCATAGGTGCATGTCCACTGTGAGAGGGATAAACTAAAAAGAAAAATCCAAAAATCAAAATGCATGAGTTTTTAACCATTTATTTGTGTGATAAAGCTCCAAACAAATATTTGAACACCTGTGTATATCTAGAATTCTGATGCTGAAATACCTGTTACTCCTCCCATTAGAAGTCCAATGGATGGGTGTTTTTTACTGTATATACTTCACTCAAATACATGGATAATCATAAGGTTAAGTAATTACAGCTCAAAGAAAAAAGTTTTTAAAATAATTGAATGGTAAGTACTTAAAAAGCTCATACAATTATGACCATGTATGCAGTGACATATTCCAGTATTTTATCAACATATACATAAAAAACATTATCGACAAAATAGTATGTAGTACCTATATGTAATATAGGTGTGTCGGAATAAACACCATTAAATATGTATGAACACGTCAAGTATTTCCTTTTCTTTAGTTTTATTTACCTTTAGTCTGACGTGACGTGACCTGAGCTGTTGCAAAGGAGTTAGATGTTGGACGCAGTCCCAGTTCGCAGCAATATAGGATCAGTGATATTGTATCGCGGCCACACAAGTGCAGTCAATTTTAATTTAAAACAAAAGCAAAAAAAAAGCCACCAGGCCTGAGAAAAGTACGCTCTTCCGGTCCTAGCTTGCAGCAATATAGCATTGGTGTAGTTCCTTTTAGGTGGAAAGAACAGAAAGAAAAGCCACCACATATGACACAAATTTGCTCTGTCAACCCTCAACTCTCATCAATAGTCCAAGGGGATAGTGAATTGCGGCCACCCAGTGCAGTTCATTTAAGGCTGAAATAACGGTAAAAAAGTGCCACTTGCCCTGAGAAAAATGCACTCTGTCAGCTATGTCAGCAATCAGAAATAACGGCTTTTGGCCTCATCAATAAAGCTCACTTTCTGGTGGTCAGAATGGCAAAAAGTACCATCAGGCCTGACAAAAATACGCCCTGCCCTTCCTCGCTCGCAGCAATTGGCGACCTGGGATGAATGATCATGGCTGCACGGGTGCAGTTCATTTCAAGCGGAAAGAAAAGAAAAAAAGAGCCGCCACATGTGACACAAATTTGTTCTCTCAAACCCCAACCCTCAGCAATAGTCCAAAGGAGTTGTGGATTGCGGCCACCCGGTGCAGTTCATTTGAGGCTGAAATAACGGATAAAAAAGTGCCACTTGCCCTGAGAAAAATGCACTCTGTCACCTCTGTCAGCAATCCGAAATACCAGCTCGTGGCCTTAAAAGTAAAGCTCACTTTCTGGTGGTCAGAATGGCAAAAATACGCCCTGCCTTTCCTCGTCGCAGCAATTGGCGACCTGGGATGAATGATCATGGCTGCAAGGGTGCAGTTCATTTCAAGCGGAAAGAAAAGAAAAAAAGAGGCGCCACATTTGACACAAATTTGCTCTTTCAACCCCTAACTCGCAATAGTCGAAGGGAATTGTGGCTTGTGGCCACCCAGTGCAGTTCATTCTAGGCGGACCACAATGACTGCAGCCCAAATCAATAAGAGAATAAAAAAATGTGGTCTGCTATTGTGCATCCAGTACACAGGCAGAAAATAACTCAGCTTCTTGAGCTACTTTTTGCACTTCTGTCATGTTCCCCCCAAAACTCCACTTTGGGTTGAGTGCACATTACATGACAGCGCTTGTATTCAACCCTCTTTGTAAAGCGTTAACGAGCTTTTGGTTGCATGGCTATAAATCTTGTGCGTCTAAAATATTTACACCTCTCCCCCTGAGGATGTTTACTTGTGGAATAGATAATGTTGCTATAATTGCCCCGTCTACAGTTTCCTTGGCCAGCCACCTCCAAATGTCCTGGCGATATTTCCGAAACACTCCCAATGACACTCCCGCCCCTCCTGTGATGTACTCTAATGTGCTTTTCTTCGCACTCCCCCTTCACAAATACAATTATATCATGTGAATGTCGACTCATTGCTACGATACGTACCCTTCGACTGAAAAATTCCCCTCTCAAGGTCTGTTTTCTCCTGACCCTTTGCGGAGAGGGGACTTACTGATATGAATATGTTGTTTCCTCCTACTTGTTAAGCCACTTTGTTGGAGATGTCAACTTTTTTAACATTCGTTTTGTTCCCAAAAGTCATCACTAATCCGGTATCTCTTCTATAGTTGTCATCTGAAAATAAATTCAAATTAATATTGATGGTTTTTAAAATACTCAATACAATGTTTGTGTCAGGACCAGAACAGAGACAGGACCCACTTGCGTATGTTTCTGTCAGTTTTATTGGGAAGAAGGGAAAGGATTGCACACACGATCCGGTGTTCGCGGGGAGCAGGTTGCTCTGACCGCGGAAGTGGTACTTCTGTGGCAAACGGTGGCGGTGTCGGGAGCGGAAAAAATCAGGTCAGTAGCCGGGACAGGAGAGCAAAAATCGTGGTCGAGATCAGAAAATGGGTCGAAACCAGGAAACAGACGGGAGCCAAAACAGGAGTGAGTCAGGGTCGAAAAGCTTGCCTAGCGTAAACTGAGGTTCGCAGATGGATTGACAACGGGTGACAGAAAGACGGGGGTTTAAATAGTGACAGGGAGCCAATCAGAGTCCGAGGCAGTTGGCGCCAAAGGAGCATCAGTAATCATGACAGTTTGGGACCACGGGAATAAAGAAACATGTTCTTAATAACAGACAAAGGCAAAAACATAATTCATTAGATTGCTAATTAAAAACATAAAAATACCTACAACACCTTCCTCCGGAGGGTGTCAACAGACAGAAGCCTGGAGGACCTTACACCTAGATCTAATCAGGCGTGGGGTATTTAGGAACTGTGCCAACAGCAGAAGCTGTCAAATAATTGATGCCTTATTGATGTTCCTGTCTGTTTGTTTCTAGACCCTCTTGATACTGGTCTTTGATCGATCCTGCACTTCTGGATTGTGTTTTATGTTTATTGTTTTCTCCCCTCCTGCCATGTAGGTGGCGTTTTGTATTTTTTTTACATACTTTTGCCCCCAATAAACATTTGTATTACCGGTAAAGTTTATTTGCTTGGGCATGTTGTGTCCTCTCACTTTCATGTTTTTTTTACTTAGAGCGGGTTGGTGTTGGAACATTATGTAGTTGTTCTATCTATGCAAGAGTGTGTTTCTTTTCAGATTCAGATTCAGATTCAGATCTACTTTATTGTCATTCTAGTACACGTGTATACAGAACGAAATGTCGATGCATCTGACCCCCACAGTTTCCTTGAATGTACAGATATAAATAATGTTGTATTGTATTTTGGCTACGTATAGTATTTTACCATAGTGCCGATAGTGCAAGAAGAGTAGCTAACCAGATGTGCAAAATGGGCAGTCAGGTTAACAAGTCAGGTACACAGTAACATTAACACTGTAACAATAACGCTGTAATTACAATAGTGCAGAGAGCAATGTGCAAGGAGTGGCAAGCTATAAAAAAAACTGCCAGTAGTGCAAAAAGTCAGATTAGCAGCCGTTTAGATTTAAGTTAACTATATGTTAGATTGACCATTTAACAGTCTAATGGCCAGGGGGACTAGACTATTGCGGAGCCTGGTGGTCCTGCACCGCACACTGCAGTACCTCTTCCCAGAGGCTAGCAGAGTGAACAGTCCATGATGGGGGTGAGAGGGGTCCCCGGTAATGTTTTTAGCATGGGATAGGCAGTGCTTCTGGCCAATGTCCTGAATGGAGGGAAGTGTAGTCCCGATTATTTTCTCTGCTGTCCTCGTTATCCTCCTCACACTACCCCAGTCGGTAGCGCTGCAGCCTCCACACCACACAGAGATACAGCTGGTCAGGATACTCTCTATGGTGCCCCTGTAGAATGTAATGAGGGAGGGTGGGGGCAGGTGGGCTCTCCTCATCCTCCGCAGGAAGTACAGGCGCTGCTGTGCCCTCTTAACCAGTGATGCAGTGTTCACGGACCAGGTGAGTTTGTTTGTAATGTGCACCCCTAGGAACTTGATACTGCTGACAACCTCCACAGCCTTGTTGTTGATGCAAAGTGGGGCATGGTTGGGCTGGTTTTTCCTAAAGTCGACAATGATCTCTTTAGTTTTGTCGACATTCAGGACCAGGCTGTTGTCCCTGCACCAGCCCACCAACTGCTCCACCTCCTCTCTGTAGGCCAGGTCGTTGTCATCCCTGATGAGGCCCACCACTGTTGTGTCGTCAGCATACTTCACGATGTGGTTTGTGGCGGACCTAGGGACGCAGTCGTGTGTCATCAAGGTGAACAGCAAGGGGCTTAGGACGCAGCCTTGGGGGGAGCCCGTGCTGAGGTAGATGACATCTGAACTGTTCTGACCTATCCGCACTGATTGGGGTCTGTCACAGAGGAAGTCCAGCAGCCAGTTCCGCAGGGGGGTGAGTAAACCCAGGAGTCTCATTTTGTCTACCAGATGTTGTGGGATGATGGTGTTGAATGCTGAACTGAAGTCCAGGAACAGCATCCGCACATGGGTGTTCTTCTCCTCTAGATGTGTCAGGCTCAGGTGAAGCGCAGAGGAGATGGCATCCCTGGTGGAGCGGTTTGTCCTGTAGGCAAACTGAAAGGGGTCGAATGAGGAGGGGAGACTGGAGGTGATGTGCTCTTTAACCAGTCTCTCAAAGCACTTCATTTTGTCTTTACTTTTAAATTTTTTCAGAACTAGTTGGTATTCCAACATATCCGGCATTGTCTGACTTTCATGTTTTGTTCGTTTAAATCAAGAGTTTCGGCATTAAGTTGCAGGAATGTGTAGTTGAGCCTGGGTTGTCTTTGATTTATAAAGATTCTAGTAAACTTTGTTCTATTACTGTACTCTATTCGATACAAATTCCTTTCCTTCAAATATATCATTTTTCTTATCCTTTTGTTAAATGCTAACAGTGCTAGTTCTTCAAATTATGTTAAAAACTATATTTGTTCTTTGCTGAAAACATGCATTGTATTCTTTTATGCTGAATGTTAGCACTGTTATCTTCAACACCAAAAATTACCTTGTCATCTACAACAAAAATTAGCGTCATCGTCATTGAATATTGGACTCATCATGCTCCGAACCAAAAACTAGCCTTGTCCTTCTTTACCCTGAAGCTAACATGGTTGTCTTTAATGCCTTAAATTAGCATTATTGTCTGCAACATCAATTAGTGATGTCCTTTTGATGAATATATGACTCACTACCTTCCAAGACCAAAAGTTTTTTTTCCTCTACCATGAAGGTAGCATCGTTGTCTTCAAGGTTAAAAATGAGCATTGTCGTCTGCAACAGAACTTAAAATTGTCTTCTTTTTTGAATATTAGATTCATTGTCTTCCAAGCCAATAAACAGCATTCGTTTCTTTTACCCTGAAGTTAGGATTTGTGTATTTGACGATTAAAATTAACGTAGTCGTCATCTTCAACAATTAGCGTCTTCTTAGTCACCCTCTACCGAAGCCAAAAGTTTTCTTTGTTTAGGCTGACAGCTAGCACAGTTGTTTTAGACTCCATTAGCATTAATTAGCGTCATCTTCATTGCTGAAAACTAATGTTTAAGATAAGGAAGTATTTGTTCCTGATTCAAATTGTGGATATGTTTTTTCTGACACAGCATTTCTGTGTGAATACTACTCTTAAATGTAATGCTAATTTCCTGTTAGCATTTGAATAGCCGTCTTCACTGACTTTTTAGCATCAGCTAAACTAGTAAAGTTTTAAAACTTAAAACTTAAGCTGTTTTTATGATGAAATACACAATCTATGTGATTCTTATCTCCAACCTGACAATACTAATGAAATGCTAACCTTTAGCATCCTCTGTCCCCTTGATTAGGGTGATTGGAATGCCTTTTTTGTCTTCCCTTTTTTCCTTTCCTCTCTCCTACCTCCACACGTCCATCAGACCACAATGGAGCAGCTAGCCAGGATCGATACTAACGAGATTTCATTTTTGACCAAAACTGTAAGAAAGGGGGTGGCAGCCAATCGTTTATTCAAACGACTTCTGACTTTTCCAAGATAAGTGGGAGGATGTAATGTGAGGTTAGAGGTCGAAGCAATGTCAATTGACCTCCATTATATGTGCTTTTTCCAGATGTTTTCTGCAGGGGGAATGATTCGAAGGCTATTCATTTGTTCCAGACTTTAGTTTTTGTTATACCTGTGCAATAAAACTGAAGTAAAAATAAATCCGCTCGCGCTTCTGTTGTGGTTCACTCCATGTTTGAAGTAAAGATCACAATTTCTTTAGGTGACGACCTGTCTCAGACAAAAATAAAAAGGAAAAAAAAGTCTGAAGAGCCGATCTCAGTTTTTAAATTTTGCTTATTGTGTAGTTCTTTTACCTTTGATCCTCGAGGGACAATAACAAGCAAATGCAATTTGGTCCATTAAAGCGGCAACCACCAATGACAAAAACACAGAAATATAACTTTTCATGTCTGTGTTGCAAGCTGGCACTATTCTCCACTGCACGGTTGGCCTGGTGCTTTTGTCTATGAATATATATATATATATATATATATATATATATATATATATATATATATATATATACATATATATATACATATATATGTTCACATTTTATGCAACGCAGGCCTCATTCGCGTTTTCCTACAATGGAGTAGTCAATATGTGCCCGTTTTCGTAATCACCATCTTGAATGGTCACGTGATCCGAAAACACGTGTGACGTAAACAACTCGGAGTAGAACAGTGTAGCGTTTTTATCTTGTAATTAGAAGTCATTAGTTTTAGGATTCCTGAGTGCTTATTGCAGTTTTCCGAGTTATTACCAGAAGAAGACGCTAAATGGCCAATATAAAATAACGATCAGTCTCATAATTTTAAAGGAGC
Organism: Urocampus carinirostris; assembly: GCF_059441175.1. Classification (NCBI taxonomy): domain Eukaryota; kingdom Metazoa; phylum Chordata; class Actinopteri; order Syngnathiformes; family Syngnathidae; genus Urocampus; species Urocampus carinirostris. The sequence goes on from NC_142361.1 coordinate 28,144,034, forward strand.
TATACATTTATTAATTTGCAGTTAATTGATTTGATGGTGAACGACTAAATCGATTAAAAACAAGCACAAATTGGTTGATAAACACTCAAATACACTTATTAAAACTAGTTAATAATCTAAGTAATCTAAGTTAAAAAGTTAATAAGTTAATCATACATTTCAACAAGATGAAAATTGGAATGAGATGGCTTTTCTGGAGTGTTAGAAGAAGTGGTGTATATATTATGGAAAGTGAAAATAGCTTGGAAGAAATGAGCAAAGATTTTCTATGGGGTGTTTGAAGTGTTTGGCCCCCAGCACTAAACCAACAGTTATCTTTTTGTTTTGTTGATACCTTTAGAGAGATAGATAGAGAGAGATCTATAGAGAGAGACCGAGAGAGAAAGACAGAGGAAAAGAAAGAGAGGGAGAGAGAGAGAGAGACATAGTGGTTGTTCGGCTCGAGCTCTCTCAGAAAGAGAGAGCCGTAGACAAGTTAATTCTGCGTGCTTTGTTCGAAAGAGCGAGGGTCTAGGGAGAAGAATAGTTTTTGAGACAGTTTTCGGCGCACCTCTGTGTCTTTGAGACGGGAATTTGGATGCTCAATATATTATTTGAACAGGTAATCAATTGAATAATCGAAGAGCCGGGTTTATTCTTTTCAACTCATTTTGCCTTCTAGGAGCACCTCATTCGTTTTTTTTCGATAAATTCATCAGGAAAAAAGATGAAAAACCTTGTAGTTCATCTGAAGGATTGGCTACACAAGTGAATGTTTTGAAAGTTCAACACACTTTAACAAGATACACACTCTCAGATTTAAGGGATTTTCTTTACTAACCATCTAAAAAAGAAACAAAAATTATCATAGGACAAGAAGTTGTGATCGTTGCTGGCACCATTACAAGAGCTAAACAACGTGGTTGGCTTCATTTTTTCTGTAGGTAGAACTTTAAGCAACGAGGCTTTATTATATCCTTCCATCCATTATGTGCACCGCTTATTATCAATAGGCGGGGGTGCAGGAGCCCATCCCAGCTATCTTCGGGCAGTGGGCAGGGGACACCCTGAACTGGTTGCCAGCCAGTCGTCGGGTACACAGACAGACAACTCGCTCAATTTGGATATAATATATATGGCACAGTTCACGTCATGGGAACCTGTCGTGGGTTCAAATCCAGCTCCAGACTTCCTGTGCGGAGTTTGTATGTTCTTCCCGTGCTTGCGTGGGTTTCCTCTTGGCACTCCGGTTTCCTCCCACGTTCCAAAAACATGCATTTCAGGTGAATTGGCCAGTCCAAAATTGTCCCTAGGTGTGAATGAGTGAATGAGTTGTCTGTCCCTGTGTGCCCTGCGATTGGCTGGCAACCAGTTCAGGGTGTCCCCTTCCCACTGCCCGGAGATGGCTGGGATGGGCTCCAGCCATCGCGCAACCCTAATGAGGATAAGCGGTACGGCTGATGAGATGATATATATATATATATATATATATATATATATATATATATGTATATCCATATATCCATGTTGTATATTTTGGACTGGTGTAAAATTACAGCTCTGTTGGATATTAAAAAATGTTGTGCAAGTCATTAATCTTGGCGTGGCACACTCATTTACAAGGAAATTTGAAAGCGGCACTCCACACAAAAAAGGTTGCTGACCCCTGCCTTACACGGTTTTCGGTGCACGTGGCATAAGAAGGGGCGGTGGCAGTTCTGGTTTCCCTGGAAAGAGGGAAGCAAGTGTTTATAAGGGGGCATTGCGAGATGGGCGTATGTCTTTCTTTTAGGGGGTGTAAGTATTCCAATAATCAAAGAGACAGGGGACCATGTGCACTGTGCTTAATAAGTAAGAACACTTACATATTTCCTTCCTCGCGCACAGATAGCATCAAAACTCATTGGCCACAGGATAATATAAGTTAGCGCTTGTCACTCCAACAATCGCTCCCACCAGACTGATTACGGAAGTCTATCAGCGGTCATAAAACTCCGCCTAGGGGAGGATCGCTGAAGGGAGGTGGGAGTAATCGATTGCAGGACGAGATGGAGTTCCAAAGAAGGGACTATGGCAAGAAGAATGCAAAGGTTACTGGGTAGCATGAGTTTATTGATTCGCTACAGTCTGGCCTGTGATTGATTGCCGACCGGATTGAAGCTTTAGGACGACTTTGGTGCAGGGATGCACAGAGGGATCGAGGGACAATAATTTATTGTGAAGAGATTTTGAAAAATCTGGTCTGATGTAAAGCCCCAGGGTGTATTGTGTAACGTCACCTAGGGTTATAGGATTACTCATAAATTTAAATAAATCGCTATTGACTCATATATATGTATGAAAGCGTAAATACATGTTTTATTTCAAAGACAAAAAATGTCAATTCATTAATTATACCACACAAATTGAGACACCCTTTGAGGAATTTATCATGTTTGGCCCTCATCTTACTACTACAGAACCCTGATTGTGAAAGTAGCCTGTCCTGTATGTGCTCTTAGCACTTAACAGCCATTTACCTTCAACTAACCCCTCCATGTGATGGTCCGGTCATTTTGTCATCTTCGACGTTTTTCTCCCCACTGTTTCCTTTTCTAGCCACTCATGTTAGCCACTTGGCTTCAGGCTATGGTACGCTACCAGCCACTTTTGTCAGCTTGCGAAACTCATTCATATTTATTTCCCTGCAAAACAAAACCAACTCTTGCCTCATTGGAAGGGATTTGAGCTAATTTTAAATACAGAATTATTTCTCGATTCATGTTTTTCTAGAAAAATACCCTCTGAAAAGTGAAATAAACAAATATAGCAAGTATATCTGACATAGCAAAAGACCAGTCTTAATCTTATTAAAACATATATTATGTATATACTGTATATATTTCATTTTAATAGTGGAATTGTATCTTAAATACAGAAAAAAGTAACAATTTCCTTAAATTATTGACTACACATTTGCCATAAAAAGGTAAAGAAATTAGCATGTTTAATTATTTTTTTAGCTAATTCTGGGTTGAACCATTACAGTACATACCTATGAAACTTTCCCTAAAATTTTGAGGTAACACCATTGTCCTCTAAGGGACATTGTGTATTATTTAGTGCCCCCTAGTAATAAAAGAATTAACTCATCAAAATACAATATTGATTTGAATAATGAGCAAAAATACATGAGCTATCATATAAATACAAATACCTTGAAAATTTGCTCCAGAAACACCATTGTTGTCCAAAATCATGCAAATGCTCCTTTGTTGATTTAAATTGAAAGTTGTTTAAAACTGTAAAATGTAAATACCTTAAAATCTCATCTCATCTCATCTCATCAGCTGTACCGCTTATCCTGATTAGGGTCGCGGGGGGGCTGGAGCCCATCCCAGCCATCTCCGGGCAGTGGGCAGGGGACACCCTGAACTGGTTGCCAGCCAATCGCAGGGCACACGGGGACAGACAACTCACTCGCTCATTCACACCTAGGGACAATTTGGACTGGCCAATTCACCTGAAATGCATGTTTTGGGAATGTGGGAGGAAACCGGAGTGCCCGGAGTAAACCCACGCAAGCACGGGGAGAACATACAAACTCCACACAGAAAGTCTGGAGCTGGATTTGAACCCACGCAGGAGGTTCCCATGACATGAACTGTGCCACACATGCGCTAACCACTGCGCCGCCGTGCTGCCCAAATACCTAAAAATGTTTTAGAAAATAAAAAAATACAGGGCTGTACGGTCTCTGTATGCCACCGCCACAGTTGGGGCCGCATTACTGGCAGGAAGTCGAGGTTGTTTCCAGTAGGGGTTTGACTCCGCCGGGGCTGCCCTTTGTCACTTATTCTGTTCATAACTGTTATGGACAGAATTTCTAGGGGTAGCCTTGGTAGGGAAGGAGTCCGGTTTGGTGGCTTTAGCATTCTACATCTGCTTTTTGCAGATGATGTGGTGCTGTTGGCCTTCTCAAGCCGTGATCTTCTACTTTCACTGGAGGGATTCGCAGCCGAGTGTGAAGCTGCCGGGATGAATATCAGCAACTCCAAATCAGAGACCATGGTACTCAGCCGGAAAAGGGTGGCATGCTTCTTCCCGTTGGGGATGAGATTCTGCCCAAGTGGAGGAGTTGAATATCTCTGGGTCTTGTTTACGAGTGAGGGTAGGAGGGAACAGGAAATCGACAGATGGATCGGTACAGAATCTGCCGTCAAGCGGACTCTGTACCGGTCCGTCGTGGTGAAGAGGGAGCTGAGCCGAAAGGCAAAGCTCTCGATTTACCGGTCCATCTATGTTCCTACCCTCACCTATGGTAATGAATTGTGGGTCATGACGAGTGAACACAATCTCGAATACCAGCTTCCTCCGCAGGGTGGCTGGGTTTTCCCTTAGAGATAAGATGAGAAGTTCAGTCATCCTGGAGGGACTCTGTGTGGAACCGCTGCTCTTCCACAATCAGAGGAGCCAGTTGAGGTTGCTCGGGCATCTGATAAGGATGCCTCCTGGACGCCTCCCAAGGAAGATGTTCTGGTCATGTCCCACCGGCAGGAAGCCCTGGGAAAGACCATGCGCTTCTAGGCTGGCTTTGGGATCCTGTCGGATGAGCTGGATAAAGTGGCCGGGGATAGGGAGGTCTGGGCTTCCCTGCTGAGGCTGCTGCCCCTTCAACCTGCCCCCTAGATAAGCGGAAGAAAATGGATGTATGGAACAAATGCAAAATTATAGTGTCCTTGAATAAATTGAACTGATGACAAAAAAACATATATTTTATCAATCTTAATCATTTTAATTGGGATTAAAAGAATAATTTTAAATAGATGAAGTTTATTTGGGCATAGCATGTCAGGACCAGTACGGAAACAGGACCCACTTGCGTACGTTTCTCTCGGTTTTATTGGGAAGAAGGGAAAGGATAGCACACACAATCCTGTGATCGCTGGTTGCAGGAAGCAGGTCGCTCTGAAGGCGGAAGTGAGCGATGGCATGTCGGGAGCGGAAAAAACAGGTCAGTAGCCGGGACACGAGAGCAAAAAACGTGGTCGAGGTCAGCAATGAGTCGAAAGCCAGGAGAGGAGAGTGGACGTGGTCAAGATCAAAAAACGAAGCCGGGAAACAGAGGGGAGCCAAACCAGGAGTGAGTCAGGGTCGAAAAGCTTTCCCAGAGTAAGCTGAGGTTCGCAGACAGACTGACAACAGGTGACAGAAAGGAGTGGGTTTAAATAGGAACAGGGAGCCAATCAGCGTCGGAGGCAGTTGGCGCCAAAGGAGAGGGCACAGGTGACTCACATCAGTAATCATGACATTGCATATAAAATAACAGCATCACCCGCGAATTAACGAAAGGAAAAAATGACATATGTGCACAGAAAAAACATTATTGCCGTTCAGAAAAATGCCTCTAGAAACCTACCCAGCTGCCGGGCTAAGAAAGCACCGGCGGAAACCCTACAGCCCCAATTGAGAAAATGAGTTTTTGCACTCTCACATACACACTGCGGTCTCGTTAAGGGGCTAATGATTATTAATGAGGCCAGTATAACATTTCCCAGTGAAATCGGAGCTTGTTGCTGAGTGAACGAGGCTTTATTCTACTCTGGCAGACATTTGTAGCCGTGTACTTTGCAAGTCACTGTCTCTATAACATCTTTTGTTTCACTACGCCGTTTAAAAGTTGTTGAAAGGACATTGACCTCGTCTTTTAAGTCACACTGGATGTTGATAAATGTGCATTGCAGATATCCTGACCACGAGGGACTTTATATCATTCCTCCCTCCGACCTTACCTGACCTGGCTTGCTGTCAGGTGATTTACTGTAAGTGGATGCAAAGAGAATGACTTCACATTCAGCCTTTTGAGCTTTTTGTGGAAGTTAAAATGATGAGTTTGCGTCTGAGGGTTGTTTACACCCAACTGATGATGTGTTTATATGACCGCCTCAGTTCACTTACTGTGACATTCATCAAAACAGTGGATTAACTTTATCCTCTATCCTTTCCTCCCCGTTGAAAAACAGTGAAATGAGAATACCATTGAGCTCAATATGACTTAATAACTCCTGGAGAATAAAGCTAAATAGGGTGATGGCTCTGAATTCGGAATTTGGATTCGCTAATGTGGGGTTCAAAGACGAGAAATTGGCTTTCCTCCTAAACATGTCATGATTCCTGATGAAAATCACCTGTGCCCGCTCATTTGGCGCCATTTGGCGACCGTCAGTCCCCTGTTGTCAGTCCGTCTGTGAACCTCAGTGTATACTAGGCAAGCCTTTTTCGACCCTGACTCCCACCTGTCCCGTTTTTGCTCCCATCTGTCTCCGGCTACGACCTGTTTTGATCCTGACCACATCTGCTCTTTCGTCCCGGTTTATGACCTCTTTTTGTCCCCAACTATGTCTACTCTCCCGTTCTGGCCTATGACTCATTTCCGACCCCGACCAAGCTTTGCTCTCCCAGTCTCGGCTACCGACCAGTTTTTTCCGTCCCTGACACAGCCATCGCTCGCTACGGAAGATCCACTTCCGTGTTCGGATCACAGTCCGAATCCGAGAGCGACTTGCTTCCCGCGTCCAGTGACCACCGGATCTTGGGCGCAGCCCTTCCTCTTTCTTTCAATAAAACTTGTGGTAAACGTCACGCAATTGGGTCCTGTTTCCGCCCTGGTCCTGACAAAACAGATAGATCAAAAATGGTTTTAGAAACAAATAAACAGAGCGTTCAAGTTTTTTACTCACACACGCAAAAATACACATTAATTCCTTGTTTAATTGCTGGGCTTACGTTCCAAAAAGGACCCGGCAAAATCTCATCTCATCTCATCTCATTAGCTGCACCGCTTATCCTCAGTAGGGTCGCGGGGGTGCTGGAGCCCATCCCAGCAATCATCGGGCAGTGGGCAGGGGACACCCTGAACTGGTTGCCAGCCAATCGCAGGGCACACAGGGACAGACAACTCGCTTGCTCATTCACACCTAGGGACAATTTAGATTGGCCAATCCACCTGAAATGCATGTCTTTGGAATGTGGGAGGTAACCAGAGTACCCGGAGGAAACCCACGCAAGCACGGGGAGAACATACAAACTCCGCACAGGAAGTCCGGTAGCTGGATTTGAACCCACAGAGGAGGTTCCCAAGACCTTACAACTGTGCCGCACACGCGCTAACCACTGCGCCGCCGAGCTGCCCCCCCGGCAAAATCAGTAAAGTAGAAATCTTTTTTTTTTTTTTTTACAATTAATTTTACAGTTAAATGCCCTATTGTACTCTTAAACGAAACAACAAGCCCTTTTTACAGACAAACAAATAAAAGTACTGTGCTGTATTTATGTTTGTTTTTTACAAATAACTACGCTACCCTAAATAATAATAGTGGGGAGACTGTTCAGCCAATCAGAATGCAGAATATCTATCCATCTATCTATCTATCTATCTATCTATCTATCTATCTATCTATCTATCTATCTATCTATCTATCTATCTATCTATCTATCTATCTATCTATCTATCTATCTATCTATCTATCTATCTATCTATCTATCTATCTATCTATCTATCTATCTATCTATCTATCTATAACATCTCATGTCTGGGACCTGAATTAGCTTTTTCCAATATCTTCAATTCTTTTTTCACACACCAAAAAAATAAATCCGTGTAATGTGAGCGGGGGCAGCGCGCCAGATGAAAACCCTCCCGAGCCAGCATGCCGCCACTTAAAGACATTTTAATAAGCTCAGATGTGTTCCAGGTCGGCCCGATGATGACAAATCAAATGACCTCCTACTCTTCTTAATGCGTGGTGAGGCAAATGTTTAACCGCCTCAAGTGGAGGTGGGGCATCGTCTTTTGATGAACCAATGCTCCGGCACAGGATGAGGAAGAGATATTTGATCTATATAGAACTACATGGTGAGAAAAAGTTTATGATTTTACTGTGGACCCAAACGCAGGAGGCAGGGAAAGGCACTGTGCCTAAATAGATGACATTTAATAACTAAATCATCAACAAAGTAATAAACAAACTGTCAAAAACAAAAATAAAACTGTCAGAACCAGAAACAAAAAACAACCCTCAGAAAGCAGGATGGACTGGAAAAAGTTGATGGTCGAAAACAAAAGGGGAAAATGAAAATCACCTGTCCAAATTACAAACCAATTAGGCACCCTCTTGTGGACGGAGGCGTGCCAGACCTAAACAAAAAAAACCCTAAACTTTTGTGTGTAAAATGATGAAAAGTGAAATGAACTTTAGTCTGCTTGACAGGCGGTGAAGCAAATGTTTTACCAGCTCACGCAGGGGCAGTGCTTCTTCTTTTGATTAGCCGATATTCCAACACAGGATGATGAAGCAGTACTTGAACTATTTGGAACTAAATAGGGAAACAATTGAATTAATGTACAATAAATCCTCACGGGGATTGCATTCCAAAAAGGTCCCGCCAAAGTCAAATCTCGCAAAGCAGAAACCTTTATTAATTTAATAAATATTCTATTACACTTTGCAACCAAAAAGCAAACCCAATTCACAGGCTCAAGCATTTGCTTAACCAAGAAAGTAGTGTACTTTAGAAATATTTTTTTTAATTACCAAAAACACCAAGGACACCCGATGTCAGTGCGCAGCTAGCCAGCCGCTCTCTATATTGCTTTTTCACACTTAACGGAGAAGCTCGCTTATTTTGTTTTACTTTTGTGTAATGACAATAAAACCATTCATTCAACTTCTGTTATGTGTTGTGTTTTATTATTTGTAGATCTATAATTGTTTTTTTTTTGCAGTCTTTTATAAATGTGTGATTCTCACTTTTTGTGGTTTGTGTATGATCCCTGTACTGTGAAAATATAGGTTTAAATATAATTAATGATCAGCCTTACCATATATTTTGAGACAAAACTCAACAAAACCGCAAAACCCGCCCTTCAGACAAAAGCTTATTCTTCAGAACATTTTATTTCACTGTGTGACATTTGATGAATTGATCAAATCTATGAAATACCAATAATGCCACTTCCTGTGCTGTATCCCATATAAATACACCACTTAAAATTTGTGTCCCACCCGCAGTTACTTCAAAATAATCAGGCTCATTTCTATCACGACCAGAACGGAATCAGGACCCAAATGCGTAGCGTTAACCACAAGTTGATTGATAAAGAGAGGAAGGGCAGCGCCCGCGATCCGGTGCTCGCTGGCACGGGAAACAAGCCGCTCACACAATTGGATCTTGATCTAGATACGGAAGTGGATCTTCCGGAGTGGGAGATGGCGTGTCAAGGATGGAAAAACAGGTCGATAGCCGGGACGGGAGAGTAAAAACGTGGTCGGAATCAAAGACGGGTCGCAAGCCGGGACGGTATCAAAAACAGGTCATAGCTGGAGACAAACGGGGAGATCAGGAACGGACAGGTGGAAAAACGGGTGCAAAAACGGGACAGGCGGGAGTCAGGGTCAAAATGCTTGCCTCGTAACGACAGCGGTTCGCTGACGGACTGACAACCGGAGAGTGATAGGACTGGGCTTAAAAAGGGACAGGGAACCAATCAGGTAGCCCACAACGGCTTGCGCCAAATGAGCTGTCACTGGTCACTGGTCACAGTAATCCTGACATTCGGTGCAGACGGCGCAGGGTGAGAGAGACTGGAGGGACAGCTTGCTCTCTTTGAATAGCTCCACCCACCCTTACCACTCACCCAATCAAATTGCTTTAGGTTCTTTGCTAGAGCTTCTGGGTATTTAAAAAGACCGTAAATTCCGGACTATAAGCCGCTACCTTTTCCCCAAACGTTCAACCCTGCGGCTTATTCAGTGATGCGGCCAATTTATGTAATCTTTCTAACGGCCGCCAGCGGCGCTCGAGTACAAAAGATAATATTTAGACCGGTGGAATATATGCGTCGAGGAAGACAGCAACTTCTTGGCTTGTGCATAAATTAAATTAGCGTAAACATACCCTCATCATGCAAAATGCAAAAAGAAAGGCACATGACGCAGCTTTCAAGCTAAAAGCAATCGAGCAGTCCAATAAAGAAGGAAACAGAGCACAGAATCAGGAGTAGATGAGAGTTCCAGCAACAGTGACAGCGTGAGTGAGGCTGCGGGAGCGTGGGACGACGTCTATATGACAAAGTTTCTTTCCGACACAGATGAAGACGACTTTGATGGCTTCAGTTCTAAGGAGGATGCTGAGGACGGTTTACTGTGATTTTTACAAGTACGATATGTTTTTTTACCATATCCGTTTACTGTGTTGCGAGCGTGTTGCTAGCGTGTTACTAGCGTGTTGCTACCATTAACTGCCCTGTCACAGTCACCGTTTGGGATGAAAGTTATATTATTATTATTTAAGTTTTGAAAACTTTCTCGGTGTACCGTCTTTCTTTGTAAATATGTGTAACCCATGTATAATATGTATTTGCAACTGTATATTTTTGTAATGTATTTATTTGTATTTATTTTGGACACTTATTCTGATATGTTTTGCACGGGCGAATGAAAAAGGGGAGGCGGAACAAACGCGGGGTGACGGGAAGTGGGGACCGGTAAAGACCTGTTTGTGGACGCGGAGGACAATAGTGGATATATATTTTTCCCACCCTTACCTTTGGAAATATACTCTTTTTTCCCTGGATTACTTTCAACGGGACCCGAACTCTGCAGGTCTGCATCAAACCTTAAGTACTTATCATTTTCCGTTCATTTCGCCGGCTGTGATTTTTGGACTGTGTACTTTAATGAAGGACATTTAGTTTCAATCGCGGGACTTAAAGTCGGGTTCGGGTTAATTTTGTGTTTGTGTTACATTTTTCACGTGGGCGCATGCGGCTTATATACAGGTGCGGCTTGTGTAAGTACAAAATCGGTTTTCCTCTTAAAATGTGGTGGGTGCGGCTTATAATCAGGTGCGCTCTATAGTCCGGAATTGACGTTAGTACATACTGGACAATAACTTCCGAATTGTTTCGGCTTCACTTGTGCTAATTATACTTTGCTCACAAATTTGGATTGACATGGAGAAAATTTGCTTGGAACTAATTTTGTCTCCGAGCCATACCTACTCATGAAAAGAGCCATAAATGGCCCGCCAGCCTTGGGTTTCCGACCCCTGTTTTACAGCCTCAAGTGGGGGCTGGCATCTCAATTGGATTAGCCGATGTGCCGAAAATGTAAAAGAATTAACGTTTTTGTGAAATACCCAGGGTTGGGTAGGGTTACTTTAACTTGATTACTTTCAATTACTTTTGGATTACTCCAATACCAAATATGCTAATAAAAGACAAAAGAAACTAAATATGAATAAAATTACTAAATTTTGTGCAGGCTTGGGGAGTAACGGAATACAGCGGAACCTCGGTTTTCGAACGTTTCTCAGTTCGAACAAATCGGTTCTCGACCAAAAATTTCGAGAAATTCCTGCTTCGCTTTTCGTTCAAAAAATCGGAGTTCGAACGCCGGTACACTAGGAGCGACGCTGAGCGGCGTACGAGTGTAGATTGCCCCCACCCCTCGTGAAGAACTGTTGTCACTGCAACGCGCACTCCTTTTCTATTTTCGTTTTTCAAAAGCGGTGAAGGGAGTGTTTTAACCCCTAATTATGCCTCGGAAGAAGGTTGGGGCAAGCAGCAAAGTTGCTACAGGTGAAAAAAGAGGAGTAGTGCGTACAACTATTGCATTTGAAAAATAAATAATAGCAAAATATGAAGAAGGTGTGCGAGTTTCCCTTCTTTCAGGAATACAGCATGGCTTCTGCCGACCGGTAAGAAATCCTATTCATAATTCTTTTCTTTATCCTTTAACCGCTCACCACTTGTTGTGAAGACCCCGGTGCTAAATGACGTGTAAACGACCTGATTTTTTTATTTTTACACGTTCATGTTAGCGTAATCTTTCGTACGGAAGATTACGCTAACGCGAACGTACGATTAGCCTGGGTTAGCTTCATGTTTACATTCATGGTAAGCCTTCAAGGATTTGGAACGGATTAAAACAATTTTACATTACTTTTAATGGGAAAAAACGGCTTTGGTGATCGTACAAATCGGTTTTCGTACAAAGAAATGGAACGGATTATGGTCGAGAACCGAGGTTCCACTGTACATGGAACGGGAAAATTGAGGTTGGCAAGCTGTTTGGATTTATTTTCATTTTGTTTCTGTCGCATTTTATGTTAGTTTTGCCGGAGATCAAAGAGATCAAAGCCAGGAAAGAAAGCTTACCACGTGTTGTGAGTCATCATTTTATTCATATTTAGTTTATTTTGTCCTTTATTCGCATATTTGGTATTGGAGTAATCCAAAAGTAATTGAAAGTAATCAAGTTAAAGTAACCCTACCCAACCCTGGAAATACCGAGATTCTTTGTCGCTTCTTGCATGGATGCGACTGCACGTGCGTGCCCCCCCTCAACCCACCAACCTCCAGTTCCCTTTTAAGCAAGACAATTACCGAGAAGAATTTGCGTGCGGCAGAAAGAGAACAGACGTCCTAGCGCTAGCGTGTTTGTGCCGTCGCCTCGAAGAAAGATGAATTGCTTCTTCCACGTCTTTGTTTCTCCACTCCTCGCCTAACTTTTGTTTTTGACAGTCGCTCTAAAGATAGACTGCCTGATACAGTTTTGAAGGGGTCACAATCGGTAATCATCTGAGTTACTTTTAATTGAGGATGTGCAAGTACCAATTCACTATGAGTAATGACTACAGAGTTCATTGCCATCAATTCATCTACTGACATTGACTTCTAATACCGTCTATGGCAGTGAATGAGTTAAGGAATGAGCTTCCTTCTACCAACCATTTAGCAGCCAGTAACTTGAAATTAAACTGATTAAATACAATATTGCGACTGGCTGGCAACCAGTTCAGGGTGTCCCCTGCACCCTGCCCGAAGATAGCTGGGATGGGCTTCAGCACCCCCGCGACCCTACTGAGGATAAGCGGTAGAGATAATGGATGGATGGATGGATAAATGCAATATTTAAAAAGTATTACACTTCTTTCCATTATCAGTATTGTCACACGGCGCAAGTGGGACACTGAATTGTGTCCAGTTAAGGCTGCATTTGTATTATTATTATTAGTATTATCATTAATTATTCTTCTTTTATCTGCGTACCTATGCCTACCTACCTATCATGTCTGTTTGTTTTTCTATTGTCACAACTGTCCGTCTGTTTGCCATCATATCTATCATGTTCATGTCTGTCTGTGTGTCTCTCCTGCATTATATCTAGGATATAGGTCTATCTGTGTTTGTCTGTCACTTCACTTTCACTCCTGTATTATGTCAATCACATCTTATCACACCCTATGTCAATCACTGTATATCAGTTACACCTCTGTCATGCATCTGTCACTCACAAAACTTTCTGTCCATCACACATCTGTCTTCTTTATCATCAAATGGTCTAAATGGGCTGCATTTATATAGAGCTTTTCAAGTCAATGAAGACCTCCCAAAGTGCTTTAGAATGTGCTTCACACTTTTCCCTTTTACACACTAACTAACCGATAGCAGCAACAGCCATGCAAGGCAACTACCTGCTATCGGGGGCATTAGGGATTCAGTGTCTTGCCCAAGGACACTTCGACATATATCGTGGAAGAGCTGGGAATCAAACCTGCGACCTCATGATCCCAGGAACGGCAAAAAGCGTGAACATCCACAAAAAATATAGAACACATAACGAGTAGATAATTTAAAAAGCAAAGAAAATCAGCAAGAAAGAGAGAGAGAAGCCCGGCTCGGCCCGGCCCGGCCCGACTTCGTGGTTGTCATTTGATGCTTTGGCTGGGTTTGGGCCTGGGCCCAAAAGCTTACCTTTCATCCAGTGCCATGCTACAAAAGATATTCCTGACACAGAGACCCACCTTTTGTTCACACTTCAGTTATTGCTGGTTCACTCCCTCTCGGATTTTTAAACAAATCCCTTTTGTCTTTGTTGTCGTTAATATCATTGTATCATGCATTGTAGAGCGCTCGGAGGATGTTTTGGGTGGGTGTGACTGTCGGTGTTCGCGGTCCTCATAGGCTGGTTTAAACTATCAGTCGGGCGGGCGCTGTCTCTGGAAACAAATTGCAGCATAGAGCCAGATAACGTTAAGTAGCTTGTTACTTTGAAAAGAAATTCATCAATTAAATTGCAAAGAAATGCCAGTGGGTGCTGTTTGGATTGTTATCCCATACTTGAATCGACTGAGGCGTCGGAAGAGAAAGCAATAGCCTGGCTGCAGGTCTGACCCACTGCTAATGGCTAGCTTGACAACTCAACCACAGCTGTGAACCCTTTATTTTTCCAACCCAAGGTCCATTAGCCATGAAAGAAATCTGTTGGAGCAACAACTCGTGGGAAACCGCTACGTTCGGGACAGTTTTGTTTTAATTATCATGGAGGTGTGGCGCTTAATCCAAGGACACCCGATGTCAGTGCGCAGCTAGCCAGCCGCTCTCTATATTGCTTTTTCACACTTAACGGAGAAGCTCGCTTATTTTGTTTTACTTTTGTGTAATGACAATAAAACCATTCATTCAACTTCTGTTATGTGTTGTGTTTTATTATTTGTAGATCTATAATTGTTTTTTTTTGCAGTCTTTTATAAATGTGTGATTCTCACTTTTTGTGGTTTGTGTATGATCCTGATTATGTCATGAACCGGAACAGGGGAAGAACCCAAATCCGTGACGTTTCTCACACAAGCCTTTTATTTTACGGGAAATGGGGAAGTCAGTCACGTTAAGCGGCAGTCTGGAGTGGAATGACAGGAAGCTAGAGGCCGACGAGATCGATACCATTGATACCGGACAGGACGGGACAGACAGGATTGATATCAAAACAGGATATCGAAATTAACAGGACAAACCACAAGGGAACGAAACTGGAAACCGATATTAAACAGGACAAAATAAACGGAAACAATACCGTACAGGAAATACCAACAGGAAACAGGACCGAGTCAAAACCCACGTCTTGTGGGGCAGAGGTCCGTTGACGGACTGACAAAGGGAAAGTGAGAGCACGGAGTTTAATAGAAGGGAAGCCAATCTGTCAACAAGCCGCAGCTGGCGCCACACGGGCGGGGCCAATTGGGCGTCATGGCAACCGTGACAGATTAACCACGAAAACAGAGGGATTTCTGTATTTTGATTGCGTGGGCACAACACATCTGGGCGTCACATGTGGGCATCAAAACCTGGCGCCTTATAGTCGGCCTTATATATTAAAAATATATCACGAAAGACTATTTTTGGAGACGTGCCTTCAATACCTGATCGTGTGGAAAAATTATGTGTATGTATGCAGTGAGAGTGTTTTGAATATTTTCTTAGGGCTCCATATCTTCCCGGTAAAAGACACCGAACAATAACTAAAGTGCAACCCCGATGCGACGGCCATGTTGTACAGAAATTTGACGAGCCGCTTCATGATTGCTGAATGCGCAGTCTGCTGCTTTGTGGAATTTAATCCTTTCTCCGCCTTTCGCTCTATCGTGTTTTGTGTCACGAGAGGACGCGTGCATTGCATCATTCAAGCGGCGCCACTTTTCTTGTTTTGGATTATTTCACGGCAGAAGAGCGGCTTTTCGGTTGCTTGACTTGCAAAGCGCTCACATTGATTATTCAGTCAGTCATTTTCTGAAGTAAATGTTACATTTAAAACTTCCTATGAATATATTAGAGTGTTAAGGAAGGGAGTGTTCTTAAAAAAACTGTGTTTGACATAGCGACCCCTAGTGTTTAAAATAGTTCATGTATATAAAACACCAATAATGATCATAAAAATGTCACGGTTGCCATGGCGCCCAATTGGCCCCGCCGGTGTGGCGCCAGCTGCGGCTTGTTGACAGATTGGCTTCCCTGCTATTTAAACCCAGTCCTGTCACTCTCCTTTTGTCGGTCCATCTGCGAATCTCCGTGTATACTAGGCAAGCCTTTTTCGACCCTGACTCCCGCCTGTCCCGTTTTTGCTCCCGTTTGTCTCTGGCTACGACCTGTTTGGATCCTGACCACGTCTGCTCTCCCGTCCCGGCTAACGACCCCTTTTTTTCCCGACTACGTCCACTCTCCTGTTCTGGCTTATGACTCGTTTCCGACCCCGACCACGCTCGCTACGGAAGATCCACTTCAGTGTTCAGATCACAATCCGAGTACGAGAGCGACTTGCTTCCCGCGCCCAGCGAACACTGGATCGTGGGCGTAGCCCTTCCTCTTTTCTTTAATAAAACCTGTGAGAAACGTAACGCAATTGGGTCCTGATTCAATTCTGGTCCTGACAGTGTGATTGCATCTCCACATTGAAAATTTTTTAAGTCAACATTTTGGGAATAAATATATTGACTGAAGTAAGAAAAACAGAAAGTAGTAAAGGAAAACGCAAAACGTTTCACACAAAGCTTTATTGGAGAGGAAGTCAGGTGCGGGGAAACAAACAACAGGGATCCGGTGCTCGGTGGGCAGGAGAGGCAAGTAGCTCACGGGATCGGAGCGTGGTCGGAATGCGGAAACAAGTGGAGTGGCTGGGACGGGCAACCAGCGCGTGGTCGATATGCAAAAACGGGTCAAGTAGCCAGAGCGCGAGATCGGAGCGTGGTCGGTAGGCAAAAACAGGCCAAGTAGCCGGAGCGGGAGATCGAAGCGTGGTTGGAGGGCAAAAACGGGCCAAGTAGCCGGAGCGGGAGATCGGAGCGTGGTCGATGGACGGAACGGGTCAAGTAGCCGGAGACGATCGGGAGCCAGAGTCAAATAGTGCTTGCCTTGCGTATGTGGAGGTTCGCTGATGGACTGACAAGGAGTGAATGGAGTACTGAGTTTAAATAGGAGGGGAAACAATCAGGCAAATGGCGCCAAATGAGCGGGCACAGGTGAGGGCAATGGGTAATCCTGACAGTTACTAAGTGAATTGGTTGATTCCTGTGCCAACTGCCTGCCAAAATTGTCATAGACGGTGATGGGCTACTACTCACTGCAAGACATTGAATTAAAAAACAAAATTGAGCATCTGCTTCGAATAATGAGCACCTGTTGGCCTAGGGTTGTAAGTGCAGGTAGGTCAAGCATGTCGTAATTCAGATGGTACATGTATTTAATTTAACTATTTTTATTTGTAGTTTTGCTTTCAAAATCAATTAAAATACTCTTTTCCCTTCGAAAACCGTGAAAAAGTTTTTGTACCATTTATCACAAATAAAACCTAAGGAAAAACAAAATTATTCTTACAGACTCATTTAAAACTTGCATATACTTTTACCAAAATTTAACATCTGAGGTTAGTAAAATTAGATAATGCAATTAAGGCTCCATTAGTTCACCTGGTTCGCACATGAAACAGATACACCATTGGTGTCAATCATGCGGCCCGTGGGCTGGCTCAGGCCAGCAAAGGGATTGACTCCGGCCTGCGAGACAACGCTGAGAGAAGAGCCAGAGAAAAATGAGCTGCGGGTTGAAATCCGTCCACTTGATGTCACCAAAGCCAGGTGCCATTCACTTAGCACTTGGAGCTGTATCTCTCCCGCACTCTCTCTTTCTCTTATTTCATTCTCTCTTTCTCTCTCTTTAATCTACAAGTTTGGCACCCGAGACAATGTATTTTCTACCCGGTTGCCCCCGAGCTAAATTGAGTTTGACACCCCTGATCGTCCCCTTTAGTCCGTTCTAAATTCAAGGTATCTCGGCACAAACGATGGGTTAGGTTAAGTGTTGCGAAACAAAAACTTGTCGAAATCTGCCGTCAGCATTTTTGAAGCCAAAGTCAGGTGGTGACCTTGGAGAAGTTTTGCAGGTGACGACAAGGAAAACGAAAGTGTAACCGCCTCCACGCTCGTCGGCTAAACTTCAGATGAACTTTCTGCATCGCTTCCTCCTCCTTTAATGAAATGGTGTAGTGCGCTATAATGACAGACATTTCAGAATGAGTCAGGCTAAAGCTGTTAAGGTTTCAAGTGCGCTCGCCAAAGCTTAAATTTATCACTTCAAGAAAGTTTCCATTTTTCACACCGGTCCAAAGTTTTGAAACAGTTCGTCATGCTTCTAAATGACAAATCAAATCCTGTCTGCATGTGTGTTGTCTGTTTATTATTATTAGTGTAATTTCAATTTTTTATCAAAGGGTTTGTTTTTATTTAAGTTGACAAACCCAATTCCAGACAAGTTGGGACATAGTGTTTAAGATGACTAAAGACCAAGAGCGATAGTCATAGATTCTACGAGCTAACACTGGTTAAAACTGCGCAATCACAGAGAAAGGAGGGCCTTGGGCCTTGTTCAATCCAGAACAACATAGACAACAGACTCTCAAGCTTGATTTACGCATGTGGGAGAAACATCACGCATTTAAATGCTCCAGTTTGCCAGAGTTTTAATGACAAAGTTTGAACGCATTATCAAGATCATAAGATGTCATATGATCCACCCCATCATTAGGAATTTCTTAAGCCGTATAACACACTCTGCATGTCTTCTAAACCCAGGAAAAGGTAATCAAAAATCAAGCTCCTATTAATACTAAAAGACGGGTAAATGAGTATATATACAATATCCGCTATGCAGCCTGAATGTCTTGTGATAACACAAATATGTCTAAAAGAATTAAGCTTCTTTTAAACACTTAGTAAATACAATATTTTAATAATTTTAACTACTACAGGGGTATTTATGAGAGCCATGATTTTCAACTTGAGTCTGTATTTAATGTACAGCTGCAACAAATGATTACTGGTACTTGAATACCTGTCATGATGACTCATTACACCCACCTGTGCCCGCTCGTTTGGCACCAGCTGCTGCTGGTTACCTGATTGGTTCCCTGTCCTACTTAAGCTCAGTCCTTTCACTCACCTGTTGTCAGTCCGTCAGCGAACCTCTGTTTTCACAAGGCAAGCATTTTGACTCTGACTCCCGTTGGTTCCGTTTTTGTCTGTTCCTGATTTTCCCGTTTGTCTGCTGCTACGACCCGTTTTTTGACCTCGACCACGTTTTGATCTCCCATCCCGGCTAACGACCTGTTTTTCCGTCTAACTACGCTACGATCTCCCGCTCCGGAAGATCCACTTCCGCATTCGGAACATGTTCCGCTTCCGTGAGCTGCTCGCTTCCCGCGTCCAGCTCACAGCAAAACCTTGAAAAAAACGCAGACTTCTGACTTTGATTTCAGACTGCCGCCCCCCTAGCGCCCCCTAGCGCCCCCTTCTTCCTCACCACCCCCCAGATCTGTCCACCGCCCTAAGGAGGGCAGTACTGCCCACCTTGGGAATCACTGCTTTAAAGTAAAAGTAACTCGTTACCAGGGAAAGTAACTATTACTGTTACTTTAAAAATAAGTTGTTGTATGTCAGATATTTTGACATTTTTACGCAGTATTTCAGTCAGATGAATAGAGAAGAAACAACAGCTAGACACGTCGTGACATAAAGTGAGTTTAATGAATAAAATTCAACTTTCACAACCTGTAACAACTGGTCAAGATGACATTGGCAACTGAACTTAAAATATTTTCTTCACAACAAAAGTTGATAGTAAAACAATATGAAGTCATTTTAACTGTAGCATAAATAGCCGTCTTAAGTCAGACAACTGGTCAAGTAGAAATATGTTACTGTGCTTCATATATTTTTTCACAGCAAAAGTAAACAGTTCAACAATGAAATACCAACAGATTGTGTTTAACACTGCAGTGTAAATTTAACAATCTCAGACAATAGGACACTGTATTTTCTCCATCATGTATCCGGCCAAACCGAATATTCTCCTCAAACCACTGATTATATCTGAGGAGAAGAAGCTTCTCAAACCTTGGGTCGGATAGCTTGTTCCTCAACACAAAAGACTTGCAAACCAAGACGTCACAACAGACCATCTTTGGCGTAGTGTAGCTAAGCGAAACAGTCAAAAAAACCGTTTTGCCTTTGTGGGTTCATGGTGTGCACCCCCCCATGGACAGAATAAGAATAACAATGAAGGACATGCGCGAATTTAGCTCCTACAAGCACTATTCTTGAACGTACAGAGATTACAAATAAACAGCAGAGTAGATTCACCATAGCTGATAGTTTCTTAAATTCATTCAAAGTAACGCACCGCTTTTGACCTAAATAATTAGTTAGTTTACCTCGTAACTGAAAAAATAACACCGTTATGTAACAGCCTTATTTCCAACACTGTATCCCTTAATTTTGGGGGCATTTTTACTAGTTTTGACCATGCACCATACAGGAAAACAAATATAAGTTTGGTTTATCTTGCAACTTGTTTTTCTTGCTGATAAATGTTATTGCACTACTTTTCATTGCACTATTGTTACGATGCACTCAATTCTTTTTATTGAACTATTATTATAACCAGGGTTGGGTAGGGTTACTTTAACTGGATTACTTTCAATTACTTTTGGATTACTCCAATACCAAATGCTAATAAAAGACAAAAGAAACTAAATATGAATGAAATTACTAAATTTTGTGCAGGCATACATGAAACTGCAAAAATGATGTTGGCAAGCTGTTTGGATTTATTTTCATTTTGTTTCTGTTGCATTTTATGTTAGTTTTGCCGGAGATCAAAGAGATCAAAGCCAGGAGAGAAAGCTTACCACGTGTTGTGAGTCATAATTTCATTCATATTTAGTTTCTTTTGTCTTTTATTAGCATATTTGGTATTGGAGTAATCCAAAAGTAATTGAAAGTAATCCAGTTAAAGTAACCCTTCCCAACCCTGATTATAACTTTGGCCAGTCTTGAAGCACAACATTTTAAATAATTTTGCCTATTCATCCTCTTTTAAGTCCTGATTACATCACGTTACCCTGGAGTTCCACGTCTTATCTCGTCGCACACAATGATTCACAACGTTGTTTAATGACAATAAAGACAAATCAATTCGATTTCCTATAATCGGATATAGATTAGACTTAATTAACAGTGCTCCTGCTGGTTACACCCGAGTATTGCATCACACACATTCAACCACAAATGATGAAAGACTTATGGTGCATGCTGGTAACAACAGAAAGATTTCAATTTTTTTCCCCGAAAGTGAGTTTTATTTTCTTATAGCGTGTCTTTGAGCGTCTTTCACCCACGCACACTCGTGCATAATGAGTTTCGTCTGGGTCACAGCACGGGCCGTATACAAATGTGACATTCTCTAGGAAATTCCTCTTCATTTCGCTCATCCTTTGCCCATTTGTCTTATCGCCCTCCGCCAGCTGCCGCGGGGTTCGCTTCGGGCTATGTGTGTAGGGGGGAAACTATTATTTGGAACACTTCCCACTCGTCGCTAACGGTTCCAGTTAGCATTCACACTAGACAAGAACGTTTCATGGTTGCAACTTGTGCTAACGTTTATTTTGAGAACAAAACATAAAATTTTATATCTAAAAATTACACTTTCTCACACCTTAACTCATTCAATGCCAGATGTTTCTCTTTAATTGGAAGAGTCGCTGCTTACCATTTTAACACATATTTTAAGGCCCTACAGAAAATTCAGTTCTGTAGTTGCATAGGTATGCTTCTGTATTGCAGCAGTTAGCACATTCACCTAGCACGTGAAAGGTCCCTGACTTTAGACCGGGTGGAAGCATATGTTGGCCTGGAGATGGATGGGCGCCACCAGGCTGTACTTGCACAAGACACATCACAGGAAATGGTGCCCCTACGACTCAAGTGGTTATGGGATCCAACCAACCAACCAACCAACCAGTTATAAAGGCATAGTACATATCCAATGAAAGCTACAACCCTTCTTTTTAATTATAAAAAAGTGTATTTATAGATTTTATCATTGTTTAGTAAACAACAGTTAAACATTGTTAAATCTCTTAAAGAAATATATGTTTCCGAGAAACATATGGAGAAAACTTCTGAGAAAAAGGGCTTTTTGTGAAGGGTGTGTTTCAAGCGAACTTTCATTTACAGTAATCCCTCGGTTATCGCGGTTAATGGGGACCGAGACTACCTGCAAAAACTGAAAATCTGCGAAGTAGCGGCGCCCCTTCCAAAATGCTTAAAAAAACATATACAGGTATACAGTATACCCCCCCGCCATTAAACCGAAGTGATCGCTGGCATGATGGCAAGGAGTTATTGGGTGACTCATCCAGAACTCTTCACACTGGAACTGAATGTACCAAAACATGACCCACAAGTGTAGCCATGTCTTACATAATCAATTTACACGGAGTAGGACTGCGGTGAAACCATTACGAACCATTCAGCATGATTGTATTAACCGCTATCAACAACATGCAGCCATCGCAGCTTATTTCGCTTGTTAACACTACCGGTTACATATTGAAAATAAAAACAGTGAAAATGTGATATTTGATAAGTGTTTGTGAAGCGTTTTGGGAAACGACAGTTAAAAGAATGGTCTGTGTTCATTTTAATGAAAGTGAAAGAGCTACCTTCTGACAAAAACAACATACTTTAGCTAGCGGCATCGAACGGCTTTTACAACAAATACACGAAACCACACACAATTAGCCGTGTTTAGGTAGTACAAACAACCGCTCACTTTTGGCATAATAAAGTCAAACTTGAGATGGAATGTGACAGAAGAGAATTTACTTACTTCGCATCGCCGAGTTCCTACATGATAAACAGCGCCACATAAGAAGGGGGTGAGGTGGGAGGAGTTGAAGGAGGGGGGGGGGGCGATGGTTGAGCGAAGCGGCAATGACTAAGCATTGTGTCAGGGCCTCCCCCTCCCCTTCACAATAAGAGTGTCCACACCGTGTCCTCATTAGGTATAAACTCGCGCTTACTCAAGTCAATAAATGCTTTTATTGAGAAGCTAAGGTATATTTTTTAGACCCGCGAAGCTCTGAACCCGCAAAAGTGGAACCGCAACTAGCGAGGTTCCACTGTAATTGTCTTTTTTAGAAAGAAAAAAAGCACGAATTGTAAGAAATTTGCTCAACTGACAACTCTGCTTTGATATGCCAATAGCCGCCATACGGGGGCGACTTACACACTTCAATAGCTGCATAAAGTTGTAAACACTAGGAAGTGAGGGCTTCCTTAATGTGTGGACAAATACCGGATCAAAGCCAGTACTGCCATCTAGTGGTAATTTATCATACTCAAAGATTCCCAGAGGCTTAATACTTACTGATGAGCTCTGCCTAACACTTTTTAATCTATTCAAAAAAAACAACCATATTTTTACGTTTTGGCACTCAGGACTAATGCATAGGAAAGCACATTTATACATCATGGCACTGAAAGAGTTAATGAACCCGGCAGGTTGTGATTTATTTTTGTCAAGTTCGGTAGGCTGAAGGTTTCGCCCTCTGTGTCTATGAGCCGATTATCCTCACTCTGTCTATATGACATTTTAATGCAAATGAAGGCCTTATTTCAAGAATAAGGATTTCAATGCATTTTAAGACTTTTTAAGGATCAGCTTGGAACCCTAGTTATGCCCCCGGGCCGGACTTTGGACATTTCTGGGTTAAAATATTTAATTGGGTACAGTAAATTCACTTCAAGGGCTCATTTCCCAGTCCAGCTGTCTTTTAACAAAACTTTTGCGAGGACCAATAGAAAAAAAGTAAACATCCATCCATCATTTCTCTCAGAGATGGCGGGTTTAATCCGGCTAGAGAAAAATAGAAAGAATGGACGGAGGCACCAACCCCAAATCCTCGACGTTATCGCTCGGTTATATCGGCCATCCGAGATTTCAGCTACACAAACAGACTGTTTGGATTTCTCCAGTCGAGGTTAATTGTTGGGGTGACCCTCACGTCGAGATATTTAAAGCTGAGATGCATCCTTGCTTGACCAGATGCAGCTCTAATCTCAGAGTTTGCCACAAAACAAACTTCCATTTATTATACCCTAACAAACAGAGACAAAAGGGGAAGTATAATAATCCAAAATTGTATACAGTAGAAGCACAAAACAATTGATGAAGTGGCTTATTTATCAATCACAGAATATTTGCACAATTGATTAACCTTTCACATAGTTTTTGGAGTCAAAATGTGGCTTTTTTTTTTTTAGTTTTAGCTTCTTAAAAAAAAATAGTACATACTAACGTTTTTTTGGGATGTCGAAAAACATCCGGACACTGCTGTAAGTTAGAGTTTGTCTTAAACTGTAGTGCTTCTTTCCGCCATAGCCGGCATGTGGCGCTGTGAGAGCTCACCCAGAATCCCCCCCGAAGAAGAAATCCAGCCTCCTCTTCACATCCGTTGTTTGTGGGTAAACATACTGTACTGTATCTCCAGCGCACTAAAAACTTTGAGATTTTTATTGTTTAATATTTCGTGCATCCATTCAATATGGTTGGTGTGTAAATAAAAGGGCGAGCCGTTTCTTTTGAAATGAAAGTGGAATAAGAAAGATTGATGCGGTTGAGAACATAGTTGGATCGCTTTTTTCCCAACCTTCTACCACAGAGGAGGAAGTCGCCTAACTTTTGAAGCCCATCTTCCAAAATTAAGTTAAACTTCACTTTATTTATCTTTATTGAGCATATTATCTTATCAAATGTTTATTTTTCAGTACAAAACAATTCTGGTTGCTTATACAAGCCTTAAACATACTTGTATAAACCTTAAACATACAAAATATAGCACTGAAGCAACTTACGAACAAATTCAACATACGAACGATCGTCCGGAACATATCTCGTTCGTAAGTAGGGGAGCGTCTTACCTATTGTCATACTTCCTTAATTGCAACAAATAATAAAAAACTGACATTTTTGAGTTTACAGCTGTGTTTCATGGATTATCTGACCAGAAATCTGACCAATAATATTAAATCATCATATTAACACATTTTTATATTAGGGGTTATTACAGGTGTTCAGTTATACCTTAATACTTCGACTTTTGGTTCTGTTTGGCATTTTCCTGTTTTTGCAAGTGATGGTTTAAAAAAAGGGGCCAGGTGCTAACCACAGTGTGTTCAGGACTTTTTATATTTCCCCGTATTGTCTGTTTTGCGATGTTGCTAATAAATGCTTTTTGAGTTATCGGGGGGAAAAAACTGCCTCCTGTTAAAGATCTGCAAGGCTGGGAGTGACATCAGTTGAACATGTTAATATGACACAATTTTTGTAAACAAAAAGGTTGGGAGAACTGCAAAACAGATAAGAGAGTGCAAGTGCCGTTTTTTCCGCGTGAGTAAATCAAGCTTGAGTGACTGTTGTCCTTGTGGTTCTGGATTGAACAAAAGCCAAGGAAAAGAGCCAGGCTGCTAGTCTTTCTCTGCTTTGTTTTTCAACCTGAATACTGTAGTAGATTAAGCAAATTAAACATTTGAGGGGCTGGACATGTTGAATATTCAAATGTGACACAAACCTTTGTGAATAAAATGCCTAGAGAGCTGCAAAATGGATGAGAGAGAATAAATGTGAGATGCCGCTCATTCCGCAGGTCTAAATCGAGTCGGAATGTCTGTTGTCTTTGTTGTTCTGGATTAAACAAGGCCCGGCTGCCTGTCTTTTCCTGACCCGATTCCTGAACACTGTGGCAAATTAGACACATTTTCACTCTACATTTCTAGAGAAAGACTTTAGCAGACCATAACTTTTGGCTGATTACTCTTTTTAATTTACATAAAGTTTTTTTTACAATATGATAATCTTTTGTCAGGACCTAAACGGAAACAGGACCCAAATGCGTAACGTTTACCACAAGTTTTATTGAAAGAAACAGGAAGGGCTGCGCCCACGATGCGGTGTTCGCTGGACACGGGAAACAAGTCGCTTTCGCACTCGGATTGTGATCGGAACACGGAAGTGGATCTTCCGTAGCGAGCGATGGCGGTGTCAGGGATGGAAAAAACTGGTCGGTAACTGAGACTGGGAGAATAAAGCGTGGTCGGGGTTGAAACAAGTCAGGACAGGAGAGTAGACGTAGTCGGGATCAAAAATAGGTCGTAGCCGGAGACAAACGGGAGCAAAAACGGGACAGGCGAGAGTCAGGTTCGAAAAAGGCTTGCCTTGTATAAACAGAGGTTCGCAGACGGACTGACAACCGGGGATTGACAGGACTGGGTTTGAATAGGGACAGGGAGCCAATCAGAGCCCGCAGCAATTGGCGCCAAATGAGCAACCACAGGTGATTAAAATCGGTTTAAAGTCAAACCTAGCTCACGTCATCCACAAGACCACAAACTGCACGATACTGTCCCAAGGTGCCAATGCAGAGAGACAGTGAAAACTAATTCTTTGTTATTAAGCAGGCGTTCTGCTGGGTTGCAATTGCCTCGGGCGCTGAAGTAATTTCAAAGTTATGCCGGGCGCAACATAAACAAAAGCGTTATTGTCGGCAGAGCCGTCACCGTTGCATGTTGGCGGGACCAAAGTCTTAATAAGAACGAAGTATAACGAATGTGATCGGGAAACTGTCAGGGTTGCTGCCGCTTAATTAGGTGAGAGTGGAGAGGAAAGTCTGTATTATAAACATTCTTGTTTTTTGTTGTGTAAGACATTTTTTCTCCAACGAGTTGAAATAACAAGGGAGGAAATTAAAATGTCCGACCCGTTCAATTGTAAGCTTCCTTGTAATCACTACCCTGGAGACATCTAGAAAACTAGCTTCTTCTTGAGCACTGAAAATTAGCATCTTCTTTTACACCAAATTTAAGGCTGATGTCAAAAACTTCTGCGGTCGCCATCTTTTACACCAAAACCTAAGATTGTCTTCTTTTGTGCTGAAAACTAGCGTTGTTGTATTTTGAGCTAAAAGCTAGCTCTCTCTTTTGGTGTCCTAAAAGCTAGCGTAAATTCCTTTTTTTTTAAATTTGTCGTTTTGTTTCGAGTGTGCTGCAAAAACAAGAAACTTGCAATATTTCATGTACATGCAGAAACAGTATGTATAGAAAACTTATTTTTTTATTTACAGAGGGCTGAAATAATTTGTTCCCAGTGTGCTAGGAAATGTTGCTCATTTTACTGTATTTTACTTGTTTTTTTAATAAAATGTCATGATTACTGATGTGACTCAACTCTGCCCGCTCATTTGGCGCCGACTGCTGCAGGTTCTGATTGGCTCCCTGTCAGTATTTGAACCCAGTCCTGTCTGTTCCCTGTAGTCAGTTCGTTTACGAACCTCAGTTAACACTGGGCAAGCCTTTTTCGACCCTGACTCCCACTTGTTTTTTGCTCCCGTCTGTCCCCCGGCTTTGACCCGTTTTGGATCCTGAACACGTCTACTCTCCATCCCGGCTTTCGACCTCTTTTTGTCCCCGACCACGTCTACTCTACTTTCCTGGCTTTCGACTCGCTTCTGAACCCGACCACGTTTTTGTTCTCCTGTCCCGGCTACTGACCCAGCGCCATCCATTTTCAGGGCTAGTTGATTCGGCAGGTGAGTTGTTACACACTCCTTAGTGGATTCCGACTTCCATGGCCACCGTCCTGCTGTCCTACCTTTTTGCACGACTGTTTTATTCCATGCTGGTTGAACTCAATGCAACCTCAAGGTAGTAATAATACTGCAGAAGCAACACAAATTGATCCTACGTGTGTGGGTAACGTTTAGCGCTTCGCTAGAAGTGTGTCTTATTTTCCAGACGTTATTGCTGTCAAAGACGTGGTGACGCTTGTTCCCTTCTGTACCGGATTTCTGGGCTCGTTCCCAGGGTGTCTCGGTGCTTTATTTCGCCAGGTTCGCCTTCTCATTTTTCACTTGTGTGTGTTTACACATCACACTGTGTGTGTTTTGGAGAGCGTGGGTTTGTCCGGGAGTTTGATGTTATGGCCTTTTCATACGTCTGTTTAAAGTCATGCTGGATATAGGAAACACAAAGAACCTTCATTCAGCTTTTATGAGCAATGTGCAAACACATTCCGGCCGTGTTTGATTTGCTCCGCGAGATATTAGAGCCATCAATATTGATTTATATAATGATGGAAGTCAACCTGATGATTGCCATGACCTGGTTTGACTTTTTTCTTAAATAAACACCTTGAATAATACACAACTGATTACTGTCTGCAACTGTTTTCCTAATGGTGCTTTGCACGTAGCAAATTTAGTGTTAAATACAAGTCGAACTGAAATTTTTTTTATGAGGCAGACGATCGAAATGTCACTGTTGTTTTTTTTTTTTTTTTTTTTTCGGACAATAATCAAAGAAGAAACTAAACTGAGACCTTTAAATCTGATTTAGTTGCCGAAACTCTTAAGATACAAGTCTAATATAATTGTCAGGAACCAGAACAGGATCAGGACCCAAACGTGTGACGTTCTCACACAAGCTTTTTATTTTATGGGAAATGGGGAGTCATGCGCGTGAGGCAGCAGTCTGTTGTGAAATGATAGGAAGCCAGAGGCCGACAAGATCGATACAAATTGCCCGAGTTGATATCGGACGGATGGGGTCGATATCGGACAGGACAAGAGAGACAGGATAGATAATGAAACAGGATATCGAAAATAAACAGGACAAACTTGACGGGAACGAAAACTGGAGAGAATAATAAACAGGACAAAAACTAGACGAGAACGAAACTTGAAACCGTTATTAAACGGGAGAAAAATAAACGGGAACAATACCGGACAGGGAATACCAACAGGAAAACAGGGCCGAGTCAAAACCCACGTCTTGCGGTGCAGAGGTTCGTTGACGGACTGACAACAGGGAATTGACAGGACAGGGTTTAAATGGGGACAGGGAGCCAATCAGAACTCGCAGCGGTTGGCGCCAAATGAGCGGGCACAGGTGATTCTCATCGGTAATCATGACAATAATAACCAAGAGGAGGGAAATAAATTGACTCCTGTCCTATTGTAGAGCTTGACATTATAATAACAACACGGTAGTCAAATTAGGACGTTTGCTAATATTAGCTGTGCTGGTTAGCTAATGCTAATCCAACGTTTCTGGACTCAGTCGTGCTACAAGATTATAATTCAGATCTTAATTTCATTTGCTCATTTGTTTACCAGTTTAGAATTTATTTTAAAGTTACAGTGTGTAATATTTGACCACTTGATGGCACTGTGTTGTCAGGTGCGAGTGAGGGCTAGTGCCACAGAGAACACCATGGCAGCTTAGGACCGGACAAACATGGCTGAGACCTAAACTGTAGAAAATTTACAGCACGATTCCCACACACTAATCCTGCTTACTTACTAAAGCTTTCGGCACTCGAGTAAATCTAAACCAGATGGCCACGCTAAATTACTAGATATGTAACGCGGACATTCCTAATGATGTCTTCAGTCCAGTCAGTTATTTCAATGCAAAAAGTAACCAAGTTACTAACTGAACTACTCTATAGTAAAAGTAACCAGTTACTAGATAAATTAACTATTTCTGTTACTTAAAAAAAAAAATTGTATGTCAAAGAATTATATATTTTATGAGCAAATACAAAACACCGCGGTGACGTGGTCTTCAACCTAATATTCAGGAATGTGCTTGTTTACACACCTCATTTATAATTGTCTCAGTTTGAAGTTTTAAATATAGCCTCCTCATCCTTGGGAAAACATTGCTCAAACCGCTCAGCCTTTGCAAGAGGAAATCGATATAATTTAGTTTACAAAGAGGAAAGCTGGACTTTGCTTGATGTGATTTGCCCCCTCTGGCTTTAAGGAATGTGCTTGTTTGCACACTTCATTTACATTGTATCCCCTCGAAGTAATCGAGATAGCCTTGAAGAAATTTTGCTCACGCCGATCGACCTTTGCCTGAGGAAATCAATCGCATTTTGGCAACAGCGACAAGAGCTGGACTTTGCTTGATGTGATCTCCAACCTCTGTGCTGACACTTAAGACTGTGCCTGTTTGCACACGTCATTTATAATTGTATTCGGAGTTATAAATACAGAAATAGACAATCCTGACTTAACGTAGGCAGTGTCCTATTTCAATATAAGTAGAATCACGTAATTTCACTTGGAAAGATGTTTCTTTTACCGTAAATTCCGGACTACAGAGCGCACCTGATTATGAGCCGCACCCACTACATTTCGGGAGGAAAAACGATTTCGTGCACACACAAGCCGCACCTGTATATTAGCCGCATGCGCCCACATTGAAAAAACACAAAACAAACACGAAATTTTTGGTTTGAACAAATTTATTGACACTAAAAACAGAAAACAATCATGACAATCTCAACAGCAATTAAGCACATTCACAATATTATATTCCAATATTACGTTTTTAACCCTTACCCGATTCAGTCCAAAAGACACAGCAGGCAAGATGAACAAAATGATACCGGTACTTAAGATTTAATGCAGACCTGCAGAGTCCAGGTGCCCGTTGAAAGTAATCCAAGGAAAAAAGTGTATATTTCCAAAGGTAAGAGTGGGAAAAATATATATCCACTATTGTCGGCCGCGTCCGCAAACACGTTTCACCTTTACTCCACTTCCCGTCAGCCCGCATTTGCCCCGCCCCTTCTTTCTCACTTGCTCGTACAAAACATATCAGAATAAGTTTCTAAAATAAATACATTACAAAAAAATACAGTTGCAAATACATATTATACATGGTTACACATATTTACAAAGAAAGACGGTACACCAAGAGAGTTTTCAAAGCTCTAATAATAATATTATAACTTTCATCCCAAACCGTGCCTGTGAAGGGTAGCAAAACGCTACTACCAACACGCTCGCAACACAGTCAACAGCTCTGTTAAATAATCATACCGTACTTGTAATAAGCGCGGTAAACTGTCCTCATCTTCCTCCTTATTAGTGACGTCATCAAAGACGTCTTCTTTCAATACGGGAAAGAGACTTTGTCATATAGACGTGGTCTTACGCCTTCTTATTTAAAAACACGCTAGGATCACGCTCGCAGGGTAAGTCTTATATCGGACTGCTCGACTGCGTTTAGCTTGAAAGTTGCGGCATGTGCCTTTCTTTTTGCAATTTGAATATTGAGGACGTGTCTGCGTTTATTTAATTCGTGCACAAGCTAAGAAGTTACAGTTTAAATCTTACCTTTTGTACTCAAGCCAGCGGCGCTCGTTAGAAAAATTACATAAATTGGCCGCATCACTGAATAAGCCGCAGGGTTGAAAGTTTGGGGAAAAAAGTAGCGGCTTATAGTCCGGAATTTACGGTACATATTTTACTTCATTTACCAATAATCTCAAGCCACATTTTCTTCACATTTTCATATGCTTCCCTGCCATCCCATTGGACCATTCCTGTAAGCCTCCCGTCAATATTTCACAATCCGAACGAAAGTAGCTGAGAAGATTGAGTTGTGGGTTTATAACTGGGCGCTGGCGAAATTGGTTGGCGGAGATACGATCGGAAACCCGCTACCGATAAAGCAAGTCGAGAGGGAAAACGGCAAAAGCCTGCTTCCATCCCGAGGAAAATACATTTCCAAACGTCTGTGTGGACGATTGCTTCCGAAAAAAGGAACATGGGGGGCAGTAAGAGCGCATTTAAATGAGCCACTCAATATATTATGGATAAAGGAACGTCATATGAGCTTACTCTTGATAAGGAAGCTTGTGGCTTTGGATCTCCGTCAACCGTGCAGTATGAAAGAGGGTCGCACCCCGAGAGGCGGGTTTCTATCCTGGTGAAAAAAATAAAGCAGAAAGGATAAAAAACATATAATAAAAGGAAAAAACCTTGGCAAGCATGCGGCGTAAACATTTAACTTTAGTTCTAAAGATGAGACCACCACAGCTCCTGTTACAAAGGAGAAACATCGCCTGAGGTGCCAGGCCTTGACTTTCTTTGGATTTTTGAAGTTGTGCTGTGACCGGAGGCGACGTCGAATAAGATCCAAAAATTGAATGCTGACTCCGATTTTACATTCAACAGAACTGTAGTACTTACATTCCCAAAGAAAATAGCGTGTAGTTATCTGAGTATACCGGATTTCTTCAAAAAGGCTGAAATAAACACATGAACAAATACATATTCAATGTATACAATTGTTATTATTACTATAGTTATTGTTGTCATTTATTGGTGTCTGACTGATATTTAGTGATAGGTAGCATTATCGAGTTCCTCGATGGGAAAAACTAAATTAATCTCGTATCATTATAACTATTATTATTATTATCTCAGCTCAGGGATGCTGCTGGAAATGTGAATTTCCCTGCGGGGATGAATAAAGTATCTATCTATCTATCTATCTATCTATCTATCTATCTATCTATCTATCTATCTATCTATCTATCTATCTATCTATCTATCTATCTATCTATCTATCTATCTATCTATCTATCTATCTATCTATCTATCTATCTATTATGATGATTATAGTTATGAATTTTATGTGACGGTTATTGTTCATAATATTATTAGTATTGTTGGTATCCAATAATGTAAATGAGCCGAAGCCTTATACAGTCAATAGATGTGTAAAGCTAATCGTTCAGCTTGTTATTATAAATGAAATGAAATGCAATGATCTGCATTTATATAGCGCTTTTCAAGTCAATGACTTCTCAAAGCGCTTTACAATGTGCTCCACATTTCCCAATAGCGGCCTTGCAGCCATGTAAGGCGCTAACCTGCTTATTGGGGGTATTAGGGGTTCGGTGTCTTACCCAAGGACACTTCGACATGTAGCACGGACGAGCCGGGATTCGAACTGGGATCCCTTGATCCCAAGACGAGCACTCTACCTCCTGAGCTACTGCCGTGTTGTTGTTGTTGTTGTTATTATCCTCATTATCAACTATATGTCTATTATTGTTATTGTTGAGCGTTGTTATTTAATTGCTGTCACCATCCTATTGTGTAAATTCAGAACAGTCTGAATCTATATTTATAGACACGCAATGAGGTACATAAATATCTAGGTGATGAGGGTGAAAACCAAACTAAAACTAAATAAATGGAGATACAATCACATAGATACATCTTAATAATAACACAAAACAGACATGTACTGCACTTCTCATGGTTAGGGCAGACAAGCGGGAGTTTGATGCTGGAGGCATCTGGCTCAAACTCCCATGCCTTGTCTTTTTAATGCACCGAACACGACACTTAGCACTTTTGGCAGCAGGTCCAAAGATACTTATGACGGACAACACACTCCACAAAACAATCAACTTATTTTATTGTGCTGAAAATTTATGGAAACAGCAATGAAGATAGTGATGACTGTGAGAATAGTGATGGTGATGATAATGATAATGATGAAGTGACTGTGCATCCAGAAAACCATTGTAAATATGTATATTCATGAGGTAATTGTTACACGTAAATGCACAAGATATTTAGCTGTGAAACAGAATTATTCAGGAAGTCTGGGGGGAGGAATTCGGAAGTGAGTGGATTCGCCAGGGCGGGAGATCGGAGCGTGGTCAGGGGCAAAACAGGTCAATAGCCGGAGCAGGAGATCAGAGCGTGGTCAAATGGGCAAAACGGGTCGATAGCCGGAACGGGATATCAGAACGTGGTCGGTAGTCAAAAACGGGTCGATAACCGGAGCGTGAGATCAGAGCGTGGTCAATTGGCAAAAACGGGTCAATAGCCGGAGACGATCAGGAAATCAGGAGCGACGAGTAGGATGCGGATGAAGATGGGGCAGACGGGAGTCAAAGTGCTTGCCTTGCGTATGCGGAGGTTCGCTGACGGACTGACAAGGAGTGACAGGAGTACTGGGTAGAAATGTTAGGGAAATCAAGCAGGCAATTAGCAGCAGCCAAACGAGCGGCACAGGTGAGGGCAATGAGTAATCATGACACTAAAAATCTTGTGAAAGAATGGGCAAAAAAATGAGAAGAAAAATGGTGCAGTTTGATCACCCTGAGTCTCCATGGTTTGGGTTTTTCCTTGTACTTTTAGCACTCGATTTTAGTTGTACAGCACTATACAGGGACCTCTAGTGGTCAAATGATACACATTGTTTCTTTTATTCAGTTTTTCCACCTTACGCTAAGTGCTCCACTCGAGCACTCCAACCTTTGCCTGAGGTGACTAACTGCATTTTCCTTTTTATGTAATGCTGTATTATGTTTGTTGTTCTTCTTGCGTATTCCCCCGTTTACAATTGTGTCCCCATGAAGTGTTAGGTACCCCGCACCGACTGTATCTCAATTGTTTCTGAAAAAAAAGGGGATCTGTATAAACATTCGGCTTATGAGATTCAGGACTTGAGCTAATAACACCTCTTTGTGAGCTAAAATTGATGTCTCTTGTCTCCCATTGAGTGCAAAGAAGTCCGGTGATGGACCTGACAGTCCGCATTTTCACTTTTGTGTTGATATTTTAGTTCTTCAACGTGGAAGTCCATTCCCACTAATCTAATTCTATTCCTGGCAGCTGCAAGGGCTTCATATCAGTCCGAAGGGAGACTGATTTAATCAATAACTAATTTGGCCTTTTTGACAAACCAAATCGTCTCGTTGATGAGACCCTGCCTCCCCCCCACTGATATTTATCTGCCGGAGCATTCAGCCTACGCGGTGAATGAAGAATTTAAATAAGCCTTTGCCCAAGTTTCACTGCCCACGGTTGGGAATTGCATGT
Source organism: Urocampus carinirostris (assembly GCF_059441175.1). Classification (NCBI taxonomy): domain Eukaryota; kingdom Metazoa; phylum Chordata; class Actinopteri; order Syngnathiformes; family Syngnathidae; genus Urocampus; species Urocampus carinirostris. The sequence goes on from NC_142361.1 coordinate 28,178,422, forward strand.
GAATACCGACGTCTGAAAATGTCATACAGGTAGAAACGTCAACAACAGCATTTAAGTGGGCGAAATGAGTTGCCCTCCTCCTCCTGTTACCGATCCATCACCGGACACCCACTGGTTTCCTTTTAGTGCCCGGCCAAGCATTTTTCATTTTCACTAACACTCATCAGCTTCTCACCTTGAACATCTTGCTTTGGGAAAATGACACAACAAAAGGTTTTTATCCATCGGAATCAGGTATACAGTAGACCCCTAGGATACACCGTCCATGCATTGACGTTTTGACTTAATGGCGCGGAATAAGATTTTTTTCCGGCCCCTCTTTAAGTCGTTTACCCCTCTAAAACTTTATGGTGTTTGTGCGAATGGAGACTTTCCCATTTAAGATGACTGTATGCTTTTGGTTGATGTCATTTAAAATGCTGGTCTCCTATTGTTTTGCGTCATGGCATCATGAAAATGCTGATATGCTATGCGATTGGCTGAGTAGTCTCCTATTTTTATCTTGCTTTTTCTAAATTCAGTTCACACTTTATGATTCACTGATTAAATACTGCATTTTTGCTCTGTATTTATCCGCAATGGTTTCCAAAAACTGCACTGATGCTAAAGGGAGAAGCAAAAACATGATCACCATGGAAAGAAAGCTTGTGATTATCAAGAACTATAAGGCGGCTGAGTGGTAAGTGCTTCCGCGGCACAGTTCTGGGTCCAAATCTAGCTACCAGTCTTCCTTTGCGTAGTTTGCATGTGCTCCCAGTGCTTGCTTGGGTTTCCTCTGAGCACTCCGGTTTCCTCCCACATTCCTAAGACATGCATGTCAGGTTAATTGACTGGTCCAAATTGTCCCTAGGTGTGGATGAGCAAGTGAATTGTCTGTCTCTGTGTTCCCGGAGACTGGTTGGCAACCAGTTAAGAGTGTCCTCTGCCTACTGCCCGAAGATAGCTGGGATGTGCTCCGGCACTCCGCGACCCTACTGTGAATAAGTAGTGCAGATAATGGATAAGAAAGTCACACAAAGTTGCATAGTCATGTAAATAAAATCGATGATTACGCAAATCCTGCATACATAGTCATATATTTTTGTGAATGCGTTAAGGGCAACACAGTATTGAAGGAGGACAGACTTACCTTCCTCTGAATGTTCCAATCAACATCCAGGTCACAAGAAGAGACGAGTAAAAACAAGTGCTGGAGTGTGGAGGTTGAAGTTTTTATGACCTAAAACAAACAAAATGAACAAAACAGATTATTCCGGGCTTGTGACTAAAGAACAAGGATGTTATAGTCTCACAGGTGCCCTTTCAAAAAGGCTGACAATCCCTTTAATACCATAGGGACGAAACAAAGGTTAGCGGAAAATTCCCAAGGCATCTGTTTTACACAAGTCATTTGTCCTTATCGTAACTAGGAACCAATTTTTGTTTTGTTTTGTTACTGATTCGCGCAAATGGCCATCAATTGCCGGTTACAAGTCAAGTTTCCAGGAAAATCACTATGACCCATCACTGGTGAGCTATTTTCGGAACCAGTCCGTGGGCTACTCAGACGTTCTTAGGAGGCTACCTGCTGCCCTCAAACACCACATTGGGGACCCCAGGTCCTGACTGAATCTTGCAGGTGGTTTAACAAGACCGAATGCTCCCCCTTACCAGGAAAACAGAACACCACTTAGAACAATGTAGAGAATTTATTACTAGAAAGATTGATAAAATGTGGCTACAAGTGAGTAAAACAAGTAGTAAATAGGTACATTTGAATACATTGATGGTCATAAGATTGTTATTACCACTAAATGATTAACTTTGTTCAAATATTGATGTGATGGTATAAAAGAATGAAAAGGATATAACTGGAAAACACACTATGACTTCATGCAGTGGAACGTTTCAGTATTCTAACAGTATTTATATGCAATCTTTAAAGTTTTAAATCCATGCTGTGTCTTAAATCTGGCGTGTGTGGCTGCACGTCTCCCTCTCCCCAAATGCAGAGTTTCTCAATTTCGCCTTCTCGGAGTGTGTGGCGTTTATTCACGAGTTGTCATGTTTAGTGTTTACATGGCAGATGCGCCGTCTGCAGCATGTCTTTTGTCAGCACATTGTTTTTCTGCCACCTCTTTTGGCTGCCTGCACCGCCCAAATGCCGAGGCCCCCAAGTACAAGAGAGGGTGGATTTGCGATTGCCTGAGAACAAAAACATGTTAAAAAAAAAAAAAACAACATCAATTCAAAATGTGAATATTGTATTGTTTACTTGTTTGCGGGGAGAGTAAATCACAGCACAAAACACCAGGAGCAATGTGTCAAGAGTATGGAAGCCCCAGAGTGGCAAAAATGCTATTAATCACAATACTTGAAAGAAATGTATTTATATATTTCGGCACTTTTGGGCTTCCATATAAAACGAATGGCATTTTGCCACTTCTCAGTATAACTTTTCGAGGTAGTAAGAATATTTAAATGAAAAACAGTATTTGCCATTTTACCTAACTTGTAACATCTTATTTTTAACTTACTGCCTTAACTCCCCTGAGTTAATCTTGTATCATTATCTTTTTAATATTCATAATATTATTTTCTGTATACATGTATATAGTTTCTTAGTTTTATTACGCTGGAAACTATGTGGACAGCAAAGTAAGAAATTCAATGTGCAGGGAACCGTGGTTCTCTACTGTGCATATGACAATAATGTCAGAACCTGAACAGACGGTGGACCCAGACGCGTAACGTTTTCACACAAGCTTTATTTTACTGAAACGGGGCAGTCATGGGCAGGAACACAAACGCCAGCGATTCAATGATCGCTGGGCAGAAGAAGTGAGACAGAGAAGTCAGGCGCGGGAAAATAGGAAGCCAAGGGCAGACAAGATCGAAACCAGACAGGACAGGCGGGATCGATACCGGATACAGGATACACGAGCAGATACCTGATAGGACGGGACAGAAGGAATCGATACCGGATAAAGGATGCACAAGCAAGATACCGGACAGGACAGACTGGATCGATACCGGACAGGACAGGATCGATACCGGATACTGAATACCAGAGCAAGCTACCGGACAGGACGGGACAGACGGGACCAATACCGAATACTGGATACACGAGCAGCAGGATACCGGACAGGACAGACAGGATCGATACCGGATACTCGATACACGAGCAAGATACCAGACAGGACGGGACAGATGCGATCGATACCGGATACTGGATACACGAGCAGGATACCAGACGGGACGGGACAGACACACTCGTTACCGGATATTGGATACACGAGCGGGATACCGGACAGAGTCAAAATGCAAGTCTTGCAAGTGCAAAGGTTCGTTGACGGTCTAACAAGGAGTGAATGGGAGCACTAGGCTTTAATAGGAGGGGAGCCAATCAGGCAACGAGCATCAATTGGCGCCAAACGAGCGGGCCCAAGTGAGGGCAATGGGCAATCTTGATAAATAAACACTTTGAATCTTGAATATAAGCCGCTCTTGAATGTTTGTTTTTTACAGGCGAAATATGTTAAAATACGGAAAAAAAAAACCTTTTCCAATGGGGTTATTTTGTTGTTGTTTTTTCATCTATTTCTATTTTGACTGTATTATTGATAAGTATTAATGCTGCACTTATAACTTGATATCTTTGCCACTTTCAAGAGTTTTTCTTTATTTATTTGTTTTATACTCGAGAAATATGTTTAAATGTCGTAAAACAAGACAAACATGGAGCAGGATTTTCCTTCCAATGAGGCAATTGCTTTGTTTTGTAATGAGAGCACTATTAATGGCGCACTGATAACTTGATATTTTTTTTTACTTTTAAGAGTTTGTATAAATATATATATATATATATATATATATATATATATATATATATATATATATATATATATATATATATAAATGATGTAGTAAAATACAATACAACAAAGTGATTTTCTTTCTTCATTTTTTGTTATATTTTTCATTTATTCATTTTTGCAATGTGACAAATATTAGTGCAGTACTTGATTAACTTTTTATATTTGAAATATGTTTAATATAGTAAAAGTAAAAGAACAAATACAAAATTCTTCTTTTAACGTGGTTGACTTTTGTTTTTTTTCATTTACTTTTTTCTTTCGGCTTGGTATTCTTTATTTACGCACTGATAATTAGACAGATTTGATTTTTTTTATATGTTATAGATTTTATCATACTTTGCGTCACAATTTTAAACAGCTACCATCAAACAAAAAAAAATTATCAAACATACTGTGCTACCTCCTGAGAAGACAATTAATATACAAAACTAAACAAAAAAAATGTAATCTGCTGCCACCTACTGATATGAATGAATGTTTGTTACCTGGCTGATCACTGAGAGAAAGCAATAATTCATACAAGATTCGGCAATTTCTTGCGGCATACTAGACAAGGTCTCACGACACACTCTTGTGCCCAGCAGAAGCCATTTTACGTTAGCTCAGAGCAGGGGTGGGCAAATTACGGCCCGCGGGCCACATGTGTCCCGTCAGCCTTTTTCATCCGGCCCGCCAAATGAAAATAGTCAAAATATAATGGTAGTATAATACTAGATACAGTACTACTCATAAAAAGATGATTTTTGGTGCCAACGTTGTCCCCATCATCCCTTTGTGTGTCTGCAACATAAACACTACTACAGTACCACAAAAATACTGCAAAATTACTACAAAACTAAATAACAAATTCAGTGCTTAAAACAGGGAGCAAAAATATTAGTTTGTCTTTGTTCTGATAAGAAAAAAATAAAGATAGGAATCTATCTATCTACCTTGGTCATATCCCTCGAGAGGGGTGACCGACAGCAAGACAAACACATACATAAACAAAGAAAATAAAAAAAGGGAAAATATAGCAAAACACAAAAATTTGACCATGGCCAACCCAAATGCCCAACACCCAAACAAGTTAAGCACCTCACCACCCAAGTTGGTCATGCTTTCGTCCCTCCAGATGAAACAGGACACAAGAAAGCGGCCATGCCACTCTGGTCAGGGTGACACAACATACTCTTCTGTTCAACAGCAGGGCCCGACAGCTTTTACTGGTTTACCCCTGCCGTATCATAGAATGTGTCCAAACATCCCACTATCCTTTCACACCTCTTCACTCATTACTATCACCGACAAGAGCTCTAGCTTCCACTATATTTAGACCCCTTTAAACAGCAAGGCAAAGAAAGTGGGGCGGGAGACCGAAAGAATACTAAAAAATATTACTACAGTAACACGATGTTCCCCGTCCAAGACCGGGTGGAAACATTTGTTGGCCTAGAGATGGATGGGTGTCCCCAGGCTGTACTTGCCCAAGTCACTCCACAGGAAATGGTGCCCCTGACCGTAGTGGTTAAGGGATCCGCCCACACATCCACCCAACCAGATTGTGATTTGTAGTTCAAGGTTTTTGAGTTTTACAGAGTTAGACTGGTTATCCAAAAGCACCACTGAATTTAAAAAATGGATAATACAAAGAAGAAGAATGGACTCAAATTTGAATTTCGGTTAATGTCTTATACATTTTTATGTGGAAGTCCAAACATGCTTCATTTTAAGAACAACTAAATCTGGTGTAATGGGAATGAATTACAATGCATATAAAATGAGGAAAGTGAAAAATTTGCATCAGGTGGACTGTGCAAAATTGCAATGAAGGTGACTTGTTGTTGTGGGGCAGCTGACAGCAGTGGGACCGAATCCTCCCCATTCTATTAGGAATGATGATATAATTTCAGATACAGATGGTCCATTTAAGCCAGCAGCTGTCTTCATCGGACCCGCCAGACTGGGCCTTTTGCCTAATGGCTCACCACAAGCCATCAAATTAGAGACCCGGGTGAGAAGACGGCTTGACGTCTATCCGCTACTTTCACATCTGGGGGGGAAAAATTAATTGGTCATCAGAAAGTATTAGCATAATATTTTTTGGGAGATAGTTCGGGCATAGGAATTGTAATGTGTTCTTTGATTTTAAATGCATAGGGTGTGTGGAGACCTTCAAAAACCTCCTCAAAAATCATGAGGATCATCTAATAAATTTCTTCAGTGGCTTCAACTTTTTCTGCTTTACCCCGAGTTGTCAAGGTGTTTTGGATCATTCAACCATTCAAGATGGCGACTACCACAGTCAGATAGCGGGTACCAAGACAAGCATATATTTATTACTGTGCCAAAGAAAAAGACCAATATAGTCTGCGTTGGGTAAAAAATTGTTGTTAACTCTATATTTCTAAACCAGGGGTCGGGAACCTTTTTGACTCAAAGAGCCATAAAAGCTAAATATTTTGATTCTTTTTTTGGGAAAGTGCCACACCATATAATTGAAGACAAAGTTCAACAAATCTGGTAAACGATCTCGACTCATGATTACTCATGGCACTCACCTGTGCCTGCTCGTTTGGCACCAGCTGCTGCTGGTTACCTGATTGGTTCCCCCTCCTATTAAAGCTCAGCACTCTCACTCACCCTTGGTCGGTCCGTCAGCGAACCTTTGTTTACACAAGGCAAGCATTTTGACTCCCGTCTGTCCCGTTGTGTCACCCGTATCCCACTCGTATCCTACTCGTCTGTTCCTGATCTCCCCGTTTGTCTCCGGCTGCGACCCGTTTTTGACCACCGACCACGTTCTGATCTCTGGTCCCGGCTAACGACCCGTTTCTTAACCCCGACCACGTCCTGATCTCCCGTCTCGGCTAACGACACGGTTTTCCCGTTTGACCACACTACGATCTCCCGCTCCGGAAGATCCACTTCCGCATTCCGGACACGCTCTGATCCCGTGAGCTGCTTGCTTCCCACGTCCAGCGAGCACCGGATAGATGGCGTGTGTTTTTCCTCTATATCTAAATAAACTTGTGAGTAAACGTTACGCAATTGGATCCACCATTTGTTCTGGTTCTGACATCTACAGACAAAAGCTTATTCTTCAACACATTTTATTTGATTGTGTGATGTTGATGATTTGATAAAATTTAGTATAATGCCCAAACCTGTGTGCCAAATATCAACAAATATACCACTTTAAATTCCTGCATTTACCTAAAATCGTTGAGGCTCATTTTGACTATTATTTTTTTCACAATTAATGTTTGCAAAACAAGGTGCAAGCAGTTATTCTGTAAAAACGTCTCAAAAATCCGCAAATGTTAATACCAACGTATTTACTTTCGTCGCAGACGCCGCAGGACGAGAGACAGGGGAGAGTTCCTGCACTTTTTGCATAGCTCCACCCATCCCTACCGCTCACCCAATCAAATTGCTCTGAGTGCTCTTCTGGTGTTTTGGCGTATTTACAGTTTGTCATTCATCTTAAAGTTTCTCAACAGTGAACACTATTTAATGAGCTTCCATATAAAGGATTCCAAAACGTTTTTTTTACGTGACATTTTGACTGTAAACTGTAGTTAAATATGTGCCCTACTGGACAGTACCACAATGTATCTCAGCGTGGGTTTATCATTGCGTGCACTACAATATACTTCGGTCCCTCGTATTTGGAATGGTATGTAGAGTATACGCATTACAGGTGAAATCAGGCCTACAACATCCAGCTCAACCAGACCCTCTTTGCAGGTATGCAAGCCCGAATCCAGACGGACCCAAACGATTAACTTTAATTAAGGGAACGAGCCCAAGGATTTTTTTTCTTTATTTATTTTTATTTGTTGTTCAAATTTGAACCTATGCATGTACATAACTATACAAAAATATTACAATATTGGGTAAACAGTACACCTAAACTTTACAACAAACCAAAATGAAATCTTCATTACATCTTTTTGTCATGACTTCTAATGGGAATCACCGGTGCCCGCTCCTTTGACCCCAGCTGCCTCGGACTCTGATTGGTTCCCTGTCCCTATTTAAACCCACTCCTATCTGTCCCCTTTTGTCGGTCTGTCTGCGAATCTCTGTTTTCACACGGCAAGCCCTTTTTCGACCCTGACTCACGCCTGTCCCGTTTTTTGCTCCTGTTTGTCTCCGGCCACGACCTGTTTTGATCTCGCCAACGTCTGCTCTCCCGTCCTGGCTTACGTCCCCGACCACATCTTGCCCTTGCTACCGACCAGTTTTCCGCCCCTGACACCGCCATCGCTCGCTATCGAAGATACACTTCCGTGTTCGGACCACAAGCCGAGTACGAGAGCGACTACCAGATCGTGGGCGCAATAAAACTTGTGGTAAACGTTACGCAATCGGGTCCTGTTTCCGTTCTGGTCCTGACACTTTTACCCTGGAGTGCCATGTATAATTTCGTTGCATACTATCTTTCACAACCTTGATATCAATGACAAGACAATTCCAATATTTTATTATTCTTTAGTGTGGGAAAATAAACATAATTTAGAATGGTGGAATGTTTTTATCTTGTTGAAAACCCAATGCGGCCCCACTTCACCTGGACTTGTAACTCCAGCGACCCTAAAGTAAATTGAGTTTGAAATGCCCGTTTTTGGCAAAACTCAGCAAAGCACTCAAAATGTTTCCCATAATTGCTTTTAAGAAGCTGTATCTGGAAACCACCCACTATCCCTGCCATTTTTGAACCCATTTACATTTCACGTTTATTCTCGAGAAAACGACAGCGTTCCTTGATTAGTCCACCTACGTTCTTCCTTTTTTTCTTGTTCTCATTTCATTTCGATAAAAGACGGACGCAATATCCCCTTCGACCGGTTTTCGGGGACGGCTGCTGCTGTAAAGTAGATGCTCTCTGAAAATAGAATTACTTTTTCCTTCCTCCTCCTCTTCGTCCTCCTACACTCGGCGGCTGGCTCAGAGGGACTCCGTCTCTCCTGGATGCTCTGATCTTACACTCGCAAAATACTTGCTTTCTACCTTCGCATGAGGAGGAACAAGTTGAAGGGGGGGGGCGTTAGGGGGGGCTTGCAGCCAACTACAAATACTTGAGTGTGCTTCAGAAGATTTTTCAGGGAAATGCTCAGAGAGGCTTCTTTGGTAGTGTCGTTCTTTGGCTTCCCTATTTGGCGTTTTACATGTACAGTGTACGTAAAAAAAACACAAAAGGTGTCTTTGAAATCGGAACAATTATTTTGGGTCATTTCATTGAACTTGCATCCTTTAAAATCCAAAGTCAGTCTAGATCAGGGGTCAGCAACCTTTTTGGTGTGGAGTGCCACTTTCAAATTTCCTTGTAAATGAGTGTGCCACACCAAGATGAATGACTCGCTCAACATTTTTCTAATATCCAACAGAGCTGTAATTTTACACCAGTCCAAATTTACAACATGGATATACATTTTAATAACTGACCAATTTATCTTCCACTATTCTTGTTCATCAATCAACTAACAAATTAATGTAAATAACAAGTGGAAAGGCCTGTAGCCATCCATGACTTCAACTTTTTGCCACAAGAATTAACCAGAATCAACCATTCTTCGTAAACAATGAACTACAATCAAAAAACAAGTGCTATGGACCGCTACGATATCATTCATCAATGATACCTTGTTGCAGAAAATATCTAAACTTGAAATAACAGCAGCAAAGCAGAAGGCATGCGCGCACAAACGCATACACGCACACACATGCTTCTTTAAAATATTCGCCATCAGTAAATGGGTTTCTGTGAGCAATGTGATAGCTTGCTTCAGTGGTGGTGTTTTTAGCAGTGACAAAGGTCTTCAGGGTCTGTGTTTGTTTGCCGTACCTGTACACTGCGCGTTTTAATGTCTCCGCCATGTCAGACTCATCCTTGAATTCATGTTCATGTTCTGTCTCGTAATGACGTTTAACACTTGCTGTGCGAGGTACAATGCTCTCGAGGCATAATGCACAAAACAGCACGGTAATTTTTTGTCACATTTATTTGACACCTGCTCCCTATCCATACCTCAGGACTAGAAAGAGTAACAAGTCACTTTATATATTGGAGAGGAAAATGACAAGCAGTGCTTTGCTTGGACACATAGGAGTGTAATGCATTTGCGGTGTACTCACCTTTGATGCCAGGGTTTTAGTTATTGATGGCTAGAATTTGAATTTTTTTTTAGACAAAAAAATGTACTCTGCCATTTAAGCTTTACACAGACTTTCTTTCTTTGTGCAGAGTGATATGAATAATCCGTGATTTATTAAAGACTTGAATTCTAACCACAGAATAGCGAGAGAATACTGTTCTTTCGTTACACCTGCGACTGTGAGAGATATTTGCTTGAAAGGAGAACTTTTATGGCTGGACTGGCATATCAAAGACCCATTTTTTCATTGATGTCTCAAAGGATTTGAACTCGTTTGACAGACAATGGAGCTAAAAAGGTGCCCCCAAGGGTCCACTTGCAGAATCTTTCTTGTTCGTTTGCTCCCCGGAATCCGTACACTTTCCATCTTCATCCATCCCAGGCTGCTGCTTAAGCGTTCTCAGAGGTACAAACATAAAAAGCAAAAAGTGTTATCGTCTTTTTGCTTCTCATTAAACCATTATCCCATCGTACTGTTTTGCATGAAGATGCTGATGAAAGAAGCGATGTGGCAAATGAAGTGTCCTTATGTGACCTCTGTCCCTTATCATCATCAGAATTGGCCACTTATATTGTTTGCATATTTTGCATCCAAATATACTTATTTTACTGAGTTAGATAACATATCTTTTTTTGGGTGCCGATTTTGGTAAATGTTCTTAATTTACATATTAAATATTTCTCATGAGGTCAACTTCGGGTCTAAATCGAGGATTGTGGAAAATGTGTTGCTGACCTCTGCTGGTCGTTTTGAGCCAGTGCAGATTTGTGCGTTTGAATCACGGTCAGTGCAAGCGCATAAATTCAATTTTATTTTAGTGTACTGTAATATTTATTTTTCAGTCTATCAACCAGCTCAATTATTAAAAAATAGTAAATAAATAATATTTTTAAAGACAAATTCAGTAATAATTTCCCGATGATAATAATAATAATAATCATATTTTTAAAGGGAAAATATCAAAAATAACTGGTCAATTTCAAAAGATAAAACTTCAGATCTTAAATATGAAGTATTAAAAAAATAAGGATTGATCAATTTCATTCCATTACACATAAATTCTTACTATTAGTCAAGAGATCAAAAAATATATGTTTATACTATATTCTGATCAGATATCCATTTCCAAAGGGAAAAGGAAAACACACTTGTGTAATACAGTACGTAAAAACAAAATTTGTTATTTTCCCAATTGGTGAAAACGTATTTTTTTATTAAGTATATAGGTTATTTAAACTTGTTGTTTTTTAATTTTACAACAAAATAATATTGATTTAAACTGTCTAATGTGGCTGTAGGAGCCACTTTATTTATTTTTTCGTGAGAAAAATAGATTTTCTCCCATTTGTTATCAAAAAAATCAGAAAAGAACAATCATTCATATGATAAATTTACTATGCAGATAAGGGAAATAAATGAGGAATTAACAATTATTTGAAGTAGAACACGACTTATGTGTGATGAGATTACCTGCTATTAGTAAAAATAGAAAAAACAATTCTTTGATAACACTAATTGCCTCTGTTATAGAGATAAGTGATATTCAGAATTATGAAATTCAGGATAATATATAAGAAAATTATCATTTTTAGGGTTTAGCATTTGTATTATATTATTTTTGTTTTTAGATTCACCACCAATTATTTCATTATTTTTCATATATTGTGATCCTGTTTGCTACATATAAACATTACGCCCGATTGCAGTCATTCATTTTCAATGTTGTTAATGGATCATTTCTTCAATGACTTCATGGGGCCCTAAGCAAAATTAGATTTGGGGGCCCCTATTATTTGTTAATTTGCATTCCTACTAGAACTCATTCCATGTTCTACTCCAGGGGTGGGCACCTACTCGGAGTTGGGGGCCGCACGTGATATGTTATACATCTTTTTAAATTGGTTAGTTTCGAAAAGACCACAATTATAGCAAAATAGTACATTAGGTCCCTGTTTTAAGCACTTCATTTGTTATTTACCGGTGTTTTTTGGGGGAATTTCTGAAGTCTTTATTAAAAAATTGACGTTCTTTGGATGTTTTTAAAGTGTTACTGTCGTTTTATTTTTGTACTATTATAGTACTATTTCTGAAGTAATTTTTATTTTTTTATTACTTCTGTAGTGTTTTTGTTTCGAAAGTAGATTTTTTTAGATGTAGGGAAGTTAGCGAAGGGTGCCACTAAGGGACGCACTTTCACTGTTTATTGTTTTGATTTTCCTTATGCAATTAAAGCAGGTGACTTTGTTTTGTCCTAGTCAAGACCCCTTACATTATTTTTATTTCAACTTCCGTCAGTGTTTTTCCTTGTTTTACAAGGTAAGGACCTATTTTGTTGTTGTATATGTAAAATATGATTTCAACATGCTGTATTTGTGATTTATGTTATTAATTTTTGCTGTTAAGTGATGATGTCACGTTTTTTGTGTGTAAATTAATGTTAGAACGTTAGGTATTATATATTATTTGACTTGATATGAATAAAAGGCTGTAAATAGTGTTTCTCTGGGTTTTACAAAGACAAGGAACTAGAAGTGAACGTCTCAGCCGCATCGTCAACCTCTGTGCTCGTTTCCTCCACACCAAATCCATCCATCCATCCGGCATCCATCCATTATCTGCACTGCTTATCCTCAGTAGGGTCGCGGGGGTGCTCGAGCCCATCCCAACCATCTTCAGGCAGTGGGCAGGGGACACCCTGAACTGGTTGCCATCCAATCGCAGGGCGCAGAGAGACAGACAACTCACTCGCTCATTCACACCTAGGGACAATTCGGACCGGCCGATTAACCTGAAATGCATGTTTTTGGAATGTGGGAAGAAACCGCAGTGCCCGGAGGAAACACACGCAAGCGTGGGGAGAACATGCAAGCTCTACACAGGAGGTTCGATCTCATGACCTCAGAACTGAGCCGCACATGCACTAACCACTGCGCCGCCGTGCTGCCCACTTAAAAAATGATACTACAAAAATACTATAATCATAAAACTACTGGACTATTACAAAAATACTACAAAAATACTATAGATATATGTCACCCTTCTTCGCCTTGCACAGTTGAAAAAAGTCTGCTTTGTTTTTAGATTTTGATTTGGTGTTCAAGTCAAGTCACGTTTATTTGTATAGTCCTTGATCACAAGAAGTCTCAAATGGTGGCACAAACTACAGACTATTACGATAATTACACCATCCCCTGTTCTAATACCTACATGAGGGTAAGGAAAAACTCAAAACCTTAACACGAGGTAAATAAAGAAACCTTGAGAAGGGATCGCACATGAGGTAATCCCTCTTCCAGGATGAAGAGTCTGCAATGGATGTTGCAATTATAAATGAGACACAAATATCAACAGGAAATATATGTCATTCATAAACTATAGAAGTGTGTTTTAAGCCTAGATTTAAACAGTTCCACTGAGGCTGCAGATCGAATCTCAGGGGGCAGAGTGTTCCGCAACCTTGGGCCCGAATGAAGAACTCTCTCGAACCTGTTGTTCTCTTCTTGGCTCTTGTAATCACTAGTAGACCAGCATTTTCAGAGCGAAGGCTCTGGACCAGAATATAGGGGGGAATTCAATCTGAAAGATATGAGGGAGCAGGTCCATTCATGATATTGTATAATACCAGCCGAACCTTAAAATCACATCTTAATCTTATAGGGAGCCAATGCAGCTTAGCTAAAATCGGGATAATGGGATCAAACTTTCCTTTCTTAGTTAAAAGCCTCGCTGCAGCATTTTGTACCAGCTGAAGGCTCTTGATTTTGGACTTCGGGAGATCGAAGAGTAGTGCATTACAGTAATCGAGACGGGAGGTTACAAATGCATGAATTATAATCTCCGTATCTGACTGAGACAGCATAAGGCGAATTTTAGCAATGTTGCGAAGATGGAAAGAAGCTGTTTTAGTGATATTCTTAACGTATAACTGGAAGGCCGAATTGGGGTCAAATATGACACCTAAATTTTTGACTGAGTCACACTGGGTGATATTACATTTGTCAATGTTCAGAGCATTTTTTTAGAACAAGTCACAGCATTTAGATGGACCAATAATTAACATTTCGGTCTTTTCAGAGTTAAGGCGCGAGACGTTGAGTGACATCTTTTATCTTAGTGAGGCAGGCCTCCAAATTTCCACAGTTTAGTCTGGCAGATTCCTCCATCGGAAGCTGTATGTCTGTAGTATTTCTGTGGTATTTTTGTAGTAAAATGTTACTGTAGATTTATTTTGGTCGTAATTTTGTGATCTTTCCATCATATACTTTTTGTAGTATTGCTATAGATGTAATTTGCAGTATTTCTATTGCAAACCTCTTGTAGTAGTATTTTTGTTGTAATATTTCACTAGTTTTTTATTTCTTTTGTAGTATTATGTATTGTTTTTTTGTGTGTATTTCAGTAGAATTATAATTGATGTATTTCTGAAGCAGTATTTTTGTAGAATTCTGCGCGCTATAAAGCTGTTCTCGTCTTGGTCAACAGGGGACGCTAGAGTCTCGTCTAAATGTTAATAGCCACTGAACATTTCAATACAATAGATTTTAGCTTGTTTCCATCATTTTGTGTGCTCTTCAACGCTCGAAGGATCTATTCAGTTTTGACTTTGAGTGGAAGATTTTGCTTTGTTGAATAAATATAATACATTAATGGAAAAGGCAATGTTTACACCCAAACCGGATGTCCTAATAAATACTTTTATTTTGGTTAACACATACACAAACTTTAAAACATTAAGTTACATATACATACATATACATAATTTACATTTTCATTGATTATTGAGAAGATCGACGTAGAAAGAGTAAATACATTTGAATTTGATTATTTTTCCCTATACTGTAATATCTTTGTGTTTCGCCACAAGAGGGCACTATAAGTTTTGTACAGTATTTGTTATTGCCTTGCAACATCGCGTTTCAGTTTTTGGCCAGCGAACATTGTCACTAATTTTACTATATAATTTCCCCAATGTTAGAAGAATATAATACCTCAACTGAGAAAAAACAATTTGATTAATTGAATTGCATGATTAATTTTGCACAATTTCAGATTGTTTTCTCTTATTTTCTACCATAGCTGATGGTAGATAATTTTTCCAATTCTACAACAATACATGATTCGTCTAATGTCGGTATAAAATCAATTTTTAAAAAGAGCATACTTATTTCAATGTAATTCCTGAATGACTTTTGCTCATTTTTTAACTTGTTTATCATATTTTATTAAGATAAAAAAATGTACAGTTATTTTAAAGTCAGAAAATGCTACTATAAATGATCATTTATTTCTGTAAATGTAGTGGGTATTTATTTGTGGAATTAATTGTTCTCAATGAGCAAATTTGTCAGCCAACAGTCTTAAACTTTTAAAAAATAATAATTTAGTTTAATTTCAGAATGTATTTTTCTTATTTTGCCAAGAGAAATGATTAAATATTTTTAAGATGACAAAAACAACAACCCAAAATTAGGATTTTTTTCTCTGCCAGTGTTGTATTTATTTTTACTATGTTTGCTTAATTTAAGACTGTTTTATGTATTTTAAAAATATTCATAATAGATAATGTTACCATAATGAGCATATATTTATGTAATATGGCAAGTATTTATTTCTTCTTATTTTAACCAAGTCTAGCATGTCCTTTTGCGTTATTTTACTTTTCTGAAAAAAAAAAGAGAAACATACTACCGGAAATGAGCACATTTTTTTCTGGCGACGTGGTAAAAATTTATTTTTTGCAGTGCAGGGATTACATTGGAAGCAATTATCTTTTTTAAATCAATCGATTAATCGACCAAAAATCCTTAGATGAATTCAATATCAAAGTAATCAATTGTTCCAGATCTCATTTGAATAGCATATTTTAGCTGTTTCTGCTGTGTTTCTTCATCCTTTCTCCTTATTAACACCAAATTCCTTCACTGTTCTACACCCAAATTTTTCTATTTAATTACTCAAACGGCACATTTCAAAATCTGAAAAATGTCAAAGCAACATGGTAGCAGAAGCGAAGACATTACAAAGCCTGCAGAGTAGATAACCGTGTCAAATAAGTATCACGTTTTCACAGCATGAATATTACAGCAGATAACATAATTGAGGAATGATGTCAGACATTTTTGTGGCTCCGTCCTTCCTTCAGTCTTTGGCTTGCGTAGAGAGACTCAGCAGCTGCAGCTTAGAGTGGACTACATCTGCGAATGTTTGTTTTGCGTCACATCTGCCCCCTCAAAGTGTGAGCGGCCCCCCCTCATTAGTGTATTTTACAAAGAGACACCTCCAAAAAGGCTCAGTCTAACCCATTAGGGGACATCTGGCATTTGGCGGCCTTTATTTTTGGAATGAAGGTGTGAAATTGTGTAAATTTGTGTACCTGGTTTCCCGCACTACGGTATGTCACACAAGTGAGTACACTCCTCACATTTCTGCAGAGATTTTATCATAATGTTTGATTAAACAACACTGAAGAAACATTACTTTGACTAAATACTCAAAATTATGGCCATTTGTAGCTAAAACCCTGGTAACAAAAGTGAGTACACCCTAAAGTAAAAGTTCTTGAAGTTTATTATTTTGTGTGGCCATTATAATTTTGCAGAACAACTTTAATCCTCCTAGCCATGGATTTTACCAGAGCCTCACAAATTGCCACTGAGATGCTTTTCCACTCCTTCGTGACCAGATGACTGAGCTGGAGGATATTAAAGATCTTGTTCTTCTCCACCTTCCTCTTGAGGATGCCCTAACGATGTTCTATTGGATTGAGATCTGGAGACATGCTTGGTCAGTCTATCCCCTTACACTTAGCCCCTTTAGGAAAGCCTTGGTCATCTTAGAAGTGTACTTGGGGTCATTGTCAGGCTGGAACATTTGACCCAGTTTCTGGAGAAAAGTCAAATTACTCTGCTCCATTATTTCACTGTACATGTTTGTGTTTGTGTTTCCCCTAATGAAATGCAACTCTTCAATTCCAGTTGCACTCATGCAGCCCCAAACCATGACATTCCCAACACCATGCTTGACTTTAGGCACAGCACAAACATGTTTGTACTCCAAACCTGGTTGCCGCCACACATGCTTCACACCATCTGAGCCAAATAAATTAATCTTTTGCTCATCAGACCAGGGGATATATTTTCAGTTAGGCATGGCCTTTGTTTACATACTTCTTTCCATCGTGTCATATCGATGCTTCTTCAGTGATCTTCTATTCAACATTAGAATGAAATCTCTGCAAAAATGTGAGGGATGTACTCACTTTTGTCACATACTGTATAAGCTCCACCGGATTATAAGGCGCACACCCCAAAGATAGTCTTTTTGTGATATGTTTTTATGTAAATCACCCTGGACTATACTGTAAGGCAAAACATTTACCAAATGCAGTGTCAGTCAATTGTAACTGCTTTTCCAATTTTATCCACCGTATTCTCTGGTGTATAAGGCGCATTTTAAAATTTTCAGCCAACTTTGTGTTTTTTGCGTCTTATAGTCCAAAAAAATCAACACTTTCACATGGCGCAATGCCGTACCCAGGTAGATGATGAGCGTGTGATGTACTTAGTCCTCCGTCACTCAAGTCAAGTCAAGTCAAGTCAAGTCAAATTTATTTATATAGCCCTTAATCACAAAAAATGTCTCAAAGGACTGCACAGGATTACAGTTACAAAATTACACAATTACCTGATCTTAAACCAGCATTATTACTGGGCAGCACGGCGGCGCAGTGGTTAGCGCGTGTGCGGCACAGTTCTAAGGTCTTGGGAACCTCCTGTGTGGGTTCAAATCCAGCTACCGGACATACTGTGCGGAGTTTGTATGTTCTCCCCGTGCTTGCGTGGGTTTCCTCCGGGCATTCCGGTTTCCTCCCACATTCCAAAGACATGCATTTCAGGTGGATTGTCCGGTCCAAATTGTCCCTAGGTGTGTCTGTCCCTGTGTGCCATGCGATTGGCTGGCCCGATGACTGCTGGGATGGGCTCCTGCACCCCCGCGACCCTACTGACGATAAGCGGTGCAGCCAATGAGATGGGACGTCAGTCACTCACTCAAGGTCAAAATGCAAACAAAAATGCAGACTCTGAATAATGCAGGCTGAATATTGTTTAAAAGAGATTAAACTGCATGGCCATTTCATGACGAGCTTTGTAATTAAACATAGACATTATCCACTTTGACTTGCTGGGTCCGCCTCTAGCAACATCTTGTCAACAGTTAAGCAAATCACGGCCCATTTCTGCCAGTTCAACAGCTCCCGACAGACAAATAATTAGACACTGACTATTTTTACTTCCTTCACTGTCGCGCCTCTGATGTTTCATTGAAAAACACAAAGTGGAGCTGTTAGGTGGTATTTAATTAATCCCGCAGGGTGAAGGATTCATCGGATTTAGAGTAATTGTATGTGTGGCATAAAGATCGGTATGTCGTGGGTTATAATCCTGGAAAGGGTATGTATCGTTAAAATAATAAGTAATTAAGATGCATGTATTTGTTGTTCTTTTGTATGGATTTGTAACTTAAACCTGATGAACTGTATCTTTATTTAATGTGTGTTTTTAAATAATTATTTTACATTTTCTTGTAATTGTAGTTCTCTTAAAGATTTTTAGGACCTTTTAATCCCAACCCTCAACCCTAACTCCCTAACCTTACCCCTAAACCCTCAAACCCTAACCTATAACCCCTAACCTTTTATGAATGCATCACTGTTTGAAATGGCGTGGTTGTGTGACTCTCCACCGGCTATATCATTACAGTATAAACCCAAGGCTCGGGAAGGATGGTAATGACTTCATTATTTCAAACGCCCATTCAGCTGATTCGATGAATGGCAAGTAGTATTTGCTTATGTAAACATTATGCATTGACTTCCCCAATTTCCAAAATTTCTACATGTCATTTTGTTTCAAATTTCAGGTGTTTTATATACAGTAATCCCTCGGTTATTGCGGTTAATGGGGACCAAAACCACCCGCGAAAAGTGAAAATCCGCAAAGTAGCGACGCCCCTTCGAAAATGCTTTAAAAAAACAAAAACCTTTTTTTAAAAAAATTATGTTATTTTATTATTATTATTCTTTAAACCTATTTAACGGGGACTAAAACCACCCGCGAAAAGTGAAAATCTGCGAAGTAGCGACGCCCCTTCAAAAATGCTTAAAAAAGATATAATAATAATATATATATATAAATTTTTAAATTATTTTATTTTATTATTATTATTATTATTTTTAGACCCGGTTAATGGGGACCAAAACCACCCGCGAAAAGTGAAAATCCGCAAAGTAGCGACGCCCCTTCAAAAATGCTTAAAAAATGTATATAATAATTAAAAAAAAAATGTTTTAATTTTTTAAATTATTCTATTTTATTATTATTTTTTAGACCCGGTTAATGGGGACCAAAACCACCCGCGAAAAGTGAAGATCTGCGAAGTAGCAACGCCCCTTCAAAAATGCTTTTAAAAATATATATATATATATATATATTATATATATTTTTTTTAATTGTATTTTATTATTAATATTTTTTGGACCCGCGAAGCTCTGAACCCGCGAACGTGGAACTGTGAAGTAGCGAGGTCCCACTGTATTTTCTTTATACTCCACATACAATTAAACTCCGGTTTCCTCCCACATTCCTAAGACGTGCATGTTAGGTTTCTCCGGTCCAAATTGTGCCTAGGTGTGAATGAGCGAGTGACTTGTCTGTGTGCCCTGCGACTGGCTGGCAACCAGTTCAGGGTGTCCACTGCCCACCACCCGAATAGCTGGGATGGGCTCCAGCACCCCCGTGACCCTACTGAGGATAAGCGGTGCAGATAATGGACGAATGTTCTTATCTATTTGTAAAGCAGTACGATGATAGATGTCACGGCTCGAGACGGTGACGTAAAGACCATCCATTTTTTTATGAAATGTAACATTGGTATGATATTTCACGTATTTTTGCTTAGCATTCAAATAAATGTTTTTTTTTTTTACCGGTTGGAGGCACTGAATATCACATACTGTCCCCTTAAACATTTTCCAATGAATATAGCAGCCTTCCTTATGAGGTTTATATAAATCTTTAGAAAAAGTTTTTGGTGGCTCAAAACATGTTTTTATTTGCCCAATATGTCTCTTTCAACATTTTGTGTTGACAAAACCTGCTCTCACCCTAACTCCGAACCCCCACCTTAACCCTAAACTCTAACCCTAGCAGATTCCTAATATGAGAACTGAATGCATTAGAATGGTAAAAAAAGGCAAAAATCAAGCAGGACGAATGCAAAATTTTGTTTCTGCTACAAGAATTGACATCAGCCGTTTTGGTTCATTTGGAGGGTGGTAGCCGTCACTGTCACAATTGTCGATAAATCAGAAAAAAACTGTCCAGACTATTGAACCACTCGGTCTCTGTCCTTCCAGGGAACGCTTGTGTGTAGATATATGAGACGGTTGCCATAGCAACAAGGCAACATTATGTTTTTTTTAATACAGCGCTGTAAAGTGTGCAGTATAAAGGTGAAGTGGCTGCAGTTTGGTGGGTTAATGCGGCTTGTCGAGGAGGAAATAGTACTTCGAGGGTTGTTTGAAACGTCCACTTGAGCGAGGGAATAAGGACGTAAAAGACGATAGCTTTACATAATTGGCTTCCTTAGTCCTATGAGGTTTAGCGCCTCATCCTGAGACGACAATCGGCAATCGGAAGACTTTCATTTGTCCTCTCCATGATCAATCCCTCTCTACTTACTCCACTTTAGCTTCTCCTCCACATTCCTCCTTTCAGCACTAACGAGACAAACAGTGACAAAAAGCTAGCGTGAGACGCAAATTAATGGCTTTGTTTGGTCTCCTCTGACGTTTACCGCAACCTCAAGGTGGTTTTGACAAACACACATAGTACTTGCATAAACACACAAGGCTTTGTTGATGTTTCCCTTTCACATTTTTAAGTTGTTTATCTCAACTGCATGTGGTGGCCCCTCTACAAGATTAATTAGTTCCTGGATCGAGTTTATAGACGGAATTTCTCATATCTCGAACACATTTTCTCCATAGCAAATAACTGAAAACCAATTTATTCGTTCCTGCCCCACAAAAAAAAAACCTTAAGGGCTATAAAAAACATCTTCCTGATCACTAAAAACACATTCAAATTCTAAAAGAACATTAAAATACAATGACATGTGAGTTTATCATGAGCCTTGGAGGAAGTCTGCAACTGCTAACTTTGAGTTTTAAATGGGAATTTTGCATAACACACCAGCAGCGGCTTTACTTTGTATTCACAACTGGCATTAGCACACATTGCTAAGGTTAGACAATCTTTCATTGGCACGTGGCCCGGAATAATTTTCTTCTCAGAAGTGAAGAGTGTCTTACGTGGCATTTTCCCCCCAAAATAGGCCGTACTGCTGCACTTAAACTCTGGCGTCCTCTACAGAAATGTGTGAAGTAAAGCGCTGCATAAACTCTTATGCGGCCTTGGTATCTGTACTCACTGCTCTGTTATGCCAGTCCATTTCGTGCGCTCTGCTCTCTTGTGGTAGTGTCTGTAAATTCTGGTTACCGTAAATTCCGGACTATAGAGCGCACCTGATTATAAGCCGCACCCACCGCATTTTAAGAGGAAAAGCGATTTTGTACATACACAAGCCGCACCTGTATATAAGCCGCATGAGCCCACATTTAAACATGTAACACAAACACAAAATTAACCCAAACCCGACTTCAATTCCCGCGATTTAAACTAAATGCCCTTCATTAGAGTCCACAGTCCAAAAATCACAGGTGGCAAAATGAACGGAAAATGAAACCGGTACTTAAGGTTTGATGCAGACCTGCAGAGTCCGGGTCCCATTGAAAGTAATCCAAGGAAAAAAGTTTATATTTCCAAAGGTAAGGGTGGGAAAAATATATCAGATGAACACATTTACTCACTCAACTCCTTTTTCTTTAACCAACTTTTTACCCTCTCTTCTTTCCTTGTCTGTCCCTCACCTTTAGCGGTCCCAACTTAAACTCGGCACCCCGCGTTTGTTCCGCCCCTCATTTTTCGTTCATCCGTGCAAAACATATCAGAATGTGTCTAAAATAAATACAAATAAATACATTATAAAAATATACAGTTGCAAATACATATTATAGATGGGTTACACATATTTACAAAGAAAGACTGTACACCGAGAGAGTTTTCAAAGCTTTAATAATAGTAATAAGCTTTGACAGGGCAGTTAATGGTAGCAACACCCGAGCGCCGCTAGCGGCCGCTAGAAAAATTATATAAATTGGCCGCATCACTGAATAAGCCGCAGGGTTGAAAGTTAGGGAAAAGAGTAGCGGCTTATAGTCCGGAATTTACGGTAATTGGATTTTCGTTCATACGTCGGTCAAGACTTTTGTTAGAAATTAAAACTTGTATCTTGATTTTTTTTTCGTACCTAAAATAGCTCATTTGTAGATGGGTCACTTGAATTCCAATCCAGAAAGAAATATCCAATTAGTAGGAAATAAGTGGAAATAAGTGAAATTATCAGGAAATAAGTGAAAGATCAAATCCAATTAGCAGGAAATATGTGAAAATATAAAGATAAGATAAAAAATAAGTGAAAGATCAATGTGTATTACCTATTATTATTTTCATAATCGTTGAATCGGTCAATTACTTTTTTGATTAATTGATGAATCGGAATTCTTGAAGTCATTTTTAATTTCCTTCTCTTTATTCTACTATTGAGGTTATAAACAAACAGAAAAACATTGCACCGGATAAAAATATATTCCGTAATAAAAAACAACAACAAAATCTAAGAGTTTGTTAATTAACTTGACAATAAACAAAAATACGTACAAATATATGCTATACACCTGAAAACTGAAGATTGTCTTTTCCTACTACCTTATCCAAAGTTCATATTATAATTAGACTTATGATACAAAAAAGGAAGAGCAGTACATTTCATTTTATGTGCAGGATGTCAGAATGTAAATCCACTTTTCAAAATTGGGGTTAAATCTTTAATCATGATAAATATTCCCAATATGAAAAAAATAAATAATATGCTCAACAATCTGCCACTTGAGTAGAATTAAACATGTCATTATTATTTTTCTTTTTACTTCGTAATTTTCTTGACTTATTTTCAGGTTTGTTTCTCTGTACCTCTGCAAAATTTGGATTTCCTTGAAAATTGTAAACTTTTTTTCATGCTAAAACAGTTTAACTCCACAAAGTTAAAGCTCTCATGCTAAATTTGTTTGTGATGATGCAATGTTTTCTTTAAAAAAATATTTAAATTTAAAACATTTTTAAAAAATGTCAGATATTTTTCTAATAAAACCGGCCCTGGCGCCCTCTGTTGCACCAAAGTGGGACTACAACTCCTAGCTCTCAGCTTCACAACAGAAATGTGTGCGTTTATTGATTCAACATACTTGTGGCTACGGGATACGACGAATTGATGATCAAATTAGTTTCCAAAAATTTTATTAATCCATTTAATCGTTTCATTTTGATTGGTTGTTGCAGCCCTAGGTATGTTTACTAAGCGTTAACTCCAACAAGTTGTTGCAATATTTTACAGTATAGTATTTTTTCATGCTGCTTCAACCATACATCCAAGCTCATCAGCATCTCACAACATAATGTCTCTCGGAACAGGCATTACCTTTAATGTCCTTTGTCAACACCAGACACAGACACATTAGTTCCACCAATTGGTTCCTACCAATACTAACTCTTTAAGTGAGTTACCCACAGACAGGGTTGGGTAGGGTTACTTTAACTTGATTACTTTCAATTACTTTTGGATTACTCCTATACCAAATAAATAAATACATAAATAAAAAGACAAAAGAAACTAATGATGAATAAAATTGTGACTCACAACACGTGGTAAGCTTTCTCTCCTGGCTTTGATCTCTTTGATCTTCGGCAAAACTAACACAAAATGCGACACAAACAAAATGAAAATAAATCCAAACAGCTTGCCAACATCATTTTTGCCGTTCCATGTATTCCGTTACCCCCCAAGCCTGCACAAAATTTAGTCATTTTATTCATATTTAGTTTCTTTTGTCTTTTATTAGCATATTTGATATTGGAGTAATCCAAAAGTAATTAAAAGTAATCCAGTTAAAGTAACCCTACCCAACCCTGCCCACAGAGCACATATTAAGAATTCAACTCTGCTGTGTTTGCGCTTATGAGGGTTATTGTTGATTCACTTTTAGGGTACGTATTGTCCCTATTTGCACGATTGTGTCTACAATCCATTATCCCCGGTCAACAATTCCTGAGAACTTCTTTGCGGATTTTTGCACATTTGTATGGTCTCCATTAACCGTGATAAACAAGGGATTGTTTTTATTTAGGCTCGCACGGGTTGCAGAACAGTGGGAGGAAAAGAAAAAAAGAGAAGTGGAAAAATAGAAGGAGCTGCCACTCGTAGTACACATTTTAGTCAATTTCCGCGGGCTGTAATTTTCCGTGGCGGCTCAGCCAATGAGAGGACGGGGGAGGAGCCACAGGGCCCCCTTCATGATTGACAGCTAGCACCCTACAGGTGGAGGGGAGGATGGACACGGGAGGAGGAGGAGAAGAAAGAAAGAAAGGAAGGTGAGGAAGGGAAGGAACTGAAAGACAGTGAGACTTTACCACTCACACACATGGACGCACTCTTCCGTCCACGTCCACGCGCGGACTGAGTAATTCCACGGGAGCCTCCCGCTGTGCTCAGATCAGTTCCAGGATTGCCGCGTCGAGATGAGCCAATGCAGGAAACGCTGCAGGAGGCAGCTGACCAAAGTGGCCCGCTACCTTTATCGCTTCCTCATGGGGACGCTCACGCAAGGTAAGGGCAAATGTTTGCGCGTGGAAAGCTCCGTGGAAGGGGCGGTCGCGTGGGCCAAACCTGTCCCAGTCCTGGACCTGGTCCCGCTTAGAGTCCTGACTGCCATTGAGAGCGTTGATGAGCTGTGTTTATTTACTTTTTATCTAGCTTTGTTTACTTGGTGTGAATGGGACACTTCTTGATGCAAGTAAATACAAGATTTATTCATAATTTTGATTGATTTACACTCTCTTAAGACATCATGATTTAATATTTTTTAAACCTTTTTTAAGCCTTCAAACTCTTTCTCTCATGAAGAAAAAACATGTATTGCAATTTTATAGAACGTATTCTATAATTTAATCCTAGTTTGTATGAATAAAATAATAGTTTTCAATGATTTAAATTACATGTTTAATTTTAATATATATATATTATGTATGGGGTTAATGTTGGTCAATTCTACAGTTAAAGGCAAAATTAAAGTATAATTTTGTTTGAATGCCTCACATGGCTAAAAAATTGAATTCATAATTATTTAATAATTATTTTCCTTGACTACATTAAAACACATTATTGTACTACACACACACACACACTAATATATATTTATATTATAATTGACAGTAAACCCACCTAGTTTGTATGATTTATTTTCATTATTTTATCGACACAAATAAATCAAAATATATAAATACTCTCCCCTTTCCTTATCACTCTCTGACTCACTTCATCCCTGTCCTTTTTTCTGCCCTACTGTCTGTTTCTCTATCCTCCTCTCTTTTTTCTTTCTCTATCTTTCTCTCCCACTCTACATCCTTCTTTCTAATAATTCCCTCTATCACCCTCTCCACCTTATTCTCTCTTCACCGGACTTCTTTCTCTTCCTCCTCTCTTTTGTTTCTGTCCCTCTTTCTCTCACTCTATCCCCCTCTTTCGTTCTTTTCTTTATTTATCCCTCGATCACTATCTCCATCTTCTTATTTCATCACCCCCTCTTTTCTTTAGCTCTCTCTCCCCTCCCTCATTACACCCACCTCTCTTTTTTCCTTTTCTCTATATTTCTTTCTTTAAATCATCCTTCCCTCTTTTCTCTCTATTGTACGCTGTCTTGCTCTCTCTCACTCTCTCTGTCTCTCTCTCTCTTTTTCTTTCTCTCTTTCTGTGTCGTTTACACTGCATCCTCTCTATTCACCCCTCCATTGCTTTCTCTCCATCTTACCTCTTAACCACCCTCCTGTTTTTTATTTCACTCCCTACATCATCTTCTCTCTTCTCTTCTTGTCTTGTCTTCTCTCTCCTGGTCCATCCACCTCTGTACTCTCTTGCACTCTAGCTTCTCCTGTCTAACTCTCTCCATCCTCTACTCTCTTCATCTATCCATCGTTCTCTACACCAGCCACCTTTTTATGTCTTTGTCTCTCTTTAACACTCTCAACCTCCTTTTTATTCACTTACCTCTCCAATCATTTGTCTCTCTTTGTCTCTCTTTCTCTCTTTCTGTCTTTCTCACTCTCTTTCTGTCTTTCTCTCTTTCTCTCTCTCTTTCTCTGGGGTAATTGTTTCTATCAACAGTCCTACAGTAACAGTTGTGTCAGGATTTAGTAGCGTCTGAGTACTCGATACTTATGCTGGTGTTGTTCTGGGAAAAAAGTGATGTATATTATCAATATATTGAACAAATTATCAAGTTGAGAAAGGATAATGAACTTATTCAAGATAATGACTTTCTTGAATCAAATTTTAGAATTTATTTTACAATACTATTTCTTTTTCACACTATTTAAATTCTAAAATTGTCCCCGCAACGTTGAAATCCTCATTTTCTAGCTGACCGGAGACGTCCTTCATCCTCCCTGCTTCTTCTTAGCGACGTCAAGCAGCTTCTCGCTCTCTAGGGAGAGTCGACTCTTAAGTTGAACTCCTGCAAGTGCTGGCTTGAGGTAGAAAAGAAATAGGGGAAGCGGCGTTTGCTCGACCTTGTCAGCGGAAGCTGTCGTGAATGCGAATCTTCTTATCCACTTTTCAATTTTGATGTACTTCCGACACAAAGAGAAATGCTGAGGTTCGCCTTTTGCAATGCACGGCAACTTAAACCAGAGTAAGAGGGATAACACGGTTTAAAATAGTAAGGTCACTTGAGATGTCAACCAATTACCATGGTTAACAATGTGAGTTTCATTGCTCTTTGCCTTTGTTAGTAGTTACATGACCCTGATTTCAAGTCAATCCAAGTCACATTTATTTGTATAGCCCTTAATCACAAAATGTCTCACAGGACTGCACAGGTTACAATTATACCATCCCCTGATCTTAAACCAACATGCGGGCAAGGAAAAACTCAAAAACCTCAACATAAGGAAAATAAGAAACCTTGAGAAGGGGACTCAATAGTGGTAATCCCCCTTCCAGGGTGCAATAGATTGTTCACAAGACAGGCTAAAAGTTTTATACGCCTAAATAACAGTTGAACCATATGACGTGTTACGATCATGATACTTGTCACTTCAATTTTTGTCAATAAAATGCTGGGAGATCAGCAGATGTAAGCGAGGGTGTAAGTGTGTGATACTGTATCTTGCATCCTGCGGGCGGCAGTAGCTCAGGAGGTTGAGCGATCGTTTTAGGATTAAGGGATCCCAGTTCTAATCCCGGCTTGTCCATGTTACATGTCGAAGTGTCCTTGGGTAAGACATTGAACCCCCAATTACCCCCAATAAGCAGGTTAGCGCCTTACATGGCTGCACAGATCACGGCCGCTTTTGGGAAATGTGAAGCACAATGTAAAGCGCTTTGAGAAGTCATTGACTTGAAAAGCGCTATATAAATGCAGATCATTTCATTTCATTTCATTCTTAAATCAAGGTTGAGTGTCCACTGTCTTCGTTGTTCTGGATTGAACAAGGCCTTAGGAAAATGGCCCGTCAGCCTACATTTCTCTGCAATTGTTCTTTCGATGTAAGGGGTTGTATCAAAAAAATTTGTGATCTTATAGTGATAGAGTACGGTAATGTCTATTTAAGGTGGATACCTGATTTTTTTTTCTGTAATTTTGAAGTTAAAGTGAAAATAGTTCCATTACAGTTTGAAGTCTTTTATTATTCCTGTGAGGAAGTTTATTGTTAGGATGGAAAAGTGTGTCCTTAAAATGAGAGTTTCTTAAATGTATGGCGGTTTTCTCTAACTTACTTCGAATTTCTTGGCGTAAAGAGAACGATTATGGGTCCAATTTTATCCCTAGACGATGAATCTTCCATGACTGGGGTCGAAAATTAGTGGGGGAAAAAATAGAAATACCATCATCATGAATTAAACTTTTACGAGGAATACCCGGAATATGACATTATTACAACTTTTTTTATTTTTAAAAATTTTGAAAATAACAGCCCATGGGATCATTTTGATTCCATTTATGCATCCAAAGGGTTAAAACAACCCTAGAAATTGATTTAAATTTTTAAAAATTGGGTCTGATCAAAATGAATACTCCCCACCAAAAACAAATTAGTTTTTAAAAGAAAAAGGCTGAAAACTGATTATTATTTTAAAATATTTTCAGTAATACATTTGATGAATATCTGCAAACATGTTAAAGTAATTACTACTTTAGACAATCTAGAATATATTTTCCATGACGATTTTCTTTTTCTGAACTAGAATCTTTTTGGACTACATATATCAAAGTGGTATTTATCAAAAATAAACAACTTTTTTTTTCCTGTTATCGCCTTCATTTAAATCAATTTGAAATTTGCAGACCTTTTGATATCAAACCATGAAATTGTTTAAATTATACATTTTAATAATTCAATTAAAATAGTATAGACATTTTACCTAAAAACCTTAAAACATATAAAATCTTGTGATCAAAACTGAATTGATCTCAGTAGTTTGTGGAAAAAAAACATTAGAATTATTTAAAATACTGTAATATCAGTAGGTTAATGTGATTATTTCTATGTATTCAAGCTATTTAATATGAATTATATTGGCTTTAAACAAGAAAATGAATGTGTGACACCATATATCGCTCAATTGTGTGTACCGGTATGTTTATGTAAAGTATGTATTGTTTGCTATCCTGAGAAAATGTCAGCCTTGACAACCGCCCCGAACAATATTTCATGAAGCTAACTAACACAGACACCCCGAGCCATCCCATCAACTATTTATTCGGAATCGAGCAACGCGCTGCTGTACATGCGCCCGCACGTGCATCCGTAAGTTTACCCATCTTGCCGGTTTCCATGACGACCAACTCCCGCATCTCTGCGGAGAGACTGAGCCGACCAATGCAGGCCGTCGCTGTATAATGGCCGCGGCGCTTAGGGGATTTCATCAAGGCCATTCACACTTCCCAGTCGCACCATTGTGGCCTTTTTGGCTTGTGCCAGGACGCTCAGGGATCATTTAGCAAATGCCAGGAGGGAAGCGGGATTTCATTTAGTGCCAAGGAATGGCAAGTTTATGCAAAAACTGTAAATGCCCTTCAACTAACATCACTTTGTGTGTAGGACGTTTGGTCTATACTGCGGTACTAATACTGTCTGTAAATACTTGCTGTATATCTCCTTTAATTAGAGCTTCAACTATCGACTGGTTTATCAGTCGACTAGTCACGGACTATTGAAACTATCAGACGAATAATCAGATAATTATTATTGTTTTCCTAAATTTAGCATGATGTTGATTGTCAAGTCAAGTCAAGTCACATTTATTTGTATAGTCCTTAATCACAAAATGTCTCACAGGACTGTCCATGTTACTATTACACCATCCCCTGATCTTAAACCAACATGCGGGCAAGGAAAAACTCAAAAACCTCTACATAAGGAAAATAAGAAACCTTGAGAAGGGGCCTCACAAGTGGTAAGGTGGGGTGCGGTGTTTGAGGTGTCCGTAAAAAGTTTAAAGTAAAATATTTTCTCTACTAGGTACGTGTAAACCATGTCCAACTAAGTTTAAAGAGCCTTAATAATTTTTCCCCACCACACCTATCTGCTTTTAGTTTTTCTCGGGCTGAGGAATGAGGGGATGGTGTGTGGTGGAGAGTGACTTTATGCTTGTCACCGCAATTTTTTATTAGTGTAGCATGAAAATGGTGAAAGTAAGAAAAGGCATCTTTCAAGTACACTCCCAAAACCAACAAAAACCTCGCAAAAAAATGAAAAAGGAAGAGTTCATCCGACTGCGTCTAAGTAACGCACGTAGTCGCACGCGCTATGTAAGGAGCGAGACGCATGCTGCAGTGATGACACAAGCCAGAAGATGGCGTCAGAGATTAAGAAAGTTCCAAATTCTGCAACTGTGAGGAAAGTTCTAATAAAAACAAGAAAATTGTATAAAATAAAAATCTTTATTTTTAATTGAACACACTGCGGATTTGTACAGAAATTAAGAAAAATGCAAAATGATTAGGCGCAGTGTTTGGTCAGTAGAGTCAAAAATACATAAATAAATCTCTCCATTTTTAGGACTGGATCCTTTTCATTTCTGATATGTTTGTCAAGCACAGTATCTCATAACGTCAAAATCTTTTATAGCAAAAGATCTGTGTATAAAATGTAAAATACACGTCTTCTAAATGATATTGGCCTTAAATGTTACTTGAATCTTACAGACGTGAGTTAGAATCTTTTCCTTTAAAAGGCCGACGTCCTCTTTAAATGTTCATGCGTTACCGAGCTATTGCCATGGTACACAGGGTCTGCTTAGCAAACACAGCAAGATGTCCTTTTACCTTTTATCTAGGCTAAAATGTTTCTAAAATTTAAAGCTTGCTTAATGTTGACGCCACCAATTTTGTATGTTTATTTTACACTACAGTACAGAGATAGAGACGCTATTACCCATCAGCGACTCTCACCAGAAATCATATTCTTGTAGAGTTGTCTCACTCCTTTGAAAAAACGTGTCTGGCGACAATGATATACAAAGGAATTTATTGTTCACTATTTCTATTATGGATTTTGGTCGGCAATGCCGACAAATTTCAGCCCTAGTTCTAATTAAGATCACCTTCTTTTTCAATACCTGAGAATTTCTCATAAAGACAAAACTTGACTTAAAGGTGAGTTCATGCAGCTTTTCCCGATGCACCAAGACTAACACATTGTGTTGCCGTCTAGGATGTTGTATAGGATGTGTCTGATTTGTCCTTTAGCTGCTTTCTTATCAGAGACGAGCAGTCAAGTTCAGGTCTGCTGCTTGTGCCTGCCCTCAAGAAGATGTCCAACCTCTGCTTTGTGTCTCCGCTGTGGTTTGTCCATTAAGGGGTCTGTCTGGTCAGTGTGTAAGGAATGGGCATATTGGTATATCAATTATTTTGTATATTTATCATGAATTTTCTGATTTAGTTTGTTTGTTTGTATCCCTTAACCACTAGGGTCGTAGGGGAACCCTTTCGTGAGTCGCATCCTGGGCAAGTACAGCCTGACCAGCAAACATTTACACCTGGTCTCAAACCGGGGAGTCTATATGTACTGTCCTAAGAGGGATCCATTTGTTTTTGGCTTTCTCTTGGTGTAACAAGATGCAAAGCTATCATAAATTTACTTGTTTATTCGTGATACTATGGGCTTCGTTCTTTTTGTCCTCTTCCTGGTGTCACATACAATAATGTCCTTAATTTCTTTATTTTTTAAGGGGCATAGTCTTCTGGGACACATACCCCGTTATTTTGCATTCTAAATACATGTAATATAAAATTCGTCTTGGGGCACTGTCATTCATGCTTCAAATAGAAATCACAGTTGCTCAGACATTGACCAATCACAATTTTTTTTTTCCGAATCTTGTTTTTCATTAGCATAAAAACCAGTGGAAAAACGTTTCGTTTACTTTACTTTAGGTGACCACATTTTCTCGTTTTTTTTCCCAAACATCCTTTGAAAACAATTGGGAAAAGTTAAAATGTAATTATGATTTTTTTGGAATGCCACTTCTGGGATTTGTAATAATGAAGAATCTTACTTTGCTTAAGCTTTTGAATGCTGCTATCATAACATAACAAGTTAAATTGGCTGCACAAAACCATCAAACACAGACCATTCGACGAAAAACGGTACATACTAACATTTTTTTGGGGATGTTGAAAAATATCAGGACATTGCTGTAAGTTAGAATTTGTTTGCACCCTTTTCCGAGTACACGACAGTACCGTAGTTCTTCTTTCCGCCGCTACCGGCGTGAGGTGGCGCTGTGAAAGGTCACCCATCATCCACCCCGAAGAAGAAATCCAGCTTCTACTTCTTAGTTCGTGTGTAAACATACTGCATGTACTGTATCTGAAGCGCGCTAAGAACTTTAACGTTTTTATTATTTAATATCTCGTGCATCCATTCAATACGGTTGGTGTAAAGTGTAAAGAAGAGGCAAGCTGTTTCTTTTGAAATGAAAGTGGAATAAGAAAGCTTAATGCGGTTGAGAAAATGGTCTGAACGTTTTTTTGGCCAGTTTTTACCACAGAGGAGGACCTCTTGAAGCGCCCAGAAGTAAGTTAAACTCAACTTTAGTTATCTTTATAGAGCACATTATTTTATTAAATGTTTCTTTTTTTTAGCACAAAACAGTACAGGTTACTTAAACAAGCCTTAAACATACTTATATAAACCTTAAACATACAAAATATAGCACTGAAGCAACAAATTCAACTTACGAACGATCGTAAGTAGGGCAGCGTCTGTATCTTTCCAGAAGGCGGCGACTATTTTAGAAAAGGTTACAATCACATGGATCAATAAAAATGGTATCTCCCATTTACTTAAGTAATTAAGTGTAAAATTAAGCCCTTTGAGAACTGAGTCCCAAAAATGCGTCCATTCAGCATTTATTACAAGACAGTGACTCTACGTCCTCTTTCGTACCGCAGCCGCCACAACTTTCCTCCCTGATGACTTCCCGCGCATTGTTTGAGCCGCTAACAAATAGCTTAAGATCAATATTTCATGTCCGGTGATGAATGTACGCCAACGGGGCGAGGCGTAATGATTGCGGTCGCATGCGGCTCATTACCGCGAAGTAATTACTTTGCGGGACGGAGAAACAAAGAACATGTAATTTTCTTCGGCATTCAATTGCTTTCTCAGAGTTATAAACTGGAGCGTTCATATTTTTTCATTTTTTGGTGGGGAGCATGAACACTAAGAAACTCATCTTCTTTCCCGCAGAGGATCATTTGTCAGCCACTGTAATGGTAGTTTTTTTCTTTCCTTTTCTTTTCATAATGAAATAAGCTTCTCAGATTCCCTCCAGAGCTTAGGCCTGAGCTATTGTTTTCTTTTTCGTTTTCTGTTATATATATCTAAGGACACACTATTTCAATAAATGATGAAATGAATTAAAATGAAAAAAGTACAATTTACTCTCGGTCATCTGTATCTTTCTCCTGAGTTAGCTACTAGAGTTACTGCACTTCCTGGCGCTAGCATTAGCGGTAAGTTTCTCAAACGCGGCTGCTAGCATTAGCGACTTGCGTCATGGATGCCAGCATTAGCATCTAGCAGA
The DNA here is from genome assembly GCF_059441175.1 of Urocampus carinirostris. Lineage (NCBI taxonomy): Eukaryota > Metazoa > Chordata > Actinopteri > Syngnathiformes > Syngnathidae > Urocampus > Urocampus carinirostris. The sequence goes on from NC_142361.1 coordinate 28,211,745, forward strand.
ACAACGATCTACACTGTGCTGATTTGCAGGCAAAAATGTTGTTTATTTTGAAATAAAACCAAACTGTTGCTCAATATTAGCGGTGCAGTAGATGGATGGATGTTTGCTCATTATCATTTTAAATGTCTTTCTTATTTCTTATATTGTATTTGTCGGTTATTTTCCTATTTAAGATCAGAATATCAAACTATTGCCACCCTATTCAATAAAGGGAAAGGATTTAATTGAAATAACAATAATACATTGAATTTGTTATATTACATCGTAAACAATGTCCAGTTTGTTTACATTCATAAATACCCCAAAAAGTGGAAATACTTGTACACACTTGACGGCCACAATTTGCAAAAGTAGTTCTAACAGTGCTATACAGATTTAGTATATTTATGTAATAATCATTTCTGAGGAAGAAGAGGAAATTTATCTTTTTGTCTATAAAAAGTAATGAAGGATATTTGGAAGGGAAACATTTAATTTTATTTTTTTGTGTGTGGAAAAAAAACACGTAGATTTTACTCTTTGCCCCCCAAAAAGCCAATTTTCTCTCACAGCCCAAGATCTCGGCAATAATTGATTAGGGATAATGGATCACAGCCAAAAGAGTGCAGTGGATTTCATACCTCAATGGCACGGGTAAGCTGTTCAAACTAAGGGAGAAAATGTGCTTCTGCTCTCAGCAATAGTCGACCTGGGATAATGGATCATAGCCAAAACTGTGCATTTCATTTAAAGTGGGCCAGAACAGCACTCCTCCCAACACAAGTGCTTTTTTTTCGCAGCAATATGGGATTGGGGATAATGGATCTCTGCTGCTTAAGATAATTTCATTTCAGGGGGAAATAATGGCAAAAAACAAGCGCCAGGCCTCTGTGCTCTGCAACATGCAATCAGGGATAATGGATCGCGACTGCATGAGTGAAGTTCATATTTTGGTGGAGAGCAAAACAGAGCCACCTGGCTTGACAAAAAATACCCTATGCCAGCCCTCGCTTGCAGCAATATGCAATCAGGGATAATCGATTTCTAAGTATTTTTCAATCTGTGATGCACTGACTGAGGCCTTGAAGTATGGAGCACACAGTAGCATGTATTACGGTATAATTCAACAACAGTTTTTCCGCATATTTCTGAAATAAATGCTTTTTTTCTGTGAATTATTAATTCTGTCGTATACAGTGTTCAATTTAAAGCTATTAGATGCAAATCTATATTTTTCTTTTTCTTTAGCACTTTTCATACGTGTCATTGTAGATTACTCATAATTTTCAGTCAGCTTCATATTGGTTCCTTATGCGATCGGGGATAATGGATTGTGGATTATTTTTCAACCTGTGATGCACTGAAATACAAGGTGTAAAGAAACGAGGGATTTCAGTCATCAATAATGTATGAATGTCAATTTGTGTTTAGAAATGTTTCTGGTCAAATGATCAAGAACTTTGTGGGAGTAATCACATGGGACTGTTGTCGTAGCGACTGAGGTCATTTGCTTGCAAATCTAATTGATGAATACATTAGATTAGACAAAATTTGATTCCCAATTCTTCTCGTATAATTCACCGATGAAAGTGAAAGGACGCGAGTGAGCTAAAAAAAAAAAAGCCGCATCGCCTAATTTTCTAGGACGTCCTCCCTTTGACGTCGCTCGTATGATAATACTCATTATTAACTTGTGTTTCTTGTTGACACCTCCTGACTCTCGCATTTACAATACCTGAAAAAGAAAGAAGAAGAGAAAAAGCTATAAATAAACCCTTCTGCAGAGGTTCAATGTCAAACCCTGAGCAGAAAAAAAGGGACATTCTATATATAAAACTCCAGTTTTTTTTTAATGGAGGACCAAAACTACTCAATTAAAAAAACCCTAAAAAATAAGATTAAATCTGATACTCAAAATATGATTATATAAATATTATCAAATGGAAAAAAGTAAACATTTACTAATACATATACTAATCACAAAAAAAACTAAAAAAATGAGTATATTCAAAATTTTGCTTGTAAAATTGAATATTCAAGATCCTGGCAGTTAAGGTATTTGTGCCCTCGAATATTACTATAAATAAATCAAAAAATAAATTCTTAAATATTTACTCATACATGAATAAATGTAAAATAATAAAAAATCAACTGATGTATCTACATTTGAAAGAGTAAAATGGAATACACAAAATATAATACTATACATGACGTAAATGGAAAATTTGAAGAAAAGCAAAATCACTCAAAATAAAATAAACAAAATGTGTGTGGTATACACAAATCATAATACTATGAATTATAAATCATGTGTAATTATTTACATTAGGAAAAATAAGCAAAAAAATGAAAAAAATTTGCCATAAAAAATACACAAAATAGACTACATATACTATAAATACAAATTTAACTGTGTAAACATGAACAAAGAGAATAATTAATGCAAAAAATCTAAAAAAACACCCATAGAAATATTTTTAATTAAAAAAATAAATACTCAAAATAATATAATACTACAAATGTAAAAAATAGATTTGAAAATTTGCTAATAAAATGGAAAACACAAAACACAATATTGCTATAAATAATAATATAAATTTGTAAATATTTACAAATAAATACATGCAATACCTCCAAAAAATTAAATACATTTTTGTAAATATGCTTGGTGAAAGGAATACACAAAACATAACGATACTATAAATAAAATAAATAAATAAATACAAAATTAAAACGTAGGGCAAAATATAAATAAATAAATGCAAAATATCTAAAAAATACAACGAAAAACATATTTGAAAATATAACCCACAATAAAATGTTTTAATATAATTTTAATATTTCAACCCCAAAGGAAATGGTGCCCCTAGTGGGTAAGGGAGGACCAAACCAAACCAAAGTAAAACATATTTATAAAAAAAAAATACCAACATTTATGACAGAATCAGTAAATAAATACATACATCATGAAATAAAAATCCTTATCTGCACCACATGCCAGCCCCTTTAATTGAATTCCTTTTTTTTTTTGTTTTTCCGCCCAAAGTAGCAAAAGAAATGGTAAGGTCAGGCTGCCCTATGTTTTCTCTCCTGCTCTCTCTTGTGTTCACCTCTTTCTCACCTGCCAGCCAACCTGTCTTCACCTTTCTCTCTTTTATTGGGCAGGTGTGAAAAACTCCCCTTCCCCTATCCATCATCTGTTAACAAAAGTGGCTAAAAATAGCCTGCTATTAGTCGCAGCGTCAATTGGGAAACGGAGGCCTGCAAATGGAGGAGACATAAATGAGGAGGAAAATATTGCTTTCAATTACCGAGCGTTTTTGTGTTCATGCCGTGCTGTCCACATGCTCATTTTCCAGAAAGTCAGAAAACGGGGGCACGGGGGGACAGTCAGACACTAATTGGCTGGATTGGAATGTCTTGGCAAAGTCCTTTAATAATAATAATTATACATACATATGTATACAGTGAAAAAAATATGTATTTGATCACCCTGCTATTTAGCAATTTCTCCCACTTAAAAACTGTAAGAGAGATAAACTAAAAAGAAAAAAAATGAAATCACAATGCACAATTTTTTTAATGATTTATTTGAGTGATATAGCTGCAAATAACTATTTGAACACCTTTGTATCATCTTGAATTCTGACAAAATGAATGTTAATATTTGGTAGAGTAGCCTTTGTCTGCTATTACAGAGGTCAAACGTTTCCTGTAGTCTTTTACCAGGTTTCCATACACCGCAGGAGGGATCTTGGCCCACTCCTCCACACAGATCTTCTCTAGATCAGTCAGGTTTTTGGGCTGTCGCTGAAAAACGCGGACTAAATCCATCCATTATCTGCACCGCTTATTCTCAGTAGGGTCGCAGGGGTGCTAGAGCCCATCCCAGCAATCTTCGGGCAGTGGTCAGGGGCCACCCTGAACTGGTTGCCAGCCAGTCGGCCGGGCACACACAGACAGATGAATCACTCGCTCATTCAGACCTAGGGACAATTTGGACCAGCTAATTAACCTAACATGCATGTTTTTGGAGTGTAGTAAGTAACTGGAGTGCCCAGAGAAAATCCAAGCAAGCACAAGGAGAACATGCAAACTCCACACTGAAAAGGTAGCTGGATTTGATCCTATGACCTCAGAACTGTGCCGCGGCTGCACTAACCACTTAGCTGCCATGCCGCTATATATATGGATACTTTATATATATTATAATATGTGTATTTATCTGTGTGTGTACATCTGTCCGTATTCTTTTCAAATTTGAATACCAAATTACTCTTATATATTTTGTATCTATGTATAAATACATATAATCTCGAAGGGATATGATCAGGATAGATAGATTGAATATATATATGTATAAATAAAAATGTAGTTGAACAGGATATGTAAAACAAACAAAATGATTTACCATACTGTACACAGAATATAAGGTACAATATGATTTTGCATCGATTCTTGATTTTAATTTACTTTAAAATCTCTCGTTTTTGTTAAAATCTGGGACGAAAACACTTGTCTTAAACTTTTTTTACACAATAGCATTTTTTAGAAATGCCAAAGTGTCACGATCAGAACAGAAGTAGGACCCAGAACCGTAACGTTACTCACAAGTTTATTGAAATATAGGGGAAAGGCAGCGCCAGCGACCTGGTGCTTGCTGGACGCGGGAAGCAAGCTGCTCACGGGATCAGAGGGTGTTCCGAACGCGGAAGTGGATCTTCCTGAGCGGGAGATCGTAGTGTAGTTAGAGGAAAAAACAGGTAGTTAGCCGGGACAGGAGATCAGAAAGTGGTCGGGGTCAAAAAACGGGTCGTTAGCCGGGACGGGAGATCAAAACGTGGTTGGGGTCAAAAACGGGAGACAAACTGGGGACATCAGGAACAACGAGTGGAAAACGGGTGACAAAACGGGACTCAGAGTCAAAAATGCTTGCCTTGTGAAAACAGAGGTTCCCTGACGGACTGACAACAGGCGGGTGAAAGGACTGAGCTTAAGTAGGACGGGGAACCAATCAGATAACCAGCAGCAGCTGGCGCCAAACGAGCGGACACAGGTGAGTTTAATCAGTAATCATGACACATACATTTTTCCTTTTTCCAGGCCCTAAAATTTATTTTATAGAGGAAGCTACTGCGGACTAAATTATAGCAAAACAAGCCTAAAGGTAATTGTGGTATCTGTACTTAATCTTTAACTCGATAATTGTTACGAATAATAAATGAATAAAACATTTAAATCTGACATTCCAAATATATTTGAAGGTAACATGAGACAGAATGCAGCCTGACTTAACAAGATTCTAGCATTATTCATATCAGCCATATTGGACCATAAAAATCCTCTTTTTTTACCTCCTACATAACCATAGACTGTGAACCACCGTCAGGCCCCGTAATACAATTTTCAGTGCACAAGAGCAGAACGTCGTCTTCTATCCAATTAGGATTCGGCGGAGAGAAAAAAAAGAAGGGTAGCGTTCGTTAAGACTCAGACAGAAATGTTCTGCAGTCGTCCGAGAACTGACGCAGCAACAAAACAATCACTGCGACGACGATCGCTTTCATCAGCTGTTTTTTCAAGCGCTTGTGGACATTTTGATGACACCGCTATATAATATTTGGCTGTTATATAGCAATGCCGACATATTTTCAAATATTCTACTAATAAAAAGGAAGCACGGTTTTCAGGAAGTGGCTTGTACTCACAGGCTGGATATAGGGATAATCTATTATTAATTTCTTGTTCTGTGGGGCCACCAGTTTTTTTCTTTATTTGCTTTACTAATCCCAAAGTTTCAGAATTTCCACGAGAAGCATGATTTTCATATCACAATTATAACCTGGTTAAATTTGACCAGTGCTTATTCTATGCTGGTAGCGTCGGTGTGAGACCAGTCTGCATTCGTTCGCCAACTTTATTCAACAACTTCCTGGAGAGGATTATCAGAAACCGAATCAAAATCCCTTTTAAGTATTTGCCTCTAATACAACGTATTACTGGGATATTGTACTTAAAACCAGGGTTGGGTAGGGTTACTTTAACTTGATTACTTTCAATTACTTTTGGATTACTCCAATACCAAATATGCTAATAAAAGACAAAAGAAACTAAATATGAATAAAATGACTAAATTTTGTGCAGGCTTGGGGAGTAACGGAATACATGGAACGGCAAAAATGATGTTGGCAAGCTGTTTGGATTTATTTTCATTTTGTTTCTGTCGCATTTTATGTTAGTTTTGCCGGAGATCAAAGCCAGGAGAGAAAGCTTACCACGTGTTGTGAGTCATAATTTTATTCATATCTAGTTTATTTTGTCTTTTATTAGCATATTTTGTATTGGAGTAATCCAAAAGTAATTGAAAGTAATCAAGTTAAAGTAACCCTACCCAACCCTGCTTAAAACTAACAAGACAACATGACAATTGAAAAAAAGTTATGGAAATAAGGTCTGATGTAAATAAAGTAAACAGTACAATATAAAAACCTATGACAGTACCAAAAAAAATACTTTATTGGCATTTAAATACTTTACTGTTTTAGAATCAAAAGCACCGTTTTGGAATCAGTCAAGAGCATCTATAATAAAAACTTCACATAACCGGAATATTTCCCTTAACTGGGATATTGCACTCAAAAACCGAGGTATTGCACTTAAAACAGGGAAACTGCACTTTAAACCTGACCAAAGCACCAACATGAAGGTACACACACCGGATTTGGGAACACAACGTCATTTAACCTGTATTTTTGTTGATGATATAGCCATACTGGCAGGGAAAGGACAGGAAGTCAGAAATCTGCTAGATCACATGGACAAAGCATAATGCCTGGGATGGAAATGAGAATAGAAAAACAACAAAGTAATGACCAACAACCCCCAAGATATTACCACAAACGTCACCATCAACCACCAAGAGCGCGGACTAAATTTCTGGGGGGGAAATTACGCAGCTAATTTTATAGAATGCTCATAAAGCAGCTTTTAAGTTGAAATTCATCAATCTGTCAAGGAGGGAAACTGGAGAAAGACTGCCTAACCTGTGCTTACCTGTCAATTATTGAATGGGCTTAGATTCTCCCAGTAGTAGTTTTAGGTCTTGCAGCTACAGTTTATCCCTTCCTGTAGTCCGCGTGAACCACTTCCTGTTGTAGCCAGCCATGTTGGAAGCAGTCTGGATGTTTTCCGTCTGAATTTTAGTTATGTTAACCTTGGAATGGAACCAACTGTAAGTTCTTCCTGTAAACTGTTGTTATAGTTGTTTTACATCTTTGTTGTGTTGAATATGGTGATAAAAACGCTACTTTTAAATAAAAAAAAACATTGTTTATAGGTGTTGAGTATGCTAATTACGAAGCTCTAACAATGGTAATTAGCTAAACTGTTCAGGCATTTAGCCTTTAGTTAAGCTTCATTTGCATGATACTTAGTATGCTTTGTCTAAAACGATGATACTTGGTGTGCTTTGTGTGAAGCAATGTCAATAATTGTAATTAGTCACACTTACTGTCACTAAGTAATTACTCTACTTCAAAAAGATGCCAGAAGTTTAATTTTGTTTTAATTACCTGCTAACCCTTCCTAATTTAGAACATTGTTTGAGTTTATAACCGTAAAGAAGGTTAGTGAATAAACGGAAAATTAAATGGTATCTAGAATTCTGTATCTTTTGTGCTTTATGTGCACCTAATATTCAAGGAATACCGTACATTGTTGAATAATTGCAAATAACTAATCTTAATTACTTGTGATATGACCTAATTAAGACATCACTATTACACCACCAAACAGATTTTCTTATTTGCAGAAAATGTTCCCCATTTAAATTAAAATATACTGTTTTATTTCCTAAAAACACCCTAGGAATATTAAAAATATTGCCCTTATTAGCATATAGTAAATACTATATTTAAAACAAAAATCTTAACATTCATTATCATCAGAGTCATTGTCCAATCACTGGCGTTCCATTTAATCTTCAAGGAGCGATGACAAGCCAATGCAATATGGTTCCATACTGTGACAACCAACAATGACAAAAGAAAAAGAAAATGACGATATCTCAGAGAGAACAAATGAGAGATAAAGAGTAGGAAAGATAGAGGAGAGAAAAAATGATGCTGGAAGAGAAGAAAAAGAGGCAAATGGAGAAAGAAAAAGAGAGAAAAATAGAGAAAGGGAAAGAGGAAATGGAAAAGGGAAAGAGAGAGGTAAAGAAAGGGAGAAAAGAGAGAGAGGAGAAAAAGAGGGGAAGAGAGAGAGAGAGAGAGAGCGAGAGAGAAAAAAGAGAAAAAGTTGTGTGCAATAATCTGTGCTATGTGAAGCCCTTTGAGACTCCTTGTGATAAAGGGCTATACAAATAAACATGACTTGACTTGACTTGGTTCAATTTTACAATTCATTAAGACCAGAGGATTTCAGTAATGTTTTCAACCTGGAATCAAGCCTCTGTTCGCTATCTGTCATCAATACCCCAGACGTATTATCCTGGACAGTATACAGTCAATCTGTGGTGTATAGTCCGGTGTGCAAAAAAGTGCTTGTCTTTTGAGCAAAGTACAACTTTCCAACAGTTTATTGATTTCTTCTTTGAGATTAAAGCTATGCACACGCACACTCAAACACACAAGTCTTTAAGGCTCTCTAAAGACATTTAGTCCCGGAGCAATTTTGGTAATATTTCATTTACACCTTAATGAGAAGTTCTCAGTTTTTAGGGGAAATTTGGAACGGTTTTTGTATAAATAATTCATTTTCTAATCAGCGAGCCCCGGTTGGCGTCATTAAAGGCTAACTAACGAACCTTATTGGAGTGTATTTCCTATTTGGAGTTGACTGCGGCAAGATACATTTCCTGCTAACTATAGTGAGCTAACTTTAGCTGCTAAAATTCCTTGTGCTCCTTGTACACAGTCTTAAAATTTCTATGATCTAGTACCAGCATCTCACCCACGTTTTGATTTTCTGAACGATTAGAATTTGTATATCAGTAGCCTGTAGCATGCAGATGGTAATCTAATTGCAATCCAACTAATATTCTTATCCTGCGTTTGCTAATGTGGACAGTTTATAATAATAAAGAGCTCTATTTATTTCTGTTAGCAAGAATGTAGCATTTTGTTAGCAATAAGCTTGGAACAATTCATTCTACACATCACACAGGGGTTAAGGAGAAGCCTAGAACAGGGGTTGGCAAAATATTTTAACTGGATTCAGTTGGGGGAAAAATGCCTGAGAGACGGGCAGGAGGGAAAAATTTTCATTTTTAAAAAAAATAACCATTTCATCTTGTTGGGTTTAACACACTGAGAATTAAGGTAAAGTATATATTATGCCCTATTTTAGAAGGACTGCGTCTCATTTTATTGCAATTGAGTGTCCTTTATTGCCCATTTCCCCCCCATAAAAGATAGTGATAAAGGGAAGAAAAGTGGAAAATAATGACAAAAATGATCAAGTCAAAAAAGAAAATGTTTGTGTGATACGAAAACGGTGAAAGGGTAGTCATTGAAGCCACATAGAGGTTTTAAAACGGTTTTATTTTTATCTTTATTACTGGTACATAAACTTTGTTATCGAAACATTTAAATCATTATCTTTGTCATTATAGTTATCCTTGTGAGGTTTCATTCCCATTTTGAGTACATATTCTTTTAAAAACTGTTTGTGGCGCTAAAATCAGTTTTAGCGGGTAGTCTTGTGTGTGATGTAGGCTTATATGAGTATGTACGCGATCTATCTGTAGCTATCGTTGTATCTCTTTGTCAATGTCTGTGTCCCTATCTCTCTATTCCTCAATCAGTCTCTCTCTTTACCATTCGTTCCCTCTATTGGTCTCTATGGTTCTATCTCTATGTCTATCTGTGTTCATTTCTCTCTCTTGGTGTATTATTCTACCTCTTTAATTATCAATCTATCTTTCCATTATTCTATGGTACGATCTCTATCGTTCTATTTATCGTCTATCTTCATATCGTTCTATTCTATCCCTCTATTATTCTATCGCTCTGTTTGTCCCTGTCAATCCCTCTATTTATCTCTCTCTTTATGTTTATTTCTCAGCTGTTGTCCATCTCAATCTATCTGTATCTGTATAGTTTTATCTCTTTCTTTGTATCTCTGTAATCATTATATTTTCGAATCAGCCTGCCGTACCATATGTAGCCTGCAGGCCATAGTTTGCCAACTCCCTGGCCCAGGATGTTAAAAAGTCTTTTCTTTTCTATTCTGTTGCCACGCTCCGTCACACTTTGCGCGTTATTGACAGCAACAAAGGGGGTGAAGATGCACATCATGTCAATACTCCAGGGAGCGTGATTGCCCGGGCCTCAGAAAGTCCTTTTCTCCCCAAACGGCTCGGCGCTTGTCCACTCTACTCAGCCGGCCGAGCGTGAGACGAAAAAACACTTCACGCTGCCACAACCTTGAAAAAAGTTGCCGTGACCTCTAATAAAGAAGACCATAAAGACAAGTTAAAGGGATCTACTGTGAATAGGAAAGCAGAAAATGGATTAACGTTAAAACCGGTTTTGATTGACAAGCGTTGTTTACTCGTCTGACGTCCGTCCTTTTTCTATCCACTTTGTCACTCTGACACCTGTCAATCAACTTGTGTTGTTGTGTAAATAAATCCGATATTATGACAAAGAGAAGACGATGCTTGCTCGCTTTATGATTTATGAGTCACGAGGGCAAAAAGGGATCATGTAAGCATTTTTCCTCTTTTTTTATGTGAAAATGAATGTTCAATTTGCTATTAATATTTAAAGTGGAATTTAGCATATCAAAGTCATCTTTTTTGTGTGGAGTAAATGAACAGCTAGGATGAAAGCATGTAGATGATTTGTATTTAGCCAGACAAATTAAAAGAAACATTCCTTTATCAGGGTCGCTCTTTAAAAACAAACACAACAAACAATTTAGACTCATTCAATATTATTTCCTTTGTATTCATGTATATCTTATGACTCTTTAACCCAAAAAAAAAATAAATTACTTTTTCCCAGGGTCAAATCACTATGGCTGGTGTCGATACTATCCATCCATCCATCCATCCATTATCTGCACTGCTTATCCTCATTAAGGTCGCGGGAGTGCTGGAGCCCACCCCAGCCATCTCCGGGCAGTGGGCAAGGGACACCCTGAACTGGTTGCCAGCCAGTCGCAGGTCACACAGAGACAGACAAATCACTCGCTCATTCACACCTAGGGACAATTCGGACCGGTCAATTATCTTAACATGCATGTTTTAGGGAACGTGGGAGGAAACCGGAGTGCCCGGAGGAAACCCACACAAGCACGGGGAGAACATGTAAACTCCACACGGGAGGTTCGATCTCATGACCTCAGAATTGTGCCGCCATGCTGCCCATGGTGTCGATACTTTCTACTTCCTTATTCTCAAGGTCATCATTGAAATACTTCTGAATTAAAGGATTTAAAAACTTTACCAATTAGTTATATTTTTGTCCTCAAGTTAAGTACATTTCAAGAAAATAGCAAAATATAAAATACTATTTACATTTTATTTTCTTCAAAGTACTGGAAAATAAAATACATGTTAAAAATGCATTAATTGTGAGTGTCTACAAAAGTGCATTATAAATTGAATGCATTTATATTATTCATTATTATTATTATCATTACATCATTATTAGATATTTAGATTTGAATAAACATTAAACCAGATTCTACACCAATTAATCCCTAAAATATAGTATTCATATTCCAAAAACATTCAATGTCTGACGCCCAATAATAACATTAGATATAATCATAATAATAATAATGAGCCCCAATACACTGTTTAATTACTAGACCCCTACGATTCTAGATAACATAGGAAAAGGCATCAGAATTGATTTAATCACTGTACTATTTTTACTAATTGTACCACATTAACACACGAAATGTCCCCTGTTCGAGACCGGGTGGAAAGATATATTCACCTGAAGAGGGATGGGTGCCACCAGGCTGTATTTGCACAAGACGCACAACAGGATCCAACCAACAAAATTCTCTGGCTGAACTTTTTACCATAATGCTCTATTGCAATGTTGTGTAACGGGGCGCCGTGAGTAAAAATAGTGTGATCATGAGACAAAATCTGAATGCCTTTTCTTATGTCACCTACAATCCTAAAGGTGGTAAGGATCCATGTTCAATTCCTTTTGCATACAATGCTGAGCAAGTGTGGTCAGTGGTATTTGTCAACTAATCCATCATTGCTCAAATTTATGGATACATGCATATTGCTCTCAAATAGTGTGTATATACAGTATAAGAAAAAATAAGGACACTTATGTATTTCTTTGTGACCCGAGGCCCAGTACCTGTCCGCGGCCCGATGGTTGCTGACCACTCGTCCAGTGTGCCTTATACATGAAAAATATTTCACAGAAGACTGTTCCTTGGGGGGTGAGCCTTATAATCCAGTGCGCCTTACAGTGCGGAAAATACTGTATTTGTGTATTATTAATGTAGTCACGTCTTTGAGGCGTTTTTGAACCGCGCGTACTTTTCTCAATATATCTTCAATCTTCTTTTCCTTCTCGCATGTTCCTGCCTCCGACCTCCACGTCTTGGTCGTCACACCTCCCGCCTCGGTGATGGTGTTAACGCCACTCCTGTCGTCTTGTCTGTCGGCAGGGTGCCACTTTCCTTCCCGCATCATTTCCAAGCATCCCGGCCTCTTGTCTCGTTGTGTGTCTTGTGTGTGTTGTGTTGTGTGTGTGTGCAACATATGGCTCCTGTGTGCGATCTCATCAGTCCCCCCCTCCAGTTTTCCAAATCTGATTCCTCTCAGGGCTATTTATAGCCGTGGATGCTCACTCCACACTGTGTGAAACGTCATGGCCTGTGCTCCGGTCTCCTTTACAGAGCCAGATGCACACACTACTAAAAAATCAACAGTCATTTTTTTTTTTAAATAAATGATAATAATGTAATGGGGTAAGTACCGTATTTATTCGGGTATAACACACATTTTTTACCTACAAACAAACAATTCAGTTTGGGTGCAGAATATACGAAGAGGATAGAATGTATTCTCATTATAACATGTGATATGCACAACAAAAATACATTCGTCTCGGGTACTGTGACTAAGAATCGTGTTTTGAGATTAAATCTATTGCATTTCTGTGTGTCATTTATACCATTAATAGTCAAGTGGTTAGTAGAGTAGGGTTGCTTAGTATTGATTGATACTGATCTGATAACGATCATTTTTGCTTGGTATTGTTATTGTCATTGAGTAATTGAACCTTGCACCGCTGGAGTTGGTTTCAATAAAGGTAAAGACGAACATATGGCACAAAATGTTTTCATTTTTTAATTAAATGATGATACTGCAAACTTAAACAGTATAAAAAATTAAATATAAATATTACAATTTTTTTTTAGAAAAGAAAGCCCAGAGAGTAAAATTAAAAAAAGCAGCATTGTCTCAGAACTACAAATGCAGTATGATAATGTCAACTAGAGAACTAAAATACCTCCCATTAAACAATATCTATAAAAAAAAGTCAGTAATTAAAAAAAAAAAAGAGTAATTTGTCTCTCATTGGCTCTGTTGCCATTGTGACAATGGAATTACAGGTTTTTGTTCAGGAACAGTAACTTGTTTTAGTAGTCGCTCATTGCTTATGTAAATTTGCCACAGTAGCGGACGACTTCACCATCTAAATTACATCTGGCACTGCACTTTGCTGTAGTTGAAAAGCGCTTCACATTTGACTGTCATTTTGAGCCTCTGATAGGGGTGGTTACATAGATCTATTCCTCACTTCTGTCTGGCAGGCAGGATGCAGTAGCAGGCCGGATAGGGAGAGGTGCTTAAAGTGTGCCATGATATTATTAGAAAATGGCAGAGGGTGCTGGGTGTATGAGCGAAAAGCGGCGTTTTGAGGAAATAGGTGGAGAAGTTCGGTTCCCGGAACAATAGTAACGATCCGATCCAAGTAATCGCTCAGTATCGATAATATTGATATTTGGATCAACCCTCCCACTTTTGTGGTTAAGAAGTGGCGCGTTTACTGTCAAGACCTGGGATCTTTTCTTCCATTACAACGGCTAAGTTTGAATGATGTACAGATTTTTAATTTAAAATTAGCGTTGCACGTTAAACGCAAATACGCGAATATATCCAGTATTAGATTTTGGGTTTGTAGAATATTAGCTAATCAACATAATCCAACTGTTTTCATCCATATCGGTGGTGGCTGTTCTGAAAATAATGTCTGGTGACATCACAAATCTTAGGAGCCAATAACGGTTAAGCTGAAGCTCGTTAAAAAAATGGCATTCAACAGAAAGCAGTAACATTGGAACAGGCACGGACGTTTAATACAAAAAAACTTGTAAAAACAAAAAAAGTAAAAGGTGATTAAAGACATTTAAGTTTGGCAGTGGATTGGGAATGTACATATAGTCCAGTTGGTACAAATCTGTATTTGTTTCTATTAAAATCTGACATTAATTAAATGTAAAGAGAAATCAATAAAATTCGCTAATTAACAGGCAATTTTATAATATGGTTATACATTTTTTAGAATAGTTTGTCCTTTTTATAGAATATCTGCTTCCCTTGAATCTATTAATATGTTATACTTAAAAAAATACTTGTTTTTTTAAATTTAATATCTTCCATTTTATAATAATGTGTATCAATTTTATTTCCATTGTTTAAGAACTCACAAAAAGTTCTTAACAAGTCTGTCTTTATTTCAAAATGTTCTTTTCCAATAATGCTGTTTTATTTTTAATGTAGTTTAACAGAAAAAATAAATAGTATCCTTAAGATCGATGTTGTGGAAAATGATTTGTATTTAATTTATTAAGAATTAAGAATAATAAGTCCATATTACTTAATAACAACACTCTATTGTAAAAAAGATTTATAAGATAATTGATTGTTTTTTTATTGCTTATTGGCAAGCTACAAGCTATATTCCATAAATACTTTTTAATTATTACATTAAGTCGATTTTATTTATTGCTTATAATCCATTTTTTTTTAAAACGAATGGCAATACTTAATGATGAGCAAAATGTTTTTTTATTCTATGGGTTTTTTTTTCCATCTATTGAATTTTGTCACTCTTGAGCTTCCATAGCATATTTCCGGATGTGGCCCAGCGTGAGGTCCACTGGGCAACGTGCCAAGATCTACTTGCAATAATACTCACAGATGAGAACGTGACCATGAGAGGATGGTGCCACTCACTTGGCACCAACTCAAAAATCAAACGCACCTTCATCCCTTTAGCACATTTATCAAGGACATTTCAATGTCACTCAAACTTTGTAGACATTTTTGAACCATCAGCGCATGCACGCTGACCTCTAGTGGATCTTGCTTGCATTTCAAGTATAGAAATCGTGTATTCTCTATTCCCATGTGTGCAGCGTCGTCCCCCTATTATTTTGTAATTCTCTTTCCTCACCGCATCACGCTGGACCCCGCGTTTCTTCTTTTCGACCTCATTTTACATTCTCTTTCTTGTCTCCCTCCGATGCTGCACCTGCTGGCTCAAGCTCCATTAAATAAAAAGTTTCACCATCGGATTCCGAGTATGAATAAAACATTGTTTGTTTCAACCGGGTTTGGCACTGTCTCTAGCTGCCTTATTTGTCTGGGGGTGTATGACTTTTCCTGTATGTTTTTTTTTTCCAGAGAAGCGTGTGAGGGTGCAAGACTTAACGATATGCCATTCAAACTGTTGGCTATTATTTGATGTTATTGTGATTGAGCAGGAATTCAGTCTATTGTCATTTATGGAATGTGGGCACAAACCAGAGTATTTGCAGCATTCGTGCGCATTATACGATAATTGTTGAATTGGTAGTGCATTAAGCTGAAAATCGTGCACTACAGCTTTTTAGTCCATGGCACAGGGAGCTGACACAAAGCTTATTCTTTGTTTGTCCTTAGAAATTATGCTGACATTTATTTTTGCACCAATCGTTAAAAAAAAACAAAAAGAAGAAATCCTGGCGGGCCGCCAGTCTTACAAAATACTGGTGGAAACCTTTTGACTGATACACAGCAAACTTTTCAGTATTAGATTAATTCAAGTCAGGTCATGTTTATTTGTATAGCCTTTCATCACAAAGAGTCTCAAAGGGCTGCACAGACCACAGATTATTGCAAACCATAGACTATTATTACATCATCCCCTGATCTAAAACTTACATGAGGGTAAGGAAAATAATCAAAAACCTTAGCATGAATATAAAAAGGAAACCTTGAGAAGGGACCGCACATAAGTTAATCCAGGATGATGTAGCATTAACAAACAATACACTGACATTGTCGACGTGAAATATAGGTTATTCATAAGCTATAGCAATGTTTTTCAACCTTTTTGAGCCAGGGAACGTTTTTCTAACATTGGAAACATTTTGCGGCACACCACTAACCAAAAATTTTGTAAAATGACACTGAACAGTATGTTTAATTACAATATAGTTTACAATACCCCCAGTTTTTACAACACAGACACTTGCCCATGACATATTTGCAGAAAATGATTCATAAATGTTTTATGAAATTGTAAAAAGTGACATTGGATACTTTCTCACGGCACACCTGACGATCTCTCATGGCACAGTGGTTGAAAATCACTGAGCTATAGAATAGAATAGAAGTGTGTTTTAAGCCTAGATTTAAACAGTTCCACTGAGGTGCCAGATCCAATCTCAGTGAGCAGAGTATTCCACAGCACCAGGGGCCGAATGGAGAACGCTCTCAAACCTGCAGATTTCTTCTTGGCTCTTGGGAACACTAGTGGACCAGCATTTTCAGAGCGAGGGCTCCATTAGATATGGCTGACCAGCTCCCCGCAACCAGCGATCTACGGATCGTGTGTACTATCCTTTCCCTTCTTCCCAATAAAACTAAGAGAAACGCACGCAAGTGGGTCCTGTCTCCGTTCTGGTCTTGACAAAATTAAACAAGATATCATTTCTTACACTGCATTGGTGTTGCACCAGCACCTAATAGTATTAAAATCTATGATTCAGTTCGAAAAATAAATTATTTGAAAATTGTGCAGTTAATATTTATGGGGGGCAGCACGGCGGAGCAGTGGTTAGCGCGTGTGCGGCAAAGTTCTCTGGTTGTGAGATCAAACCTGTGTGGAGTTTGCATATTCTCCCTGTGCTTGCGTGGGTTTCCTCCGCGCACTCCGGTTTCGTCCCACATTCCCAAAACATGCATGTCAGGTTAATCGGCCGATCCAAATTGTCCCTAGGTGTGAATGAGCGAGTGAGTTGTCTGTCTCTATGTGCCCTGCGATTGGCTGGCAAGCAGTTCAGGGTGTCCCCTGCCCACTGCCCGAATACCGCTGGGATGGGCTCTGGCACTCCCGCGGCCCTACTGAGGATAAGCGGTACAGATAATGGATGGATATTCATGGGTATAACGTAGACACATCCCTAAGACCACCTGAGTAGCATCTGCACTGGTTATTGTGATTGATTTCTCATCAGCATAAGTGTTAATCACAAGATCACGGATGTGGAGGCCCGCGGGCTCCATGTAGCTCTCCAAAAACACATGAGTAGTGCATGCACTGTTCAGTCAATGTTATTTTCTCAGACATTAAATTTCTAAATGACATGACCCATGTCAAGTAGAAGATTACCGACGTGGTCACCACCGACTGCGGACACCAGATAGCTCCCTAAGAATACACGAGTAGCCTGTGGACTTGTCATTGTGATTTTCTAGCAAATTTGATTTCTAACTGGCATGATCAGTGCCAAATACAAGATTATTTCTTCCTAAATCTTTCCTCAAATAAGTGCATCATAAGCAGAATAACTCTGCTTTGCGGGCTGTGGTATGTTGAAATGGATACATGAGAAACAATTGCATCAAACAATAAGGTTGGATTTGGCTGCTTGAAGTGGGCCATTGTCAGTAGCTGAAGCACCCAATTTGGTCGCCACGGGGCAGGGAGTCCCCACAAAAGCAGACCACACTAGAGCAGTTATTTATCAATTTTGATGGTATTTATTGGAGGTGCCTTGACACAAAACTACAGACTCGTGCAGAGGCTTAAGGTACAACTGGGTAAACTCTCACGGAAATCACTTCAGCCGTTTTGGAGACTAAAAGTCACATACAAATACAAACAGAAAGTGCGATTTATAAAATAGTTTAGATGTAAAACACTAAGCGCCCTCATACAAGCCAGATATTTTGGTTGTCCGATTTAACCCTATAATGGTTCCAACACGATAAAAACATGATCGTAACATGGTACTAACAAGATAAGATGTTATTTTTACACCCCTATGTGCTTATCAGTATCAAAAAAGTAGCTCTCGTCTTCAAAAAGGCTTTGTGATAACTTCAACAGTGACAAATATGAGTATTATCCTTCTATTTTCCCCCTAGCATTGCTCTATTTACTTGCTAAATCATGTTTGAAGTGACTTTTTCTCTGTTTCCCTACTCGCATCTTCTCCAGAGTTTTCCATTATACTTGTGTATCGATTTGTCTGCATGGCCGGGCTCCCCGAAGAACAGAGGAACGTGTTCGGCCAGACATCTGTTTCATTGATTTTAAAGAAATTCTGTACGTTCGTGCGAGTCTTTCGATGTGACTCATCAGCTTCTGGTGACATTAAATGCGGTGGCGACTAAGAGCTGTCGCGTCATCCCTGAAATGAGTTCATTTTGGTGCAGATTCGTAGCTATTAGGTGATCAGGTGAAAGAAAAAACGAGGAGATTCCTAAAAGTTGGTATTGATTGTACTTTTATTGTTGGTGTGTGATGTGTTTATAGTTTAGTATACACTCAAAATAAGTAAAGAATACGTCAAGTCAAGTCATTGTTATTTGTATAGCCCTCAACAGGGTTGGGTAGGGTTACTTTAACTTGATTACTTTCAATTACTTTAGGATTACTCCAAAACCAAATATGCCAATAAAAGACAAAAGAAACTAAATATGAATAAAATTATGACTCACAACACGTGGTAAGCTTTCTCTCCTGGCTTTGATCTCTTTGACCTCCGGCAAAACTAACATAAAATGCGACAGAAACAAAATGAAAATAATTCCAAACAGCTTGCCAACATCATTTTTGCCGTTCCATGTGTTCCGTTACTCTCCAAGCCTGCACAAAATTTAGTAATTTTATTCATATTTAGTTTATTTAGTCTTTTATTAGCATATTTGATATTGGAGTAATCCAAAAGTAATTGAAAGTAATCAAGTTAAAGTAACCCTACCCAACCCTGGCCCTCAATCACACAGGTTCATGTATGATTTTGAATAATACCAACAGAACCATCTTAAGCTAACAGGGAGCCAATGCAGGTTAGCTAAAATCAGGGTCATGTGATCAAACTTTCTTTGATATAAGACCTTTAATTTCCTTATCACTGCACCCACGAGATAATTGCTTGGAGTTACATTACTGTCGATGGTGCAAGAACAGTTTCGTTGGCATTTCAGTCACAGATCCCTTAACCACCTTTTTCGTCTGGGCAAATTTCCCAGTGAAACAACGGATTTCAAAAAACTATTTGGCCCTTGTGG
The DNA here is from genome assembly GCF_059441175.1 of Urocampus carinirostris. Classification (NCBI taxonomy): domain Eukaryota; kingdom Metazoa; phylum Chordata; class Actinopteri; order Syngnathiformes; family Syngnathidae; genus Urocampus; species Urocampus carinirostris. Next base: position 28,231,282 of record NC_142361.1, read on the forward strand.
TCTAAGCTAAATAGATTGAGGGATTCATTTTTTAAGTTTGTGATACATTGAGAAATGTGCGCTATGCAAGTCCCACATTGGCATGAACCAGGATACATCACATGGCGGCAGGTGAGGGCTGGATTCCACACCACAGTTATATTGTAGATTGGTTGATTGACAGGGGAAATAACAGTAGAAAATTGTGTTATTTTGTCTTTCTCATAACCTACCAAGGGAGAAACAGAGGTTAGGAGCACAGAAGAATATGCTTCAGAAGAAAATAGATCAGGGTGTGGGGTGCAGTCAATGGAACGCTCTAAACTACAAAAACTGTGAACTGCATGAATCTAGCATAGCGCTAGTTAGCTCTAGCATTACAGACTCCACACCCGTGGTGTGTGGAGTCTAATGTAACTTTCTTCAGACCCGCTAGTCACCTGTGACCTGACCTGCACTAGTGAACTATTGACTTTCAACTATTTACAACACTCACTATAAGAGCAATACCGTATCACTATTGTCTAATGCTAGCAGCTCCGTAAGTGACAGCCACATTAGCAGCACTTGCTTTGTTTTTAGTGCTTAGCATCAAATGTGCTGGAGAAAAACAAAATTGCATTAGGAAAAATTTGCACCATAATTACGGTGCATCAAAATTGTTTTTTTTTCTTCTCTTTTTCAGTTAAATCTACATCTACAAATCTATTAGAAATTGATGTTGTTGGCACTAGGATTACCTGCTAAATGGCATTCGCTGCTAAAGTGATACCAACAGCTTAATCGTCGTTAGTTTAAAAATTAGTGCAGTTTGAGTTTAAACTATTTACAATCCAGCGTCATGTCAAGTCATGTTTATTTGTATAGCCCTTTATCACAAGGAGTCCCAAAGGGCTGCACAGACCAAATATTATTGCGAACTACAGACTTTTACTAGACCATCCCCTGATCTAAAACCTACATGAGGGCAAGGAAAAACTCAAAAACCTCAGAATGAGGAAAATTAAGAAACCTTGAGAAGGGGCTGCACATGAGGTAATCCCCCTTCCAGGATGACCATCCTGCAACGGATGTTGCAATAAAAAACAATACATAGATAGTGTCAAAATGAAATATAGGTCATTCATAAGCTATGGAATATAATAGAAGTGTGTTTTAAGCCTAAATTTAAACAGTTCCACTGAGGTTACAGATCGAATCTCAGTGGGCAGAGCATTCCACAGCACCGGGGCCTGAATGGAGAACGCTCTCGAACCTGCGGATTTCTTCTTGGCTCTTGGGATCTCTAGTAGCGCACTCACATTACTTCACTTTTGGCCAATGCTAGCGGCTCCGTCAGGGACTTCAGCCACATTAGCTGCATAAGCATCCTTCATTTTCGTGCTATGATGACATTTGACAGCTTTACAAAATTTGATGACTCCAAAAATGACAGTTTATCATCATTAATTGTGATGTTATCCAATTAAAAATACAAACCAGTCCCTCAAAATCTTTTTTCCTAAGCGATTCTTTGCACATCCCCTTTTTTCTAGCACGTTTTGTTGACAGCTTCCACTTCAAGCGAACTATCGAGCAGCATGCCTCATTACAGATAAGTCTGTAACCGACGGCTTGACAGAGGACAAAGCTGGTGACCCCGATGTTGCACATACACAAAATAGTAGGAAAGCTAATCCTTAGCGGCGTCGACGCTCTGGCACGTGGCGTGAAAGCAAAGAAACGCTAGCAAACGTTTGACTCGACTCCCGCTGCGCTAATGCATCCCGGCTGCACAGAAGAAGAGCTCCGATTGCAAGCGCCGCTGATGTAAACAACGGCGTATTGAACCAGGCACTCACAATAGACACGGAGAGAAACGATTGCAGCGCTTGGACGAAGAAAATACTCATTTATTGAAGGGTTGGTGTTTTGGGGGAGTGGGTGGGGCAAGGTCAGGAGTGAGCTGCTTGTTGAAGAGCAGAATAATGAGAAGACAGACAGAAATGGGGCAGAAAAAGCGTGAAAAGGGGAAAAACTGTATTTTTATTCGCCGGAGGGAATTTCTCAATCCCGAGGGATTTTTCTTCTCTTTCCATTTTTGGTTGTAGAAAGTGGAGCTGACCTCTGTTCATTTGGTTATTTCCCATCTTTCTGTCTTTTTATTGAGTGTACAAAGGTTCATATGTTTTCAAATTCCAAGTCGGGTTTTTTCCTTAAAATTGGGCCTCGGTGTGTAGAATAGAATAGAATATACCTTTATTGTCATTGTTACAAATGGGCTAACATATTGTGACAACGAAATTGGGCATGACACTCCAGTTTTACACATTCATAGTGAGGTATGAGCAAGAAGATAAAGGAACAGAGAAGATAATGTTATAAGACAAGGGGGATAAGGCTATAGTTATAATTTAGTTATAGTTATAATTTACATGGTATTTACACAAGAAATGTCGGCATGTGGGATGTTACATACAGGGTTGTCGTGATAACGTCGGTATCGTAACGGTTGTGCAATATTGCATTTGGTGCAAAGTCATCATAGTGCAAAAATAGTCAGCATGAGCAACATACCAGCAAAATCTTGTAAGATTACAAAACAAATAAAATACATTAAAATTAAAATGAAAGCATGCATAAAGGCAGTTGAGCTTGTGTGTTTTCTTCCACAAGCAATGTTTTCCTGAAAAAGGAAAAAACAAAAAAACAATTGAAAATCCAGGTATTAGACTTTTGATTCAAAGTGTGCCTGCAACTCTACTCTCCCCCAACAAGTTCAGTTAAAAATAAGATAAAAAATATGTAGATATATTTTTTTAAATCACTAAATATTTACTCTGCAAACACCCACATGAAAGAAAAATATAAATATTTAGAAAAGGAAGAAAAATACAAGAAAAACAATCATTATAATTATTTTTGTATGTACTCTGCAAACACCCATGTTAAAGAAAAATATAAATATATTAGAATGAGAGGAAAAATATACAACAAAAACAATCATTATAATAATTATTTTTTCATTTTTGAATGTTTGTCAGGATTTATTCTGATTTGTCTGCAGTGTTCTTGCAGCGCTACTCTTCAAAAATCGATTTAAAATTGAGAGAGAAAAAAAAGGTGTATATTTTATCTTTTTTATTATCCTTCCATCCATTATCTGCACTGCTTATCCTCAGTAGGGTCCCAGATATCTTCAGGCAATGGGCCGGGGACACCATGAACTGGTTGCCAGCCAACCGCAGGGCTCATTCACACCTTTGGACAATTCGGACCGGCCAATTACCCTGACATGCATGTTTTTGGAATGTGGGCGGAACTTGAAGTGCCCGGAGGAAACCCACACAAGCACGGGGAGAACATGCAAACTCTCCACAGGAGGATTTGATCCCATGACCTCAGAACTGTGCCGCACAGGCGCTGACCACTGCACCGCCGTGCTGGCCCTCTATTATTAATAGATACTCAAAATTAAGAGAGAAGACATAAATGGATTTTTATCTTGCATGGAGAACAGGGACGAGCCCAAACCTCAGATAAAAAAAAAAATATATTAACCTTTTTTGACCCCCAAATTGTCTTTTTTCTTGTTTTCCATTTCACAGTGTTTGCTTTTTGGAGTGTTAAAAAAATGGAATCGTACTGTGCAAAAGCACAATCTTTAAAGTAAATTATAAAATAAATAATTGTTTTAATCAACAAATTAAGAAAAATAAGGAACTCGGTGTGCTAAACCTGTTCTTTATTTGACTTTTTTTCCCCCCTATTTTTTTCTTTGCAGTGTTTCATATTTGGGTGTTTCAGAAAGAGCGCAAACAAATCTTTAAATAGCTGGTGATGGATTACATAGACAAACACAAAAATCACCCACTTCAAAAATAGAAAAAAACGACTCAAACTCTTGCAACTACATTGAGTTTCAAAGCCTTCCTCTATTCATCTTTTCCTTATCCTCTCCACCTCTGCTTACGCTTATCCGCCGCCCATCGCTCAACCCCTCGACCCCCCCCTGCACATCACCATCTTCCTGACGAACGCTGCCAAAGCAACTGCATCTCATTTCTTCATCCCAACATCGGTCGGCAGGACCAAAATCAACCCCAACTTCTGGTGTCCAAACAAAACGAAAGAAGATCGAGAGTTTTTACTTGGGAACACTGAGAAAGTTTGCAAACTCCGTCTTCGGTTCATAACTGCATTGTGCGATGAGCCAAGATGTTGACTCTGGACGGCTTGGAGGTGATCGCCGTTCTGGTGGTCATGGGGCTCTTCATCAAAGTTCTGGAGCAGTTTGGGATGTTTGAGCCCGTCGGCGGGGAAGGTAACCCCCTTTTCGGCATTTTACTTACGCTATATCTCGTGTTTTATTCGTTTTTCGTCCATCCGGGTGAGCTGCGGTTCTGATCGGAGGGTTTTGGGTTACCGGCGCAACAGAGGGCCCCACCTTTTCCCCCCTGTAACGTGAGCCCGGCCCAAGGCCTCTCTTGAGCACCGGGGAGGCGGGCTCTTACCCTTTAATCGATAACACTAAAAACAGAGTGGGTCTGAGTGCTGTTTGAAGGTGCTATCGTCAGCCCATTGGCTTTTCAGTCGGAACCAATATTGGAGAAAAGATATCACAAGCGATGCTACAGCAACTGTTGTAAAATAATTTTTAAAAGAAAGCCTTTTTTGACCTACAAGAGAGAAAAAAAAATAGAATTTCGTTATTATTTCTTTATTCTGATTGTTATCAATGTCGTGAATGTTGTTTACAACGGAATCTGAAATAGCACTTCGGGATCGAGACATAATAAAGACTTGGAAAATAAAAACTAAAAAGAATGACAGAAGAAATAGGCGGAAATTAGTTATATGGTAGTGCTTGGATACTGGCCTAAGTTGTAAGTGCATCTGAACAATAGTGCAATGCAAAGTAGTGCAATAACATATAGCAGCAACAAAACAATAAAATCAATTGTCAAAGATTTATAGAGCTAGCATACATTTGGTTATTTATCCAGCCATCCATTTCCTGCACCACTTATCCTCACCAGGGTTGCGGGGCTGCTGGAGCCAATCCTAGCCCTCTTTAGGCAGTGGGCAGGGGGCACTGGGCCGGTTTAATCATTCAGTAATTTCATATATTTATTCTAGGCCTCACGGACTTGTTTCATTTGGACTTTTGTCTTATTTCTACTTATTAGGGTGGACCACATGACATGTTATGATCTTCCAAATGCAGAGAGAGCAATAAAACAAAGGGAATGAGGGAGAGAGAGAGAGAGAGAGAGAGAGTTGCCCTTTCTCTCACAAGTACAAATTGAGCTTGAGTGGCTGTTGTTTTGGTAAAAGGGCCCCAGTCAGGTGCGTCCCGGTCATCAGAAAATCATACATTTTCAAATGTATGAAATGGTTATATATATGTACAGGTATATTAGGTGTTAAAGCTTCCTCATTTACTTCTCATTTTTTTGGATTTTCTTTATCAAAATTCTGAATTGTATGTTATATTCTGAATGATATGAATATAATAAGTGTGCAGATGCAGAGTGAGGCATGCAATTATCTTGCCTCATGCTAGAGGGCGATACTAAGACCGTTGATTGAAATTTGGCACAATCCTCAGCCCCAAACACTAGAACTATTTAAAGTATTAGCATGCTATCAGCAAGTCAAGCCATCCAGTCGTTGCATGGACTTTTTGTCTGTCTGTTCTGTCTGTCATGTGACGTGTTATGATCTTTTCAATGTGCTTAAAATGTTTTTAATGAAATGCTGGAAGAACAGAAAAACAGAGTGACAGTGCAAGTGCGTGATGCAGCCTCTACACTGTAGAGTCTACAACATACACAAATCTAGTCTGAGTGTCTGTTGTTTTTTTTCCTGGAACAAACTTTATACTTTTTCTGTAATTGCTTTTTTTTTCAACTCATGTTTGCATCAATTCTATGACCAAAATGTTTTCCGATTAGTATTATGCTTTCGGAAGATCATGTCTATAGCCTAAACAATCCGTTTTCATCCATTCAAGGGAATGAGCGCCAGTCACGAGATAAACTTTGAATGTCGTTTTTTATTTCAGATTAGTAGGATTTTCATTCCATATTTTGCACAGAAATATTTGTGAATATTAGTGTAGGTGATAGGGCTACATGCATTATCATTCTCCTGGATGTCATCTGAGGACAATAATCGAGGTTTGCCAACTACTCCTGTTACCTTTTACTTAATGGCACTCGCCCACCGCCATTTACACAATGAGCATCTTTTTCCATGTATTTTGACCGAAAGGGGCCCGCAATGTACAAAGTCGCCGATGAATACTCCGACTAATGAGTTTTCCCATGAATGGAGCGGATAACTTTATTAGAGCTCACTCACAGGCAATATTTGGAACCCTCGCTCTCTGAGTTCAATACGCTCTCTTTTTTTGTGAAAATGTATTCAAATTTCGGTTTGTTGCCGACAGTATTGTGATGTATTCATCACGATTCTGTCTTTGCTGCCTCAGTGAGATCATTGAAATAGACTGTGAGGAGGATGTGTCGGGAGTATTCTAGTCTGGCCGGTTATATTTTAAATATGGTCATTAAAAAGCTTTAAATAAGTCAAGTGTAAATATTTTCTTCCAATGCTATGTTGTATGGATTCCTACGAGTCTAAAAACAGCAATCGCAATTGTTGAATATGAGATAGCTAGCAATATCAACCTGTTATTGTCGATATTTCGGGGCAGCCATTTTGAGATTGTTGTTCAGTGATGTTGACATATTGCCATTAGAAAGCTTAAAACTGAACAGGGGACACCATATACTGGTTGCCAGCTTGTCTCAGGGCCATTCTTTTCGTATATTTAATCATTTACTCTAGGCCTCCGGGCCTCATTCCTATCAGTCTCTAAGGGTCTCCTTACACTATTATGTTGTATGGACCCCTGCTAGTCTAAAAATAGCATTCTTTATTTGTAGAATATGCATTGGCAATCTATAGTCAAGTAATTTTATTTGTATAGCCCTTTATCATAAGGAGTCTCAAAGGGCTGCACAGACCATTACAGACCACAGACTGTTATTACACAATCCCCTGAGCAAAAACCTACACGAGGGCAAGGAAAAACTCAAAAATCTCAACATTAGGAAAATAAAAAACCTTAAGAAGGGACTGTACATGAGGTAATCCCCCTGCCAGGATGTTGCAATAACAAATAATACACAGATATTGTCAGCATAAAATATAGGTCATTCATAAGCTATAGAATAGAAGTTTTTTAAGGCTAGATTTAAACAGTTCCACTGAGGTACCTGTTTTCATCCATCTTTGGGACACCCATTTCAGAATACTGTCTGATAAAGATGATATCACAAAAACCTAAGCTTCAGCTAATGAGCTAACATGGCTCAGCTCTATGTTCCACTTGATTTCTAATTGGTTATTTGCTGAAGCTTAACAATTGTGAGGTCATCATTCACAGCCACTATCAAAATGGCCGTACCCTGAAGAAGGATCAAAAAGGGTAGATTTTGCTACTTTACTCTCGTTCTTCATACTTAATATTAATCGAAATAATATTTTTAAACAAAACAGATTAGTTTCATGTTTTTTTTAATAGAATGATATAGAATAAAAAAATTGGTAAAATATAAAATGGGTATTTTTTCTTTAAATAAGTTATACTATGGCATCATCTTCATGGGCTATTAGTCAAGCTCAGGATATAGAAAATGTATGTGAAACGTTGAACACATGCATATATTTTGGTTGTGTCCCAAAATACAAAAGCGTTAAATTCATCCATCCATTAACTGCATCGCTTATCCTCATTTGGGTATCGTGGGTGCTGGAGCCTATCTCTGCACCGGAAAGCTGGTAGCTGGATTTGATCCCATGACACGCTAACCACTCAGCTGCCATGCCACCCCAATTCTTCCATCCATCCATTATCTTCACCGCTTATCCTCGGGGAGTGCTGGAGCCCATTCCAGCCATGTTCGGGTAGTGGGCAGGGGACACTCTGAACTGGTTGCTAGCCAGTCGCAGGGTACACACAGACAGATATTTCATTCGCTCATTTATACCTCGGGATAATTTGGACCAGCCAATTAACCTTACATGCATGTTTTTGGAATGTGGGAGGAAACCAGAGTGTCCGGAGGAAACCCACACAAGCAGGGGGAGAACATGCAAACTCCACACAGGAAGGCTGGTAGTTGGATTTGAACCAAGAACTGTTCCGTGGACGTGCTAACCACTCATCTGCCGTGCCGCGATAAACTGATGGTGTTAATTTTACTGTGTATGATAAATTGCCTGCACGGTGAATGAATGGAGCCCATTTGCATTTATAATTTTCTCACACATTGGTGAGATTTCCATAAAAAATGTCTCAGTTGTTCCAGACAAACATGACTAAAATATCTTTATTAAAAGTCTTTAAATTTAACAATAAAAGAAGGTAAAAGGTCTGCATTTATATAGCGCTTTTCAAATTGCTGAAAACCACTCAAAGCGCTTTCCAATCTGCTTCACACTAACAAAGTAGAAGTTCAATCCAGAATCCCTGGAAGAAGTTTCCCTCCTTTCATTATTCAAGAACACGTGTGAATCAAAGAAGTAGTGATATCTCGATGGCACACAAATCATTTTTCCATTTTAAGAGATTATTTTCACTGTTGTGATGTGAGATAGAGAGAGAGATAATGAATATTGAGGGACGGAGACAGGAAGAGAGATAAGTGCAGGTAAAATGCTTGGCAGCATAAACACACATACACTCATGCGTACATCGACTAGATCTTAATTGCCCTTCAAAAACAAACTTGTTCAAAAGAGTGTGTGCCTTTGCATGAGCGTGTACTACTTTTTCTGATGTTGTGTCATCTTATTAGAAATCAGATGGCTACCAAGTTATGAGTTGTTCCAAGACCAGTTTTGAGGTCATGGGTGGGGATGGAAGGGTTGAGTTTTTTGAAGATCTTTTAAGAGCAGTTTTTGTTTTTATTGAGAAATATTTGATAAACATCGGCTTATAGTTTTCGGACCGATAACTGCCAATGAGAAAGTCAGTTTTCGGACCGATAAATGACAATCAGAAAGTCGGTTTTCGGCCTGATAGATAACAAAAGACACAATGATAAGTCACTTGACGCAACTCCTTAATATTCAATCAGCAGCCACTAGTGTTCAAAATATTTACAGTATTTTCCTCATGAGCATATATTTTCATTTTCTAGATAAGTAATATCAATACTTGGTTGTGTCTCCTCACTACCTCTCTGTCAGGTGCACAAGGCACCCGAGAGCTTGCCAATCAACAGTCGCAATGCTCAGGACGTGTACAGGCTATTGTGATTGTACGGGATTTCTAACTTTAGGGAGAATAGTGAGTTTTGTTGAAAAATGTTTTTTCTTCTGTATTTTTTACACTGACAACTGTTCAACCAAATTATAGAAGAAGTGTTGTCAGGACCATAACGGAAACAGGACCCACTCGCGTAACGTTTCTCAGTTTTATTGGGAAGAAGGGAAAGGATTGCACACACGATCCGGTGATCGCTGGTCGCGGGGAGCAGGTCAGGTGGTGTCGGGAACTGAAAAAAAACGGATCAGTAGCCGGGATAGAAGAGGAAAAAAACGTGATGGGATCAAAAACAAGTCGAAAGCCAGGAGAGGAGAGTATACGTGGTCGAGATCACAAACGGATCGTTATTCGGAATGGGAGAACAAACGTGGTCGAGATCAAAACAGGCCGTAATGGTTGACAACAGGAGCAAAAAAAGGGCTTGCTGTGTAAAAACAGAGATTCGCAGATGAACCGACAAAATGGGAATGAAGGTACAGAGTTTAAATACTGACAGGGAGCCAATCTGTCAACAAGCTGCAGCTGGTGCCACACGGGCAACCATGACAAGTGTACTGATGATTTAATGTGATTTTTACACATAATTAGATTAATTGTGATTAATCGCCTCAATTCATTAAGAACTGAAATTTTTGCTGCTCCCTGCTTATTGTACTTTATTGCCGGCTGCACAAATTCGACCCAATATTTAAGCAATTTGTATTCGAGGGTTTTATCAAAACGATGAAATCATAATCGTGACAAACATTATCTATAAGTAATTGACAATCTTGGTCATGTTTTCTCTCTACCCCTTTTAGTGTATAGTGATGAATGTCAAAAGTTGGTCGTCACCTCCAGAAGAAAATCTGACACATTGGCTGGGGATGAAAGAAAGCTGCGGTGACTCAGCTGACTCCAGGGCAGGGAATAGGCAATCTGATAACTTAAGGAGGATATAACTTTGAAACCTAAAACAGATGGCTTGCTTTGTTTTAGGGGACAGCTCACAAAATAGGGGCTACCGTTATTATCCTTATACTGGACTGTCTCAGAAAATTAGAATATTGTGATAAACTTCTTTATTTTCTGTAATGCAATTAAAAAAACAAAAATGTCATACATTCTGGATTCATTACACATCAACTGAACTAAATCAAGCCTTTTATTATTTGAATATTGCTGATTTTGGCTTACAGCTGAAAAAAACTCAAAAATCCTATCTCAAAATATTAGAATACTTCCTCAGACCAAGTAAAAAAATAATTTTATAACAGCAAAACTAAATCAAACATTTGAAAATGTCCATTGATGCACTCAGTACTTGGTTGGGAATCCTTTTGCACGGATTACTGCATCAATCCGGCGTGGCATGGAGGCAATCAGCCTGTGGCATTGCAGAGGTGTTATTGATGCCCAGGATGCTTCGATAGCGGCCTTCAGCTCATTTGCATTTGTAGGTCTGGTGTCTTTCATCTTCTTCTTAACTATACCCCACAAATTCTCGATGGGGTTCAGGTCAGGGGAATTAGCAGGCCAATCAAGGACAGTGATGCCATGGTCAGTGCACCAGTTACTGGTGGTTTTGGCACTGTGGGCAGGTGCGAGATCATGCTGGAAAATGAAATCCTCATCTCCATAGAGCTTTTCAGCAGATGGAAGCATGTAGTGCTCTAAAATCTCTTGGTACACAGTTGCATTTACTCTGGACTTGATGAAACACAGTGGACCAACACCAGCAGCTGGCATGGCTCCCCAAACCATTGCTGACTGTGGGAACTTCACACTGGATTTCAAGCAACCTGGATTTTGCTCCTCTCCAGCCTTTCTCCAGACTCTGGCGCCTTGACTTCCAAATGAAATGCAAAACTTGCTTTCGTCTGAAAAGAGGACTTTGGACCACTCTGCAACTGTCCAGTGCTTCTTCTCCATAGCCCAAGTCAGACGCTTCTTCCGTTGTCTTGAGTTCAGAAGTGGCTTGACCATGGGAATACGGCTATTGTAGCCCATTTCCCGGACACGTTTGTGAACTGTGGCTTTTGATACCTGGACTCCAGCTTCAGCCCACTGTCTTTGAAGCTCCCTCAAATTCTGGAAGCGGCTCTTCTTCACAATTTTGTTAAGGCTGCGGTCATCTCTCTTGGTTGTGCAGCGTTTCCGGCCACATTTTTCCCTTCCAACAGACTTTTTGTGGATATGCTTTGAAACTGCACTCTGTGAACAGCCTGCTCTTTGAGAAATTTCTTTTTTTGTCTTACCCTCCTGATGGAGGGTATCAATGATGGTCCACTGGACAGCAGTCAGATCAGCAGTGATTTAGTTTACTGAACTGAGTGTTTTTAAGGCTCAGGAAACCCTCGCAAGGTGTTTCGAGTTAATTAGATGATTCAGGTAATTAGTTGAATAGCCTACTTGTATACTTTTTCATGATATTCTAATATTTTGAGATAGGATTTTTGAGTTTTCTTAAGCTGTAAACCAAATTCAGCAATATTAAAATAATAAAGGGCTTGAAATAGTTCAGTTGATGTGTAATGAATCCAGAATGTATGACATTTTTGTTTTTTTAATTGCATTACAGAAAATAAAGAACTTTATCACAATATTCTAATTTTCTGAGACAGTCCAGTATATTTCCCTAAAAAAAAAACTTAAAATTCTGCACTCACCACTTTCACAATTGTAATACATCTCCTTAAATCATAATTGTGACAAACATTATAAGCGATCAAACAACTTGGTCATATCATCTCTCTACCTCTTGAAGTGTATTTATGCATGTCAAAAGTTGGTCAGATCCCCTCCAGAAGAAAATCTGACCCAGTGGCTGGGGATGAAAGAAGACAGCGGTGACTCAGCTCTAGTGGATTGGAAGAAGATTTAACTTCTAGTCAAAATAATGCCTGAGCCAACAAACCATTGTTTCTCTGAAAGTTTTCAAGGATTATATAGAGATAATAATGCCAGCTCCTATTAGCGGGCGGTAAGCCATCTGCTTCAGTTTTCAATGTACTGTTCTCCTTGAATAATCAGATTTATTATTCTCAATCCTGAAGTCAGACAACAAGACTAGACCTAATAAATCATTACTAATGGAGACAATTTCATGAGATTAATCGCAACTAAGAATTTTGATCATTGCACAACCCTGGTTGTTGTACTTTATGGCCCGCAGCATAAATTGGACTTGATATTTCAGCACAATGTGTTCAGAGGTCCTAACTAAACAATGCAAACATAATTATGATGAAAATTATCGATGAGTTATCGCACAAATTGGTCGTGTTTTCTTTCTACCTCTTGTAGTTTATACATACATACATGTCAAAAGCTGTTCAGATGCCCTACGGAACAAAACGCTGGCTGGAGAGGAAAGAAGTCTTCATTGACTCAGTGCAAGTGGGCAGGAAGAGGATTTTATATATAGTCCATAAAGCTGTAAAGCAAATGGACAATGTTTTCTCAGAAATTGCTGTGTGCCGTATTTTAAGGAAAATATATAGGATAAGGGTAGCACCTATTTTGTGGGCTGTCCCTAAAACAAAGCCATCTGTTTTAGGTTTCAAAGTAATATTCCCTTTTAAGTTATCAGTTTGCTTATTCTCTATCCTGGAGTCAGACAACAAGTCTACGGCTCAATTAATCATGATTAATTGCGACAATTTCACAAGATTAATCGGGATCAAAAAATTTTATCAGCTCCACTAAATATACTCTATGCCATGATGCAATATTTCAACATTTTACACTTGAGGGGCTTAACGACACAAATAAAACGCAATCGTGCCAAAAATTCTTTGCCAGAATACAAAAGAGTAGGGGCTTTAGCACCTCTCCATTTCTGCACGACGACGATAACATTGCACATGCTAACGGATGCAAACGCGGGAACATAGGAGCACGTTCACTTGAATGTGGGAAGATTAGCATAAAAGCTAAGGCACTTTCTGAAAGGGTCTTCTTACGTGCAAAGGCACTCATTAGTAAATATCTCTTGGGGTTAGAAGAGATTTAATAGATGGGACGTGCCTGTTGAAAACGTCCGCTTAGCGGTGCACAAAGCTGACCTTCATGCAAAATTCACGAGGGATTCTCTGCATTGTCCTAGGAAATTACAATTTTGGAAGGCGGGATAATTTAGGGGAAGAAAACAATGATCCTAAGCATTAATTTAATGAACTTTCATGATTGAACTTTCATTGACTGATTGCCCACATTGTATAATTAACACTTTTTTCAGACCGATGGTCACCCCTTCAATGCAGTACCGATACCATTTTGTCAGAACCAGAACGGAAACAGGACCCACTCGCGTAATGTGACTCAGTTTTATTGAGAAGAAGGGAAAGGATTGCACACACGATCCGGAGATCGCTGGTCATGGGGATTGGTATTTCCGTAGCGAGCGATGGCGGTGTCGGGAACAGAAAAAAACAGGTCAGTACCTGGGATAGAAGAGCAAAAACGTGATCGGGATCAGAAACAAGACGAAAGTCAGGAGAGAAGAGTAGACGTGGTCAAGATCAAAAACGGGTCGTTATTCGGGACGGGAGAGCACACGTGGTCGAGATCCAACAGATCGTAGCAGGAGACAAACAGGAGCAAAAACACGGGATAGGCGAAAAAGGGATAGGCGTGTAAAAAACGATTCGCAGACGAATCGACAAAAGGGGACTGACAGGACAGAGTTTTAATACTGACTGAGAGCCAAACTGTCAACAAGCTGCAGCTGGCGCCACACGGGCAGGGCCAAATGGGTGCCATGGCAACCATGGCAATTTACGGAAATCGCTAATATTTTAAATATGCTCCCCCCGATAGAAGTCAGGAAAACATGAAGAATATTTAAGAATATTTAAATACTAAAATTAAAATCCTTAAAATTAACATTTCTGGGTAGCCATAACAACCGTAACCACTCGTGCACATTATCAGAGGCAATATTTGAATTATTTTACCGGACTTTAAAATTATTCTACTTATTTTTGCTCATTTTTTCAGTGGGGAATTTTCGTTTTAACTTTATAGTTTAAGTATAATAACCAATATTCCTTAAACTTAGCCTATTATACGCATTATTTGTTTTACGATTGGTCAAATAAAAAAAACCTTATTTGATGTTGTAGATGATAGATCACTTTGCAAGTTTTTGCAATATTTTTTATTCATCTAGAAATATATATTCATACATAAAAAAATTAAAATCAAAGCATGAATGAAGGCAGTTCAGCTTGTGTGGCTTTTTCCACAAACCATTTCTTCCTGAAAAAAAAGAACACACACGAAACAATTGTAAAATAAATGATCAAAAACCCAGATTTGAGACTTGATTTAAAGTGTGCCTGCAACTTGACTCTCCCTCAGCAACTTTGGTTAAAAGTAAAATAAAAAAATATATAGATTTTTTAAAAATTACTTTTCATTTGGGGATTTCGGATCATGAATTAGCATGGAACTAAAGAAGCCAAGTCTAATTTAACTACTCTCTCCCTCAACAAGTTTACTTATATATATTTATGTATGTATAAATTCCTCATGACTTTGCACTTTGTACATGGCGTCTTTACAGTTGGAAAAATATGTAAAGGTCTATTCTCTCCAAATTCAAATTGTCGCAAGTGAGGACAGGCAGAGCACATTTTTGTCGGGCCTGGCGGCTTTTTTTTACATTCTAACCACCAACAAGTAAACTGCACTTGTGTGGCCATGATCCATTACCTTGATTGTATATCGCTGCAAGCGGAGACAGGGAGAGCGCACTTTTGTCGGACTTGGCCTCTGTTTTTTGCCTTTTTGTCCACCAAATAGTAAATCGCTCCTCTGCTATAGTAATCCATGATCACCAATACCATTTTGCTGCGGAGACCAACAGAACACACTCTCATTGGGCTTGGCAACTCTTTCTTTGCTCTTACTGTATTTCCCCCTAAAATAAACTGCACTTGTGCGGCTATGAACCATTATCCCCAATCCTATATCGCTGTGAGCAGGGATCGGCAGAAGGCACTTTTGTTATGGCCAGACTAAAATTAAATGCATTGTCGTAGGCCCGATCCATTATCCCTGGTCGACGATTGCAGAGAGCAGAGGCCGTTAGAGCGCTTTTTTTTTTCTTTCAGTAGCTGAAGCATGCCAATGTGGCCTGCCTAAAATGAACTTTATTGTTTTGGTCGCGATCCATTACCCCCAGTGAACTATTGCTAAGATTTTTCACCAATCCATTAACCCCAGTCAACTATTGAAAAAAACGAGGGCCAAGAGAGTAAATTTGTGTCAATCGATCAGATATGGCTGCAAGTGAGAGTGGCAGAAGGCACTTCTGACAGAGATTTTCCGTTCTGGCCCACCCAAAATGAACTGCACTTTTTTTGATCCATTATTCCCATTCGACTATTGCCGAGAGCCGGGGCTCAGTGACTAAATGTGTGTATTTCTGCCTATGATAAACAGCGCCTGGTGACTGAGATCCTTTACCTCTGGTTGACTTTTGTTGCATGTAGAAATGGAGTGGGGGGGGCTAATTCACTGATTTTCACAAGTCACAAGGGGATTATGTTCCCCATTATCAGCAATAAGTGAGGTATTACAGTATCTTTTCTCATCATACTTTGAAAAGGTTCCAGATCGAGACTGGTTAGATGAGCTGTGAACTATTGCCTTCAACTCAAAAAGTTAGCCTACCCCTGTACTTGTCAGTACATATCGGTAAACATTAATAAGTGAATTTACAAATAATTTATAACTGTTCACCTTTCCACTCCTTTTACTAATGATTAAGTTTTGTGACTTCATTGTACTTTCAAGGTCAGAATTGGAGCGTCTCGACTTTTACTCTTGTACTCTGATCCGCCCCTGAAAAATGTACACGTGTATTTTGTTGGCGCTCGGTTCCCCCTGATGGTGTATTCTCCTCGCTTTCTCGCCGCCACGTTCGATTCTGCACTGGGCGAGCGTGGCACTGAAGAGATTTGGCCGCATAAAACATTCATGCGCCGGCAGCGGCTATTCTTCGGCGTGTTTTACAGCAGCTACAATGGAAGGCTAAAGGTTGTTGTCATTAGGCCATCGATTTCACCAACCCTGTAATCGGCGCCCGTGGCCGGGGCGCGCACAATGTTTTTTCTCACCTTCCTTCTGAACGCTTAATAGATTTGCTGAAAATGCTATTTGGTTGGGATGTTTATTTTAACATGTGTGGCAAAAAAGCTTGGATTGAGGTCATTGTTTGATAGGCAGGGTTGAGTAGGGTTACTTTAACTTGATTACTTTCAATTACTTTTGGATTACTCCAATACCAAATATGCTAATAAAAGACAAAAGAAACTAAATATGAATACAATTACTATATTTTGTGCAGGCTTGGGGAGTAACGGAATACATTGAACGGCAAAAAAGATGTTGGCAAGCTGTTTGGATTTATTTTCATGTTGTTTCTGTCGCATTTTATGTTAGTTTTGGAGATCAAAGAGATCAAAGCCAGGAGAGAAAGCTTACCACGTGTTGTGAGTCATAATTTATTTGTTGATAGGTTTGTTGATATTCATTCGAAGACATTTTGACCACTGGTTCTCAACTCGTCTGACTTCAGGTCCCACCATACCACACTAATGATAAGCTGCGATCCACATCAAGAAAATGATTTCCCCTTCTCAAATGTATTCAATGAAATGATTGAACTGAGATAGTAGAATATAGTCACCTTTTTTTCCCCAAAAACGAAATGACCCGAAAAACAAAACCAGTTCAAGTACTGTATATGTAACGACCCTCAATCATGCGCGACACATTGTGGCGTGGTTGCATTAAAACATGTTACATCTCAGTAATCATCGTTTCAAGCTGCTTTACTTTACTTTTAATTAGTGCTTTTTATGCATCATTTAGCACAACTTATATACATTACTATGCAAAAATAGTTCGTGAAATAAGCTCCTTTATTTAGCAAATTATGAACTTTTACCCAAACTGATATTGGGCACAGCATACCTTCAGCACGAGGTGATATAGCTAAAGGTACGGCAAGCGCAGAAGGCCATAAATGAAAAAGACAGTCGCACACATAACATATGAATGCGTTACCAGAGTTTTAACCGTAATGCAACAAAAACAGATTTTGTGAGAATTCAAAAAAACTCAAAACAATAAAATTTCAACTCTGTTACATATATACTTGCATATAAGCCTACATCGCATATAAAACTGTTTTAAAATAACCACCTACTAAAAGAAATACAAAAAAATATTAAAGTGTGTACCTTAACATCAATAATTATTTATTATTTATTTAATAAAGAATAAAATAGTGTTAAAAACTTAAAAATATAAGAATTTTAACCGTTAACTGTACCTTCCAACACACAAATGACAGACTCTCTACACCATTCTCTTATTTCGCAATTGTTTCAATCTTTCAATCAATTTTTGTTATCAACGATTTCCACTTTTCCACCTTTCTAACAACTTTTTTGGACTCATCATTATGGGCCTAAAAAGGAAATAAAATCAACAAAATCAAAATAAAATGAGATGTGGTCCCTCTCAAATGCACTGATTGACTGAGCAGGTAGAAATAGTGTAACTGACCATCTGTTGATTTTCTTCGAAGCATTATGTTGCCAAGGAAAAAGGCTCAGGACCCACTGAAAGACGGGTCCGCAAACCATCAGTTGAGAAACACTGATTTAGACGATTCATATGCTATAAATTCTGATTATTAAAATTAGCACGGACACTTGAGGATTGCAGAAGCTAAGTCCAGTTTAAGGCATCTTTCATAATGTAAAATAAAAAGCAGATCATATACATTTTATATATATGCATACATACATATATATATATAATATATATATATATATATATATATATATATATATATACAGTATATACACTGTATAGATGGGTTGGTGGGTGTATTCCTTTACCTCTAGGGTTGTAGGGGGCACCATCTCCTGTGGTGTGTCTTGGGCAATTACAGCCTGGTGGCACCCATACGGTATGGTATGATTATTCTTTCTTTTAAAGTACATTTTTTATTTCATTCTTTTGCACAATCGCCTTTTTTTAATTTCAAATTGGGGTGCAACAGAAAAACTATTTCTGCTAATAATCAGAACACAAATTTGTAGTTGGACCTGCACTTGATCCTCTTGATCCTTACAATCGATTAACTTTCCTGGATATTAGTCATGTCTCTTGATCCTTAAAATCGATTAACTTACCTGGATATTAGTCATGTCTGTATTGTAGCCCCGCCTCGTGAGTCATTGTTCCGTAGTACAGCATTCTGAAAAAGAACATTTTAAAATAAAGAGTACTTAGAAAATGTTTTTATTATAAATAAAACTATGAAAAATACATTAATATCTGTTGTAAAATAAAATGTGATGTTACTAAATACTAACATGTTTGAAAATATTAATTATGATCATTTTTATCGTAAGGGGACCAAGTACGTATTTCATAATAATGACACCCTATGTCACAAAAGAACATTTAATTTCATTTAGTTTCCTTACAAAATGATTTGATTTCATAAGATTTTTTTACATTTTCATTTTGGCCCACTTGGCCTTTCATAGAAAGTGATGCTGCATTCAGAAGAGTTTGAAACTTTGAATAATTGACTTTGCCTTCGGGGGAAAAAAATGAACAATGCCATTTAAGTGTGTCTATCTGAGAAGCTGTTAATGGTTCGTGATCTTTCATTATACTCCCACTGTTGCTTCTGCAACCTGACTTGAATTTAAATGAAGGATGAACGCAAGACAAGAAAAGCTTTGGGAGTGGGGGACGTCTTTGCTTTTTAAATTGCTGACGTTATACCGCCCTCTACAGGTGTGTGACTACACTGCTGTTATCCAGTATCTCTGCCAGTGTGTATTACAGTATGTATTAAATTAATGTTTGAAGAAATGGAGTCTAATTCAAGGCACCTTTCATAATGTCACATAAAAAGCAGACCATATACAATTTTTAAAGTAATAAAGTGTTTTAAAAATATTCAAAGAGACTTTCATGATTATATTTGTATCTACTCTTTGAATTGCCTGTTTGATTAGAAATAAGCATGTTGTCAAATTTCTATCTGCATTGTATGATATATTTAATGTATTTCAAGCCAAGTACCATAAATCAATCCATGTGCAGAAACATTGAAGGGCCACTTCGATAAGATGTATTTTAACGTTGACTAACCAGGCACACCCAGATCCATTATCTTTTTTAAACGAATGTTTTCATGAAGTTAGTTTCTAATTTTCAGAGAAAAAAATCTTCCGTACAGTAATCCAGTTTTTTTTCAAGGGGGTCACTGTTACCGTATTTTCAAAACTGTAGGCCACAGTCTCCATAGCTGGTTCAATTTCTGTATTTAACACATTCATAGGGCACATCCGATTATTGGCCACGAATGCCCTCTGGTGCGGTCACCTTAAAAATACAGCTTGGTTGTTGTTTGTTTAAGTATATTGATAGAACAAAATTAAAAAAAAAACAGCACGGTAGCAATACGCGCGACAGGGTTCTGAAAAGTCTTCTTTGACTGTTGTGCTTTGCTCGATGATCTACTGCTGGTTTTTCCAGCTTCTTCACCTTGCGAACCATCGATTCATTAATCTTGAACTCTCTCTCGGCTGCTCGGTGTCCATGTTCTTGTGCGTACTGTAGAAATCAACACACCATGGCGGACGAAAAACACGGAATGTCACGGTTGCGATGGCGCCCAATTGGCCCCGCCTGTGTGGCGCCAGCTGCAACTCATAAACAGATTGGATTTCCGTCTTTTTAAGCTCAGTGCGCTCTCTCTTACTTAGGCGGTCCGTCAACGAAGCTCTGCCCCGCAAAACGTGGGTTCTGACTTGGTCCTGTTTTCCTGTTGGTAATTCCTGTCAGTTGTTGTTCCCGTTTATTTAGTCCTGTTTAGTATCAGTTTCAAGTTTCGTCCCTGTCTATTTTCGTCCTGTTTATTATTCTCTCCAGTTTTCGCTCCCGTCTCGTTTGTCCTGCTTATTTTTGATATCCTGTTTCATTATCTGTCCTGTCTGTCCCGTCTTGTCCGGTATCGACCCCATCTGTCCGATATCGACTCGGGCCAGTGGTATCGATCTCATCGGCCTCTGGGTTCCTATCATTTCACGCCAGACTGCTGCCTAACGTGCATGACTCCCCATTTCCCGTAAACTAAAAGGCTTGTGTGAGAACGTCACGCGTTTGGGTCCTGATCTGGTTATGGACACGGAATGTATTAAGTGGAGGCAGAGAAAAGTTTTTAATTTAATTATTATTTGGGAGGACAACTCTGTTCAGCCTCAGGTAGCACAATAACTTTCAAATTGCTATATACGCTACGGCGTTAGCATCCATGAGTCCTTCCGCAAACAATGGGCTCGATTGCGTGTGATGTCACATGTCCTCTTCTTTGCATGCGGGACACTTGTCCAAACAGGAGATATTTAAAAGTCGTATTTAGTTGGAATTGTCAAATCGTAATTGAGCGTTAAGCTCTGCAGTGTGAACCTAGCCTTATAAACACGCCTACACCTCACCCTTTAGCGGTGATCCCCCACACTTCACCCTTTGGCAGCCTCAGTGTCCTCAGCTACATCTGCCACTTATCATCACACACAGAGCACACTGCACAATTTGAAGAAAATCGAAGACTCCTATGTGCGCCTAAATGTCGCAAAAATAAGTTAAGTTTAAACTTCGGCAGGCACTCAAAACAGGGAGGGAAGTCATCCATTGATTTTGAACTTGCAAGGAGGACCAGGAGGGAAGCCTTCAGATAAGAGAATTCTATCCCAGTTCCAAGACCCCCTGCTGAGCTTCCTCGTCTGATTAAATCTTCAAGGTTGCAAAAAGCAGATCAGCCTTAAATGGTGTGGAAATCAAATAACAGCAACATGATTTGTCACTAGCGGCAATATATAGGTGTGTTGGGGAGGCAGCGCTAAGAAGAAGGATGCCTCTCGTCTTAATAAACTGGTGAGGAAGGCGGGCTCTGTTGTGGGCACAGAGCTGGACAGCCTGACAACAGTAGCCGAGAGACGGACACTGAACAAGCTGCGGTCAATCATGGACAATTCATGACATCCACTACACAGCATCATCTCCAAACAGAAGAGCAGCTTCAGCGATAGACTGCTGTCACAGTCTTGTTCCAGAGACAGACTGAGGAGTTTATTTCTTCCTCATGCCATGAGGCTCTTTAACTCCTCCCGGGGTAGTAAAAGCCCACATTAAACCCCACCCAGTGTGTATTTTCCGTAGCACTATTTAAATACTCTATATCAACACGTTATATTGGGTATTTTTGTATTCTAGATCTTTATTTTATAATTTTATTTCTCAACACAAGGATACTGCTGTAAGTGTGAATTTCCCTACAGTGATGAATAAAGTGTCTGTCTTTCTATATTATAATAGTCAAATCAACAAACAGTGTACAATAATAATCAAAATAAGGGCATCTGGCAAAATGTCCAATATTAAAAACAGAATAAACGTATCAGTTACGTTCTAAAACTAAGGCTACTTCGACGTTTTTGACATTCTGCGAGTTATGTTCCCCATAAACCGCAATAAAAGAGCGAGTACAGTATGTGAACAGGCGATGTATTTTAGTGCGCTTATGCCGGAGGTAAATACCTCATCTAATTCTTAATAGTATTGATCAAATTTCCATACATATTTTATAAACACAGTGGACCATCCATATTTATACATTAATAATGACTTCCCGACCCAAAATAAAATGTATATACACACGGGTTTTGTGGCTCAAATGGTTTTCGGGCGGATCACGTTACTTGATTAAAAATATCCTCAAAAACTAATGATCCATTCAAACGCTGCTTTTTTAATTGGAAACTCCAGCCAGATATAAGCATCATTCGTCAATGACCTCCTCGGTGTCTTTGCACGCATAGAGATTCTGTTTTTAATCCGTTTTGAGGGGAATAATTGCTCAGTTGGACGTCTAAATATGGACGTTTTCATTATGTGCTGGCTTTGGCTTCAGGCCAAATTATGCCTCAGAGTGACAAATTAAATGGCGCATATTAACCCCCCAAATCTTGTGTACACGAGTCAGTGTGTGTGTGTTCAAGATGACAACAGAACCCAACGTCTCTTGGGGTGGCTTGCAGATATGCTGCAGTACATTTTAAACCAGGTCAGCCTGAAGTAGCATCCTGAAGTAAGGACTTCACACACCTTCACAAAGCCTTTTGAGGTGCTAGTGAAGTTCTTCTGCCCTTGAGTGAAGCTTGAAAAAGTGGAAAGACTATTTATCAAAGCCAATTCACTTTGCAAGTTTTCACCACTAAATTTTAGAGAATAAAGAAACTAGAATGGATTTCAACAAAATACTGTTCAAGCTCTTTTACGTGTTCATACATATTAAACCAAGAGGTTAATGACGCACAAGTGAAGAAGTGGAGAGACTGGCTAAGCTATGAGAATGCACTATGCAAATCAGTGCTGTGGCACCATGACTAATAATGGTGTTATCATGACATAAAGTCTGGTGCCTTGTCGTATGTCATTTGTATCACTGTTGGTCTAGTGCAGGGATCAGGAACTTTTTTAAACCAACGAGCCCCAAAATATAAAACATATAGATTTTTGCTATACCTTACTTTGTAAGACAAAATTCAACAAAACTACAGAGCCCTTTCTCCAGACAAAGGTTAACACAGTAACTTATGAGTGCTAAGGATCCTTTTTGTTCTAAATAATGATAATAGTTTCCGCGGAATCAAAGTTCTTTTGTTAAAAATGTCACAAAATATTGCAAAGGGGGATACAAACGTATTGACCTTCAGCGCTGGGTGAGAAGAAAGAGTGCACGTCCCTTATACAGTATAGCTCTGGCCATTCCTACCGCTCACGCGATCAAATTGGTCTAGCTCTAGGTGCTTTGCTAGAGCTTCTGGGTAAAAAAAGAAGTGGGACAGAGAAATCAGGCGTGGGAAAACAGGAAGCCAGACAGGACAGACGGGATCGATACCAGATACAGGATACACGAGCAGATACCGGACAGGACGGGATCGATACCTGATAATAGTTACAACAGCAAGATACCGGACAGGACGGGACAGAGGGATCGAAACCGGATACTGGATACACGAGCAAGATACCGGACAGGACGGGACAGATGGGATCGATACAGAATACTGGATACACAAGCAGGATACCAGACAGTCAAAATACATGTCTTGCAAGTGCAGAGATTCGTTGACGGACTGACTAGGAGTGAATGAGAGCATTGAGTTTAAATAGGAGGGAAGCCAATCAGGCAATAAGCAGCAGCTGGCGCCAAATGAGCGGGCCCGGGTGAAGGGAATGGGAAATCGTGACAAACTACTTTAGTAAAAAACTATTTTACAAGGAACAGATAAAGCAGGGGTGCATAGATGTGTCAATTGGAAGTGCATAGTTCTGTGATTCACAGTACTGAAGTAGACTTTTCAACTCTGGGGGTGTTTCTCTGCCAATTTCATTTCAAACCACACTTGAAACTAGCGATTCATTTCCTGAATCAGTCATGTGGTACACCTGCTTCGCAGGCTTTCAAACGCCACCACTTGTGTCATCAACACACACATCGACTTGCGGTTCACGAACAACTCATCTTAAATGCTCGGCACACGCTTCAGGGATTTGAGCAGAGGAGCACATTACTACCCAAAGGGCACCCAACTGGAGGGAAATGGCTGCACTGTGCACATCTGTGTCCAATATCCCAACTCCTAACTCTTTATATTGACTGCTCAGACAGCCTCTGCTGTTGGGTCATTGCCATTGCCAATTCCATGTTGGCTTATTTATTTCTTGGTTCGGACATTTTGTCAGTCGTTTTGAGACAACTGTTTTTGTTTTTTTTGTTCGCTACTTTGTTCCCTTCTCGGCATTTTAGTCCACCTGCAGATCGTAACACTTGCCTGCAATATCTAAAGCATATTGGAAGTGAAAAAGTATATCAGTACAATCTATCCTGAATTGGTTGAATGTCAAGTTATTCCTGTCGGTTTGTCTCGGAAAGCACCGATGTTTCTCATCCAAAATAAACAAAAAAGCATGTTTGTAAGACAGTATATTGATCTTTCATTTTTGCTGAGAAACATGACAACAGTCTTCACAAGACACTCAAGCAGCCGTTGCATCCGTCCACTTTCATCGCTGATTGAGTTCTCCGACAACAAAAGGTGTCTGGCCTGAATATGTCATCCTTTTCTGGAAAGCTACACGGTCTGATTAATTAAACACGACCGTCGGTGTATGCACAACGTATGTCGAGCGATCAGACTTGAATCGATCTTTGCTCATGACAGCACATGCTGTCTAATCAAGTCGCATGTCCCAAATCTTCGTAGGCCCACGGTATTGGTTTGGCGGTGGTGCTCGGCTCTTTATCATAGACTTTTGTATCATTTTCGAGTGGAAACATTTTGGTTGCAGACAGTCAGTTTTGGGAATAACGCTATTAGAAACAACACCGTTGAGTAACAACCTTGTTTTTCAGTAACGTGATCATCTAACTACCAGTAATTATTTTTTTCCGAGTATCAGGAAACCAGAACAGACCAGTGGACCCCAGAGCATTCGTTTAAGTCTTTTATTAAGGAAGCGTTCAGGGCTTGCTGGAGACGTGATGGCCGTCAGACGTCAGCAGCGGCGCCGGGAAGATAACTTCGGAACGAGTCCGGAATCGTAGTGCGGAAGTCTGGCAGGTCGTGTTTTACCGGGGCTGGAGAGGAGATCGAAGCGTGGGACGGAAACAGGTCGGATCGGAGGCAGGCAGAAACGGGTAAGCAGAGTTCTTAAATGAACGGGATATCAGGAGAAACACACAGAGTTACAAATGTACACTCTGACACTGGCCTCTGGACGCAGCGCGCTCAAGAGAGAAGTGCCAGCCAATCAGAAGGCGCCCACCCAGGCGCCACATGATTGCTCCAGGTGACCTGAGTTAGTAATTATGACAGACAGACAAAAACGATATGTTACTTTAAATAAAGCAGTTTTACGTTCTCCTCACAGTATATTTACAATCACTATTTTTTGGAGAATGAAATGAAATGAAAATGAAATGATCTGCATTTATATAGCGCTTTTCAAGTCAATGACTTCCAAAAGCGCTTTACAGTGTGCTTCACATTTCCCAATAGCGGCCTTGTATTGCAGCCATGTAAGACCTAACCTGCTTATTGGGGGTATTAGGGGTTCAGTGTCTTACCCAAGGACACTTCGACATGTAACACGGACAAGCCAGGATTCGAACTGGGATCCCTTGATCCCAAGACGAGCGCTCTACCTCTTGAGCTACTGCCGCCCCGAACTCCGCCATTCAAAATAGCGACTACCATAAAAATACTTTATGTGTCCTGTGTTTTTCCACCTTACCGTTTAAGTGTTAATTTTGCTTTATCAGCCAAAAACACGTTCAATTTGATCAAAGTTTAAAAAAAAACTATCAACATTTGGTCTAATCAGGAGTTGAGGAAACCTAGTTTTGTTTGCTTTGACCTTGTGGTGCTTATGTTAGCAACAAATTCTGCGGTGCTAGCCTCCAGCTAACAATGACTGCTTGTGGCCACATCGGAGATACTTGTCTCTAAATGCAGCTAGCAACCGAGTCGGTACAAATTTGCACTCAAACAAAGCAGGCGACTGCCTCAAACTCTAAACATAACGATTACCGCTAGCTGTAGACGTCCTGCGTGAGTAAACAAGGACACTGCAGAAGCTACAAAAACTCATGAAGATAAATCTATTGAAGGAGCAGGAGGAGAATAAGTTGATTGTTATTCAATTGTCCGAAATTGAAAAATGTAATCTAAAAAAACAGATCCATTCCCAACTTCACTTCTTTATCGTTGAGGAATAAATTGGAATCTACCATTTATTCGAGAATCTTGAACTCAGACTAATTACCTGTCAACCACGTGCAAATTTCAGACGGACAACAATGGGGCTACAATTCTGTTTCTTGACCGTGAGAGCAGCCATGCACATGATAAACATACGAGCCATAAATCGTTACAGGGCCCGAAGTGACAAGGCATATAACTAGGGCGAGTTAAGCTAAAAACAGTTGCAGGGATTGACAGGGTAACATCCATCAATTAACTTTCGACGAGTTGCTGAGGCAGGGAGCATCTGGCAGGTTTCTTGTTATGGTCTTGGATCTATCATGATGTTGTTTATGATATCTTAGGGAGAATTATTTTTGCAAATGGTGGCATTTTGAAACCTGGAGGCCTAGCTAAAAGCCGAACTATGCATCCTTCTTTTTTTGGGCCACGTTATTTAGGGGGTTAACCGAAAAGAGAAGTTAACTATTTCATTATTTCAATTTTTGTATGAAATGGGCCCCTAATAGCCCTTTGAGACTTCTTGCGATTAAGGGCTATACAGACGCTGCCCTACTTATGAACGATCGTTCGTCAGTTGAATTTGTTCGTAAGTAGCTTCAGTGCTATATTTTGTATGTTTAAGGTTTATATGAGTCACCTGTATTGTTTTGTACTAAAAAAAAAAAAAAATCATGAAATAATATGCTCTTTAAAGATAAAAAAGGTTAGTTACTTTTGGAAGATGAGCTCCAAGAGTTCCTCCTCCATGGTAGAAAGTGGCATCAAGCTTTTCCACTTTAATTTCAAAAGAAACGCTCGCTTCTTCTTTACACTTTACACCAACCATATTGAATGGATGTACAGTGGAACCTCGGTTCTAGACAATAATCCGTTCCAGAACCCTGTTCGAAAACCGATTTGTTCGATCACCGAAATCATTTTTCCCATTAAAAATAGTGTAAATCGTTTTAATCCGTTCCAACACCCTGAATGTTTACCTTGAATGTTTAACATAAACTAAAGCCAACCCAGGCTAATCGTACGTTCGTGTTATCGTAATCTTCCGTACAAAAGATTACGCTAACATGAACGTGTAAAAATAAAAAAATCAGGTCGTTTACAAGTCATTTAGCACCCGGGTCTCCACAACAAGTGGTGAGCGTGTTCATTGGAAAGGGGGCTCCGTTCCAACACCCTGAATGTTGGGCTCCGTTCCATCACCCTGAATGTTTAACTTGAATGTTTAACGTAAACAAAGCTAACCCAGGCTAATCGTACGTTCGCGTTATCGTAATCTTCCGTACCAAAGATTACGCTAACACGAACGTGTAAAAAAAAAAAAAAAAAAGGATAAACAAAAGAATTATGAATAGGATTTCTTACCTTTGTGGTGGTCAGCAGAAGGCGCAGGTGGACAGTGGGGTATTCCCTAGCAAGATTAGCACACCTTCTTCATATTTTGCTATTATTTCTTTCTTAAATGCAATAGTTGTACGCACTACTTTTCTTTTTTCACCTGTAACAACTTTGCTGCTTGCACTGACTTTCTTCGGAGGCATAATTAGGGGCTAAAACACTTTGTACATCTATATTAAAAGCGAAAGCAAAACGAACGAAGCACGTCCGCACGCGATAACAGTTGGTCACGTGGGGTGGGGGGTGATCTACACGATCTACACCCGTACGCCGCTCAGCATCGCACCCTAGCGTACGCACTCACGCAGTACCGGCGTTCGAACTCCAATTTTTTGACCGAACAGCGAAGCAATAATTTCTCTAAATTTTTGGTCGGACTCCGATTTGTTCGAACTGAGAGGCGTTTGAAAACCGAGGTTCCACTGTACAAGATATTAAACAATAACAATGAATAAGGTCTTAGCGCGCTGGAGATACTCTATAGAATGTTTACACACGAACGAGGAAGAGGAAGCAGATTTCTTCTTAGGGGTGGATGCTGGGTGAATTCTGAAAGCAGCATACACCACTAGTGGAGGAAAGAAGCACTACAGTACTGGCCATCACCAGTTACAAGTCAACCACCGCCCCAGTGCAGAACACTAGCATGGACTTTCTGAATGACCTCAACAAATTCTTTGGAAGGTTCGAGGCACAAAACGGCACCCCTGCAGCGAAAGCGGTTCCAAATCAGGACGAAAGAGCACTCCACCTGGACTCATCTGACGTGAGGAAGACCCTGAGAAGGGTCAACACAAGGAAGGCTCCAGGCCCGGACAACATTCCGGGGCGGGTACTTAGGGAGTGCGCCGATCAGCTGGCTTGTGTACTAACAGACATTTTCAACACCTCGCTAGACCAAGCCAAAGTACCATCATGCTTCAAATTTGCCAACATCATCCCAGTGCCAAAGAAACCCCAGATCTTATCACTCAACGATTACCGGCCCGTTGCACTGACTCCTATCATAATGAAGTGCTTTGAGAGACTGGTTAAAGAGCACATCACCTCCAGTCTCCCCTCCTCATTCGACCCCTTTCAGTTTGCCTACAGGACAAACCGCTCCACCAGGGATGCCATCTCCTCTGCGCTTCACCTGAGCCTGACACATCTAGAGGAGAAGAACACCCATGTGCCGATGCTGTTCCTGGACTTCAGTTCAGCATTCAACACCATCATCCCACAACATCTGGTAGACAAGATGAGACTCCTGGGTTTCAACACCCCCCTGCGGAACTGGCTGCTGGACTTCCTCTGTGACAGACCCCAATCAGTGCGGATAGGTCAGAACAGTTCAGATGTCATCTACCTCAGCACGGGCTCCCCCCAAGGCTGCGTCCTAAGCCCCTTGCTGTTCACCTTGATGACACACGACTGCGTCCCTAGGTCCGCCACAAACCACATCGTGAAGTATGCTGACGACACAACAGTGGTGGGCCTCATCAGGGATGACAACGACCTGGCCTACAGAGAGGAGGTGGAGCAGTTGGTGGGCTGGTGCAGGGACAACAGCCTGGTCCTGAATGTCGACAAAACTAAAGAGATCATTGTCGACTTTAGGAAAAACCAGCCCAACCATGCCCCACTTTGCATCAACAACAAGGCTGTGGAGGTTGTCAGCAGTATCAAGTTCCTAGGGGTGCACATTACAAACAAACTCACCTGGTCCGTAAACACTGCATCACTGGTTAAGAGGGCACAGCAGCGCCTGTACTTCCTGCGGAGGATGAAGAGAGCCCACCTGCCCCCACCCTCCCTCATTACATTCTACAGGGGCACCATAGAGAGTATCCTGACCAGCTGTATCTCTGTGTGGTGTGGAGGCTGCAGCGCTACCGACTGGGGTAGTGTGAGGAGGGTAACGAGGACAGCAGAGAAAATAATCGGGACTACACTTCCCTCCATTCAGGACATTGGCCAGAAGCACTGCCTATCCCATGCAAAAAACATTACCGGGGACCCCTCTCACCCCCATCATGGACTGTTCACTCTGCTAGCCTCTGGGAAGAGGTACTGCAGTGTGCGGTGCAGGACCACCAGGCTCCGCAATAGTCTAGTCCCCCTGGCCATTAGACTGTTAAATGGTCAATCTAACATATAGTTAACTTAAATCTAAACGGCTGCTAATCTGACTTTTGCACTACTGGCAGTTTTTTTTATAGCTTGCCACTCCTTGCACATTGCTCTCTGCACTATTGTAATTACAGCGTTATTGTTACAGTGTTAATGTTACTGTGTACCTGACTTGTTAACCTGACTGCCCATATTGCACATCTGGTTAGCTACTCTTCTTGCACTATCGGCACTATGGTAAAATACTACACGTAGCCAAAATACAATACAACATTATTTATATCTGTACATTCAAGGAAACTGTGGGGGTCAGATGCATCGACATTTCGTTCTGTATACACGTGTACTAGAATGACAATAAAGTAGATCTGAATCTGAATCTGAATCTGAATCTGTCCTGTACTCAGAAAAAGGTGCCCACAATACAAAATGTCCGTATATTTTTTGACATCCCGAAAAATTTTTCGTATCTACCGTTTTTCGTAAGTCGATTGGTCGCAAGTAGGGGAGCGTCTGTACAAATAAACATGACTTGACTTTTTTGACACTTCTGTTGATTGAGTGTTTGCAGTGTGGTAATAGACTGTACTGCTTTATAGGGATTGTAGTAAGTTGTAGTAAGAGATTAACTGCCTGAATTATACCTTCAATTAAGGTTACCACCAAGTGTTTATTGGCTGGTTTGGCAGAACATAATGCTACCAGGAACTAACCTTTTCAGTAGCTAGTTTATTTTTATGTTACTAATTAGTGCAAAGAATTTCTAAAAAAAAAAAAAAAAAGTATGTTATTAATATGGTATTACATTGTTGTAATTATTAGAAATAAGGTTAAAATTTGTTCAGTCAATCTCTAAAAAAATCTCATATAAGGGCGCCGAGTGATTAATTTATATCAATTATAGGCCAATTTCAAAAGGACACCAATGATGCCAATTGTTTCTCCTGCCAGTTACAAATCAAATTTCCTAGAAAATCACAATGACCCATCAAAGGTGGGAGATTACTCAGGGAACTACTTGGTGCTCATAGGCCCCACATTGGAGACCTCTGAGCTAAACCTTCAGGCTACTTATACAATTCACAACCATATTTGATTGCGTAGGGATTACAAGTAACATATTGGGCCGGGATCGGAACCGGACCCAAACTGACCCAGAATTCGGGCTGGGTTGGGGCTTAAAATGTCTTCTCTCTCTCTCTTGCCGTTTTTTTTTCTTCTTTTCTTTTTTCCCCTTCTTGGATGATCTGCACAGCATGCACTTACTTTTGATCAAGTAACTATTTAGATTTTTAAAAATCCTTACAGAACTATCAGTTTAGCTCCAAATCACTAAATCCGTAGACATTTTCCTCCTCTGGGTAAAAGACACGCGGTTTCCTTCTTCTCCCTCCCTCGTGTCAGATGTCATTTCTACTTCTTACCAATAGCTTACAAGCTTTACAAACTTTTTTTCTGCTTTCTGGTCAAATATTTTACTATTTGCAGCTCGTAATCTACAGAATATGATTTTCTTTTTGTTTCGTTCCGTTTCACTTTCACTTTCGTCCGCTGCACGATACCGAAATGCGCACTTCGACGCCGAGACGTTTATCTTGGCGCGACACTTGCAGCGCACACTCGATTTGACGGACTCGGCCCGAAGTAAAACCCAGGCTGCAAAGTTCAGCCAATACGCACAGATGGGCGCTGAAGAAAAGCTTCACGTTTAGTTTGGCGGCAAATTAAAGGTTCAGGTTTATTTCGGGCTCGGTTTGGGTTTATATACCCGTGACTCGGGTCGGGTCTGGCTGAATTATTTAGGCCCGATCTTACCTCTAGTTGAGAGTTTGGAATAAAAATATGTATTTTTTGTTTATTCACATTTGGGCATCATTATAACTTAATTTGATTTATAAATGATATATAAAATTTTATCATTTTAATGTGCCTTGAGTTTTGTAGTCAAATATGGCCTTAAATGTGATCATATCAAACCTATTCTAGCTGAAGCTGATCCCATAAAAGAAAAGTACGGAAGATTTGATTTCTTTAGGTTTTTTTTCTTCTATTTTATGCTAATGGACCGCCTTTCCAGTATGAAAGTAATTATCAGCCATGTAGCTCCTAGGTGCCCAGAATATATACTGTAATAAAAGGAAATGCTTATCTCTAAGTTTAATTTCGACCAACCTATCCTCTTCCTACATGAATTTAGAACAAACACACGATGAGAAAAAAGGCTTTCCTCTTAACAATAATAACCCCTACATGAACTTGGGAACACACCACAATTTACTACCCATAAACTCTATGCATTTATTGTACAATGACGTTTTATAAATGTATAAAACCTCCCCAGGCATGATGTAACAAAGTGGACATGTCTACCCTGCTACCGACTTCCACTAAGGATTGTTTTTCTGCTAATTCGCCACAAGCATGGCCATGACTTCAAAACGTTTAGAGAGGAAAGGAAAGGTACTTCCCTTTAAAATTTTAATAAAAAGAGCTAGTCAATTAAAATTTAATTGAGGTTTTTTTAATGCCCATCTAAAAACAGGAGTCTGTTTTATGGTTTCATTCCTAAGGTGAGGAAGTAAACTAAATGAAGTCTTCAGTAAATACAGACCATAAAAGGTTGTAGAAAACAAAGCATTATGCTTGGAAGTGTATTGAGATACATATAAAATCCAATTTTGCTAGCTGGATCTGGGACGGGAATTGGTACATTTATTAGACGTTTATGCTAGCTTGGTGTAGCTACTTAATGTTAGTCCTTGCACTTGCTCTGCGTCACTAGTTGCTAATATTTGTGTCACCATTAGCATTAGCGCCATGTGCTTCCTATGTTTTAGTTTATTAACTTTAAAGCCCCAGTGTGTATTATACAAAGTGGAGTTTCTTTCAATTATATAAAATAAAACTTAATATAAATGAGACTTCATACCGTTACTCACTCAGAAACATGAAGACACGGGTTTAGAAATTTGTAATTACATCTTAAAAAACCCTCTGAAATTGTTAACATGTTTGGTCACCATGTTACTACAACGGAAGCCCAAAAGATGATTTTGCGAAAGTAGTTTATCCCGGTGGTGCTTTTAGTTCCTAACTGCAGCTTATTGCACGAAGCTGAACCCTTTATGTGATGGCAGCTGAGTCCCGTCATTCAGGCATCTTACTTTTTCTAACACTGGCTCCTTCTCTAGCCAGTCATCTTCGCCACCCGGTTATAGGCGATGGCCCAATGCTCGGTGCAAATGTCACTAAGTTCTGTGACGCTTGACAAATTCTACTTTGCTTTTGCAGTCTTTTACTAACCTTTATAGTAGTTTCTCGCTCTAGCCACCAAAGTTAGCCACTTAAACCAGCTCTGACCAACTCCTGTTATTTGCTCTTTTCAGCTGCTCAGGGTATACACAGCTCGCTTTGACTTTTGCTGCCGGCTGAAAAAATAATCCTTGCTAACTCAATGAAATATGGAAGTAGGCTTCCTAATTATGTGAAGTGGTATCTTTCAGGCTTCCATAGTGTGTCTTCTTTAAAAGCACATTCTTCAGATCCATTCTATGCTACAATAATAATAATAATAATAATAATAATAATAATTTCCTTTGTATTGTCATTCTTTGTAACAATGTACACAGAACGAAATGTCGATACACCTGACCCGTTGTAGCGAGCCGATGCAGCCGCAGCCAACAGAGGGCGCCGCCATTTTAATGACCTCTAGTAGTAAATTATTACACGTTATCACTTTAATTGCAAAAAAAAAGTATTTGATGGCATTGACGGGAGTTACGTTAACACTGTTGAGCAGGCAATATATGTATAAAACAGGGGTGGGCAACTATTTGGTGTAGGGTGCAGCATTGGGTTAAAAAATTTAGCCAAGGGGTTATCCCGGACACCTCTCCAATTTTTTTGAATTTTTGTTTTTAGTATTACTGTAGTTGAACTTTTGTATCGTTTCTGAAGTCAGATTTTTGTAGTATTTACGTCGTAATAATTTTATATTTGTAGTACTGTTTCTACAGTAGTATTTTTGTATTATTCCCTAAATTGTATTTTTGAAGTACACTATAGCTGTATAGTTTTGTAGTACATCCATAGTAGAATTTTTCGAGAATATCTGTAGTATTTTTGTAGTACTACCGTAGTTGTAATTTTTCAGTATTTCTGTAGTAGTATTTTTGTAGTAATTTTGTCGTAGTATTTCTGTAGTAGTATTTTTGTACTATAATATTACTGTAATGGTATTCTTGTACTATTTCTGAAAAAGTATTTTTAAGTATCCTCATACATGTATTATTTTGTATTACTTCAATAGTAGTGTTTTTGTAGTTAAGTGTTTTTAATGTTACTGTAGTTGTATTTTTGTAGTATTTCTATCGTAATATTTCTTCAATAGCCGATTTGTATTATAATGATACTGTAGTTATATATTTGTAGTATTTCTACAGTATTTTTTCTTTTTTGAAGTAAAGCAAAATAATGTATGAGGTACCCCTTTTCAAGCATCTTATTTGGTGTTAAATGAGTATTGAGGTTCGACCTAATACTGTGCTTTAGTTTTGGTAGAATCCAAACTAGAGGTAAGATTGGGCTTATTAAAACCCAGCCAGCTGGTTTTAAAGCCCGAACCAACCTAAACCCAACAAATAGACAAAAATAGGCGAAGTGAACCCAAATTTTGATATTTTATTTGTGAGGACTCAGGAGCAGGAGGGCTTCGGGTCTCGCTGACTTTTTGTTTTAATTATCCACCCATTATTGTTTCATTTTCACATGGAGATCCCCGCAATGGATGTCGAGCACGAGGATACGGATGCGGGCTCATTGGCGCTTAAGGTGGACGGAATCTATTGTGCGTATCATCCACACAGAAAAAGAAACAGAGAAAAATGACTGGTGGATAGTAAAAAAAAATAAGTCAGTGAGAGAGAATTTGGGTCTGGCCCTGTTTGTGCTCAGGCTGAAGATCTTACTTCTATCAAACTCTCACAAAAATAGCACGTTGTCATAAACAGCGATTCGTTAATAAAATCTCAAAGTCACTTGATAAAACGTTTCAATGCGACAGATGCCACCGTATCAAATTCCAAACACAAGGCGTCGACTTAGCCAGATTGTGTTTGCTCGCGCAAGTGTGTTGACGTTGCGTTCGGGGAAAAAGGAAGGCCACATCTGTGACTTTGTCCGCTGACTTTGCTTGCACAAGTCTCTTCCCCACTTCTCCTAATTTTGTCCTTTCCGCCGCCATCTACCCAGATTCATCATTTACTTTTGCGATTTGGCCCCTTGTCCTCCCCGTCGCTGCTATTTTCTTTCCCCTCACCTTCACGTCTCCATTCATTACTCTTGTGTTTGTCTACACTTTGTGAGAAACTGCACATTGTGTTTGAATAGAATCTTGAAGCACAAAGTTTGTCGAAAATGTTTCATTCCTTAATGTTTAAATTGTCAAGAAAGTCTACTGCACGGGTCGGCAACATATGGCTTGTGAGCCTTATATGGCTCTCTTCATGAGTACATATGGCTCAGAGATAAAATAGAGCTTCAGTATTTTTCAAACATTTCATTTCATCCAGATTTGTTTGTTCCACGTGCAAAACCAAGTCAGGGCTAACTGTTCCTGTGGTTTGGTCCAGTCTCTATAAGACCCAAGTTTGACTACGGTTTACAATCAAGGTGTCACACCAACAAACACAGTTTTGGCTGTAAATCACTAAATAATCCTTTTACATTAAACAGTCTATATTCATTGTTGGGACACTTTATGATGAAAAGTCACAAAATAAACAAACACAAAACAAACGTTTGTAAGGTATATTACATCTAGTTATGGTTTCAAGTTTACACACGTTTTACCCAGAAACTTTAGCAAAGCGTATGATTAGGTGAGCAGTAGGGATAGGCGCAGCTATACACAGGGTGCACACTCTTTTTTTCTTTGCGCAGCGTCATCTGCACTGAAGGTAAATACGTTGGTATCCCCCTTTTCAGAATTTGGTGACATTTTTACAAAATAACTTTGCTTGCACCTTGTTTTGAAACCATTTTTTAAGACAACTTAAGCCTTAACACTCTTAAGTAATTGCGGGAAGGAGGGGAATTTTAAATGGTATATTTAAAATTATATTGGACACAGGCTTTGGCATTATTCGACATCGAATTTTAAAAATTGATAACCGTGTAAGTTTTCTGCCAAAATTGTCATACTAGTTGCCGAGCCGCTATACACGGTGATGCCTGACATTCAATTTGAAAAAAAAAAATAGATTACTCTACCAGCTGGATGCCAACATTGTCACATGTGTTGTCGGGCTGCTACCCACTGTGGTATCTAACATTGAATTAAAAAAAATCGATTACTATTTTGGCTGGCTGCTAAAATTGCCGTATGTGTTGCCAGGCTTCTATGCACTTTGGTTCCGAACATTGAATTTAAAAATGAGCAATTGCTGTAAAAAATTAGTGTTTGCTGGCTGTAGTTGTGAGTATCGGTGTAAGTAAATCCAGCAGCGCGTATGTTTGATGTTAAGTTTATTACACTCATCCTTTTGGGTTCCCCCCTCCCAAATAGATGTTAGTACTACTCTCCTCCTTCTCCCCTCACTCAAAGCATCACTGGCCCAATTAAGCGTTGGGCGGGACGCAATGGGAAGAGAGTGAGAGTTGATGCGAGCAAGGGAGGAGTATGACACACAAAAGAGTGGAAACAGTTTTCGAGTCGGCATCCAGGAAGAGCAAATAACTGCCGAGGCACAATGAATTCTTTAAACTTCACCTGGAACTCAAACCACCTTTGACAAGCCCCCCAAGTGGCAGGGGGGCTTGGGGCGGAACGGCAAGTAGACATAGCCCCCCACCCACTCCCTCACATTTCCCATTCCTGATGAGGGGACGTGAGGAATAACAAGTCCGCATCTCTGAAGAACCAGAAGACTGATGCTGACCGGTCTCAGGAAGGCGGGATACCGTATGGAGGGAGATTGACACCGGGGTTCGAGACGGGGGGGCGCAAGCTTTTTGCTTGACAGAATCGGAGAAGGAGGACGATGCATCTGTTCTTCCGAGACAAGTGGGAGGTGGAGGGGCTGCAAACGGTGGGCATCCTCCTGGTGGTGTGCAGCTCCCTTAAACTGATGCACTTTTTGGGGCTGATCGACCTTACCACGGCAGGTAAGACGAATGGTAAGCGAGTGAGGGAAGGGGTGCATGCCCCCCGAGCTGCTGTGATGATGGATGATTCTTGTAACAAAGTTTGACGGGGAACAAGTTCAGAAAAACTACATTCTGCACCTCGCGAGGACTTTGGTGGATGATGTGGAAAGCTGAGAGCTACTTCTTTTGTGACTGATTAGTGGGAAGGGCTACTAGTCGGATATGTATTTTATTAAAGAAATGATGTACTTACTATGTTACTACTATGTTATTACAGATTGTAGTAATTAGAGTCGTGTTAAAATAGGCTCATTCAACCACTAAAACATCTGCTTTGTAAATGGGCATTGAGTAATTTACAAATATAAACTATCGGGTAATTGAAAGTGGTTTTATCCTGCATTTAAAGACACTAATCACATCAAGGATTTCTCATTAAGGTAAGGAATCCATTTCCTAGAAAATCACAATGACCCATCGCTATTTTCGGAACCAGTGCGCGGGCTACTTGGCTGATTTTAAGGGGCTACCTAGTGCCTGCGAGGACCACACTGGGGATTCCTGTTTTACAAAATTAACACAATAATACATTTTTGTATATATAGTCATGATGGTATGAGTTGTCCATTTATAACCCATTTATTATTCCAATCAATTACAATCCTTCACTTATTTAGTAGTAATGAATGCACTTCATGATTATTGATGAAAGTAATTATTCTTGATATAATTACTCACCTTCTTGATATGGCTATTCATTCAGTTGTTATTCAGGCTCTACAATGTAGTGCT
This sequence comes from Urocampus carinirostris, assembly GCF_059441175.1. Taxonomy (NCBI): domain Eukaryota; kingdom Metazoa; phylum Chordata; class Actinopteri; order Syngnathiformes; family Syngnathidae; genus Urocampus; species Urocampus carinirostris. The sequence continues at coordinate 28,268,887 of NC_142361.1, forward strand.
TTTATTGTATTTAGAAGGCATTAAGTTTTACTTGTCAGACCCGCCTTGGACACATGTCTGGTGTAAAGCAGGGATTTCCCCAGTACTTTGAACTTTTCCACAGCCCAGCCTACTTTAATAAAAGAGATTGTCCACGCTTTTGACTGACTATTTTCCTGTAGGTCATATGTGCCCAGAATATTCTGTAATAATAAAACTGAATAAATAATACTGCTCATCCCAGCTGAAGTGCTTTCAGTGTCTTCAGTGTGCTTTGAAGGTCTCTATTGTTGGATCCTATTTGGATTTAATTGGTCTTAACAGCAATTTTCTCACTATATGAGTTCTGTTGCTGCTTCACAGCAAACCACTTTGCAGTTACCGTTTTTAAACACGTATGCCATCAGCACATGATTACAAGTATTGAAACGCTTGATTAGAACAGAATGTGAGAAAAAGAACCGGAGAAGTTTTCCCCTTGTGACTCTAAGAGCTTCAGCTCTCCTGGGAAAATGTTTTACAAGACACTTGAGTGTTTATTTGTTGCATGTAATTGATGGTGTTTGAATCCAAAGTGGGGAAAGTACGGCCCGCGGGCCACATGCAGACAACCACACTTTTTCATCTGGCCCACTGCGCAAAAAGTACAAAAAAATTACAAAAATTATAAGGATCAAAAACATAACAAAACATGAAATTAGCATGGATCGTTTGTCCAATTTTACTTCATATTAAATGTACGAGTGATATGTCAAATAAGGACTAAATGTTCACTGAGGTAGTGGTAAAAGTTAACTCTTTAAGTGTTTTTTTAACACTAGGTATTTTAGGTGTACTCAGTAAACGTGTTAACACTTTAAGAGTAAACTTTTAACAGTACCGAAGTGAACATACTGTATGGTCCCTACTTACGAGTGTTGAATTAACAAGGTTTATTTTACTGTTTTGTATATATTAAAAAATACAAAAATAAAGAAAATAATACTTTGAATTACCTTGGTTAAAAATACAGTTACTCGAGGAAAGTATCAAATTAAAGAAATTCTCTTACAATTGGGTAAGAATAATGTTTTGTTTTGTTTTTTCTCATGTGAGGTCCCTTCTCGAGGTTTCTTAATTTTCCTCATGTTGAGCTTTTTGAGTTTCTCCTTGACCTCATGTAGGTTTTAGATCAGGGGATGGTGTGAAAATAGTCTGAAGTTTGCAATAGTCTGTGGTCTGTGCACCCCTTTGAGACTTCTTGTGATTGAGGCATCACAAATAAACATGACTTGACTTTGTATTTTTTGTATGAATACTGCTTGTTTTGTCTTGAGATATCTAATAAAACGTATTTTTATTACTTTTACATACTAGTCTAGGGATGGGTAAACTATGAGCCGTGAGGTGTTTTAATCTGGTCCACTGAACAAAAATATAAAATAAGTACTGCAAATTAAAAGAAAAAAGTTGGGTCCCCAGTGTCCCCTTGTGGACCACTCTCCAATAAGAATACATTTCTCATAAAAATATTGTGTACTGCGTTGTTGACATTGAATTCATGTAAATCTCATTTTTTAAAGGATTTTTTTCTTTATTTGTATTTTTATCATGTGATAAGTTTGTTACTGGGCAGCACGGCGGCGTAGTGGTTAGCGCGTGTGCGGCACAGTTCTGAGGTCATGAGATCAAACCTCCTGTGTGGAGTTTGCATGTTTTCCCCGTGCTTACGTGGGTGTCCTCCGGGAACTCCGGTTTTCTCCCACATTCCAAAAACATGCATGCCAGGTTAATTGGCCGCTCTAAATTGTCCCTAGGTGTGAATGAGAGAGCGAATTGTCTGTCCCTGTGTGCCCTGCGACTGGCTGGCAACCAGTTCAGGGTGTCCCCTGCCCACTGCCCGAAGATGGCTGGGATAGGCTCCAGCACCCCCACGACCGACTGAGGAAAAACGTTGCAGATAATGGATGGATGGATGCAAGTTTGTTACTATTGGACGAGTGCAAAGGCGATTTCATAGGATGTCAGTTCCATATTTGACTCACTGTTGTTCATTATTTTGACGATTGGATCCTTGTTGTTGTTCTTCGATACCCACACCCTTTAGGGTTGTTTTTGTTTTTTTGTAACCTTAACGATTTAAAAGAAATAGGGAGCTCAGAGGAGGGCTCAAGAAAGGGTTATTATTATTATTATTTCTTATCAGAGAGCTCTACTTGTCCTCCTTGAAAGTTGAAAAGCCATTGGTGTCTTCTCGCCTTTTTTCAGTGTCTACTAAAGTTCAAACTTAATATTTGGTCCTTTGATTAAGATATACATAACATATAGTATTGTCATGATAAAGAAAACAATTTTGCATTTTGAGGTTGTTGATGCTCAAATTGAGTTCTTAAAAAGGGGCCATAATTAATTTATTTGCTTTAATTCTGATTGATTACATGCAGAAATTCTTATGTACGTGTTATATTTAATCATACGTTAAATATATAATTACCTTTCCTCATGCATTGCCAAGGTAACAGATCAAGACTGTATCGTTTCTTTTCATCCTGGCTTGGCTACAATTTTTTTGCCACCCATAATAGTTTGCCCACCCCTGGTTTCAAGTCTTTTAATGGATCATTTGGATTTGTTAATGTGTTTTTTCTTTTCTTTTTCTTTTCGACCTCAAACACCTCAAGCCACAGCTTTTATGAACATTGCCTAGAATAGAGAGAACTAAAAGGGACCTTCAGTCTCTAAGATAGAAGCAGTCAATTCTCTTGAGTCTCTCATGATAAATAAAGAGAAATTAAGCTTGTATAACAGCCACCTGGATTGATTTATGGATGTGCTTAAATCATTTTAGTGGATTCCCAAAGTTGAGTTGAGAGTTATGAAGGACAAAAGTGGTAAAAGAAAGGAAAGGACGATTCACTAAATCAATGGAGTTGACTGCTGAAAAGCATTCCTCTTTGTCTTCGTCTGTCTGTCCGTCCTCCCGTCCAGACTTTAACTTCGTTAGAGTCATCAGTGAGAGGAGGGGGACTCAAAAGACCATCGGCCAATCACCTGCATTGGATATTGAGACAAACAACCATTCCTAACTAAATTTGCAAAGACCATAAAGTATTCTGGTCCTTGAGAGATCCTAACTTGTTTTCAACCTCCAAAACACCTGAGGCAAATGATCTTGGTCATTATGAGACGTGTGCAGAGCTTGCTGTGAGGCGATCATTTGAATCGGTTTGTTGGAGGAAGGGAAACTTTGTAAACAAGATGAATAGGAGTCAACAACAAGTTGGAACGAAAAGAAGGAGAGAAAAAACGGAACATGGGTCACCAACATGGTGCCCACAAGGCACCAGCTAGCCCTCTAAGGTAATTTGAGTAGCCCACAGACCAGCTCTGAAAAAAGCTCGCCGTTAGGGGGTCATTGTGATTTTTTTAGGAAATTTGATTGCTAATTGAGAACTGAGAAACCATTGTCATGATCAATTCTGCCTGATTATTTTTAAAATCAGCCTCTAATTTATGTATGTAAACAACTCATTGGCATTATACAGGGCAAATGTTTTAGTGGCTGACTGAGCTCCTTCTAACCCTTCTCTAGTAATTACAACCTGGCAATAACATAGCCCGCCCTCTTAGTATAAAAGAGAGTGTCATTTTGATTGGCATTTCGACTGTTCACTCTTGAATTCTACAAAAGTCTTGTGTATCTCTTGCCATAACACAGTTTACCTTTCACTGATTTCAAAATGCAATGTCTTCTGCAAACATCCCTTAGAAAGGATATGTTTACAGGTACAATATAAAGTAGTTTTATTTGATAAATAACTTGTCACGGTTGCCACTGGCCCCGCCCGTGTGGCGCCAGCTGCGCCTCGTTGACAGATTGGCTTTAAGTCTATTCAAGTTCACTACTTTCACTCTTTGTCAGTCCGTCAACAAACCTCTGCCCCTCAAGACATGGGTTTAGACTCGGTCCTGTTTCCTGTTGGTATTTCCTGTCCGGTATTCTTCCCGTTTATTTTGTCCTGTTTAATATCGGTTTCCAGTTTTGTTCCTGTCTAGTTTGTCCTGTTTATTTTTGATATCCTGTTTTGATATCAATCCTGTGTGTCCCGTCTTGTCCGGTATCGACCCCATCTGTCCAATATCTTCTCGGGCAATTGGTATCGATCTCATCGGCCTCTGGCTTCCTTTCACTCCACGCCAGACTACTGCCCAACGTGCATGATTCCCCATTTCCCATGTTGCGTGAGAAACGTCATGCATTTGGGTCCTGATCCTGTTCCGGTTCATGACATAACTGGGCCTGTAAAAGGGATATGTTCTTTCATCTCACTGCTTAATAGTATTCAATTGTAAATAATCGTAAAAAAAATTAAGATTTCTACTTCACGCATTCTGCTTATCACAGATTCTTTTTGGAACGTAACCCCCACAATTTTCAAAGGTTCACTGTAATAACATCGTAATAACATCATATATTATTTTAGAAATGCATATCAAACGGGTATCCTTACTCTCTAACCAGTAACAAAAAAGTAATAGTTGTTGAAAAGATGGAAGTGTTGAACTGGAAGTGTTTGTTTGGTTGAAGTTACTTACAGTATTTGAAATGTATTAAAATTATAATCAGCCAGACTGTTTGAGTAAAGTTTATTTTCAGCTCTACTTTAAAGAAGAACTTGAAGTTCCAAAACAATCATATGACTTAATGATTAACTTAGTGGGTGACCAAAATAAAATCTTCTGTAAATGAGTGATTTATATTGCTTTAGTATCAAGTAGAGCAAATTAAATGAACGAATGAATGAATGAATTAAATGCCTATACAATGGTTATAAAGAACTACTCTTTCTAGGGCAAAGTAAGATCAACAAAAAAGATGAAAATAAAAGATAAAAAAGTAAAAAATAGTATATTCATGCTATATAATAAATATTTGAATATTCGCAATGGCAGTAGTACGTAACAATTGCACATGTGCATTATGTTCATGAACGTTGTAGATGGGAGTTCAGGGTTTCAATGGCTCTGGCTAAGTTCTACCATACCTTTCATAATAATGAACGATGTGCCATGTTTCAAAGAAGTGACAGTTTTGCAGATACGAACAGAAAGATGAGTGTACGTAACGGCTACAGCTGGGTCCTTGAAGCGATTGATCCGTAACGGCGGTCAACATGTTGCTGTCCATGCAAATTAATTTACCCGGCTGCCAAGTTTCACAATGTTTATTATTAGATGAGAGTGTAAATAGTGTCAAAGAGTCACTTCTAATGGTTCTCATTTACGGCTCATGCACACAACTGCATCTGGAATTGTCTTTGCGGATGCTGCATGGAATCCATTGCGCATTTAGTGTGTTTTTAGAATACTAAGGGTTCAGACGGGTGCTTGAAATCCTTGAAAATGCTTGAATTTAGGTTTTTGAGACGAAGTGCTTGTAAATGCTTTGAAATGTGAGCACGTTTCTCACCAAGTCAGCTTAAAAATGAGGCTAATACTGCCCTCTGGTGGCCTTGCTTTAACCATTGCGTTTCTTATCTCTTGTGAATAACTGCAGCTGGCATTAGTTTGTACGGCATTCTGCTATGATGCGTCATGGCCACCTACGGGTCACGCCCAAGATGACAGGTGCATGCTACACCTAAACAGGGCACCAAGTGTAACTATTTGTGTGGGTTATGATGTATTTTGTAGGGTGAATTTCCTTCCCCTTTTGTGTTTGTGTGTGTATAGAAAATTAAAAATAACAAGTAAGATCAAACAACAAACTAGCTTGAGGGCCAAGGGGATTTCTACATATATGACTTCACATTTGAATTTTTTTATGTATAACAATTACCTAATATGTTCACATATAATCCGGATTGGGAACTATAGAATACAATACCAAAATCATGGGGTCGGGTTATATGTACATAAAAAATGCAAAATTAAAAAAAAAACACTAGCATAGCCATCCAACAGCCCACAGCTGTTTGGTTTCTTACTCTGCCCCAGCCCGATCTCTTCCTGTTCCGTCAATCTGCACTGACTCGATTGTGCTTGAGAGGGACCACATCTCATTTTATTATGATTTCGTGTGCTTTATTGCCTTTATAATTTTACAATGTTAAAGGGGCCAAGGAAAGTTAGATATAAGGAAAATTGGAAAACAGTGAGAGGAAGAAAAGGTTGTATAAGTAGGTGTCTGCCATCAAATCACTGCTTAAAAGTGCAGTAAATGGTGTAAACCAGTTTGTTTTCGTTTCATTTCACATCAGGGTTGGGTAGGGTTACTTTAACTTGATTACTTTCAATTACTTTTGGATTACTCCAATACCAAATATGCTAATAAAAGACAAAAGAAACTAAATATGAATAAAATTATGACTCACAACACGTAGTAAGCTTTCTCTCCTGGCTTTGATCTATTTGATCCCCCGGCAAAACTAACATAAAATGTTCATTTTCGATAACCTGTTTTGATATCAATCCTGTCTGTTCCGTCCTGTTCGGTATCGACCCCATCTGTCCGATATCTGCTCGGGCAATTTGTATCGATCTCGTAGACCTCTGGCTTCCTATCATTCCACACCAGACTACTGCCTAACGTGCATGACTCCCCATTTCCTGTAAAATAAAAGGCTTGTGTGAGAAACGGCACACATTTGGGTCCTGATCCTGTTCAGGTTCATGACAATATGTAATTATGTTTTATCAACTTTATTGACTTTTATTTTATTTTTTGTTTTTTAAATGTCCGACCAGGGCAGCACGGCGGTGCAGTGGTTAGCGCTTGTGCGGCACAGTTCATGTCATGGGAACCTGTCGTGGGTTCAAATCCAGCTCCAGACTTTCTGTGCGGAGTTTGTATGTTCTCCCCGTGCTTGCGTGGGTTTCCTCCGGGCACTCCGGTTTCCTCCCACATTCCAAAGACATGCATTTCAGGTGAATTGGCCGGTCCAAATTGTCCCTAGGTGTGAATGAGCGATTGAGTTGTCTGTCCCTGTGTGCCCTGCGATTGGCTGGCAACCAGTTCAGGGTGTCCCCTGCCCACTGCCCGATGATTGCTGGGATGGGCTACAGCCCCCCGCGACCCTACTGAGGATAAGCGGTACGGCTAATGAGATGAGATGAGATGTCCGACCAGCCAAACAGTTAGCATGTTGACCTTTATTTTTACTGATATATTTCCCCTTTTCACTTGTACTCATGTACTTCCTTTAGCTTTATAAAATCACGTATTCGGTACCAATAAGAGAAAGAAAGCTTTCATAAAGTTGCGGCAGTCCGCAGGGGAATCACAAGGGACCACATCAGTTGCAGAGGCAATATGTGCATTGACACGTCGACAATAATTTTCTATTTGCTGCTGTTCCGGATGCAGTGTGCACTCGGCGTTAATGAGTATCAATTAACCTCTGCAGTGGGTGAATGCACCCCTAATGTTTCTTTTGTTCTGAAAGTACACTAACCTATCTTTGGAGTACGGATCATATCTAGCATTCTGTTTCTAGGGATTTACTAGCAACCAGTCTACTTTGTTGTCAGCTTTGTTGTCCTACTAGATACTGTAGATCCCTGCTCATCCATGGCTATTACAAACATAAACTCAAATAGAAATATCCACCTCAGTATCGCAGTAATGCGATACTTTTCAATCAAAAAGTGTGAAACCGGTTAACAAAGTGACACAGTCAATGTTTGAAAGCGCTCGTCGGGTCTTAATCTTCAGCAGTGCGCAGTATCAACACGCTGGCTGCATTCTCTTTGCCTTGAGAAACTCCTCAGATCTCGAAGGGGTTTAGTAATCTTGAGGCTGCTTCAAAATGAAGATAGAAGGACTGTGTTGTGCCGAGGAGCTATAATTAGAGCTGATGGTTTTGTTATTTTGTGAAGTGCAGTCAAGTTGTGATGGCCTGCAGGTCTGTACATAGTTAGAGCGTGTTTGGGAATAAGATAAAAATCCGAGAATTAGTCATTTGCTCTCATTAATTCCCAAACGCACCAATGTGTTGTGTGAAGAAGGAAGGACTTTTCTTTCTCTGAGTGTTCATTTGACATTCATGCTGGGAGAATGGTTAAACAATAGCTGGAGGTTAACAGTTCCGTTTAGGTTTTTATTACAAATAAACTGAGAAAAGATGTGATACAGGACAAGGCTGTGTGTCACAAGTCCACAGTCAAAACTGTGGGACAGTCCCAAAAACCTTAACCATGGGAAATAAAAAAAATATAAGTAAAGTAAAGTATAAATCCCCCAAAACAAAGAACATTTGTTCTAACAGGAATTCATATGATGATCCCATTTTCTGACTCAGAAATAAAACCCGGCCTGGCTCATTATTGTCTGAGGATTTTCCACTCCTGTTTAGTTTTGTAGAAATGCAATTGTCAGCCATCTTGATCACACACTTGTGAATTTTGAGCCATTGTTCCGTTGTGCCGTTATATTCTGTGGTAAAACTTTAAAGAAAATGCACATCTCGGCTTTTATCTTGCCAGTCTTACCACCGAGTCAAAAATAAACACACGGAAGAATAAAAGCCCTTATTATTTATAAAATAAAGGATGATTTTATTAGATGTCCCTCATGAAAAATAAACACAATACTGTGCTAATTTTCTCTCAAATTTTGCAAGGTTCTGTCTGTCCTCCGGTTGTGCTCCTACGTAAGTTGCCCAACACACAGACTTACACTATATATGGATGGATAAAACTGTGACTTTTTTACCATGTTGTCAAGAAATAAAACAGAAGTATCTAGGAGAAATCATCCAATACACATTAGGCTTTTTTAGCCAGTAAGCTAGAGTTTGCATGTATCATTTATCTCTTTTCAACAAATCCACAGTATTAAAAAGATTTGAATTGTGGGAAACTGTAATGCTCACAAGTAAATACACTAATTGTGTTAATCTACGATATATATATAGTTCTTACTTTGCAGACATTCACTTAATACAGGTGGCTTTTGAATGGATCAACCCAAAAAATTGGGGGGAATACGATATATCTATTTCTGTCATGATTACCGATATGCATCACCTGTGCCCACTCCTTTGGCGCCAACTGCCTCGGACTCGGATTGGCTCTCTGTCCCTATTCAAACCCAGTCCTATCTGTCCCCTGTTGTCAGTCCGTCTGCGAACTTCAGTTCACACTAGGCAAGCCTTTTTTTCGACCCTGACTTTTTGCTCCTGTCTGTCCCCCGGCTTCGACCCGTTTTTGATCCTGACCACGTCTACTCTCCCGTCCCGGCTTTCAACCTTTTATGTCCTCGACCACGTCTACTCTCCTTTTTTGGCTTTTGACTTCCGATCCCGACCATATTTTTGCTCTCCTGTCCCGGCTATCGACTTGTTTTTCTGCCATCGCTCGCCACGGAAGTCCCACTTCCGCGTTCAGAGCGACCTGCTTCCCACGCCCAGCGATCACCGGATCGTGGGGGCAACCCTTTCCTTTCTTCCAATAAAACTGAGAGAAACGTAACGCAAGTGGGTCTTGTCTCCTTTCTGGTCAATTACCTACAAAGCCTGGAAGATAAATACAGCCTGGTGCTTTACTGGATGGGGGAAAAAAAATCATGAATGAAATGGTGCATATTAGTTATTTTCTTTGATCACTCGGCTAAACGTCTTGAAGTCGCAGCCTGCTTGCTTTGATTATACACTCATGCACGTCTGAAGGGATCATGTGTTTCGATGCATACGTTTATTAAAATCAGGTTAATCCCTGAGAAGATGCTCTTTCTTAGAAACACTTAGTCGTGATATGATGCCGCATATTCCTTGATTCTTGGAGTTGGGAAATCCAGAAACACAAGGGCATGGATTCTTGCGGGAATTTGTGACTTTCATTATATCTAATTGTCCCAACAAGAGTGCCGTAGAGACAAAGTGATATTCTTCACACAATGTTTGTCTCACTTCTCGAGTTGTGTGCGAATGAAAAGGTGTAATGATTCGTGTAATCTGACTCAATGGCACGTGAAAATATAATGATGTGGAAAAGTGTTATGAACACAGGGTGGTGCCGCTTGGTTTAATTTAGGCTCATCGAAAGCATCATTTTAAATCAAGACGCTTCAGAGAGTTTGATGTATTTTGGCTGAACAGAGGGAGATCGATCTCACAAGAGCTTTGTCCTATTATGTAGAAAATATATTTTGGTGAATAGCTTTTGTTTTTATTGATTTAATGAACTTATTATTCTAAGTCAATATTGAATACAATTTCTGTATTGGGACCTTTTGTCATGAGAAAGAAAGGTATTCTCTCGGTTTTTGCAGTTTTCTGTTCCATAACCACCCATATTAAGTGGATTTTCCGCAATGTGCAATCAGTCTATTTTCCTAGCTAAAACGGAAATGGGGAGGGAAATTTGTAGATAAGAAAAAGTGGCATTATTAAGGTAACACAACTTATAAAATCAACTTTTTGATTACTTAAAAAGCAAAAGATGAAGCACTAGAAGCAAATCGTGACAATTAAAGCAATATAATAAATTAATGGTTTAATTTATCATCTATCGATCTAGTTGGTTGGATCCCTTAACCAAATGGGTCGTAGGAACACCATTTCCTGTGGTGTATCTTGTGCATGTACATCCTGGTGGCACCTCTCCAGGCCAACAGATAATCTATTGATCTAGATCTAATGATTGGTCTATTTATCTATATAGATGTGTCTTGGATTGAGCCTGAACGGCAAACTAATAAATGCATTAAAAAAACAAAAAACAAAAATAAATTTTAAATCATTTAATAAATATGATTTTAAAAATCATCCCATATGCTGAAAATATTTCCAAGTAAGGTACTAGTATTTTTTATAAATTACTTTTAATTGATCCTTTTCTTCTACTAATATAAGCGATAATATCACCCATTTTGAATTTTTTTAAACTATATTTTTATATAGAAAGAAAAACACATATTTATATATTTCTTTTACTGCCGGTAACTTCCGACTTATGACCTGACCAACTGATTGTTAATCCTTTTCATTGGCGCCATCTGCTTTTGACACAGTATCTACTTCTTAAGTGGATACATTTCTGTACTGTATTGATATATACGTTATACCGTATACGACAAGTTAACAGAAAAAGCATAACACAATTAATCAGTTTACCTGTATGTATTACTACGATATTTTGATGCTGCAAAGCACTGTGGGACTTGTAGAGAAGACACGAAAGACACAGGCAAACTGTGATTACTCTAAAATAAAGACCATTATTGGTTTATTTCCCTAGAACATTTCAATATTACTTGCCGCCCCAACAGAGAAATTGCCACAGTTGTACCCATCCATATATAGTGTAAACCCATGCTTCTGGGAAGCCACGTACAAACACAACTGGTAATCAAACGGACCGCTGCAATGGTGCACACTTTTGTCGCGAGGAGGAAACGGTTGTTTTATTAAAATTAGAGGTTCATAAACCATAACTGTGAAGTACCTGCTAACCACTGCTCGACCCCTGCAAATACGCCATGCTGTTGATTTATTATTTATTTTTTCATCACATCTTGCCTCTGTGTAATGTGTAATCAAACTTGCTGCTTGGCTCATCTGTCGCCTAAGGATACTGTTATGTAGCCTTAATAGTCTTGTGAAAGTCCACCCACTCGGTTCTTTGACGTCTTAATGGATCCCCACCGGACTTCATCGGCTCCTCCTTATTTCCTCAATCAAATCTGGCTTCATTTTTGCTGTCACTGCTGTTTTCTTTCTTAATGTATTGCCGTAGAGCATGGGTGTCAAATTCATTTTAACTCGGGGGCCACACGATAGGACAAACATTCTGCCAGGGGCCGGACTAGTAGATTAAAGAGAAAAAAAACAGAGATAAAGAAATAAGAGAAAGAGGGGGAGAGAGCGTGAGAAACAAAAGAGATATAAAGAGAAGTCGTGAGAGAGGGGGAAAGAAAGGGAGTGGAAGAAAGAAATCCAAAGAGAAATAGAAAGACAGAAGGAGAGAAAAGAGAAAAGAAAGCGCAAAGGGTAGGAAGAGAGGAGGAGAAAAGAGAGAAAAGGAAAAAAGGTTAGAGCAAAGAAGTTAAAATGACAGAGAGAAAGAGACAAAGAGGAACAAAGGAAGAGAAAAAGAGACACAGAGAGTGAAAGATACAGAGACAGAGAGTGGGAGAAAAGGGTTGGGAAAGAGAGAGAGAGAAAGAAATACAAGTACAGTGTCTTTGTTTGAGGCACCTTTCTTACGCATCAACAAGTAGACATATTTCAACCTGCAGCTTGTTTTTTTCTTGCGCTTCTCTGAGTGTTGTCTCGCGGGCCGGATTCAATCCCTTAGCGGGCCCAATCTGGCCTGCGGGCTGCCTGTTTGACACCTGTAGAGAGAGCTGAACTTCTGTTTTTTTCCCTGTGTGTGACTGAAAAAGAGTTAGTTAGCTTGAAAAAATTAGCCTAACAAGAAAATATAGCAAGAGATAGCTTGAGTGGTTGACAGGTAAAGTTAGCAACGTAAGCTAGCAAGCATGATGTTGAAGATGGGATCCAGTGACCATAAAAATAAAATATTTAAAATATTTAAATATTTTTATTTAATATATCAAAAAAATAATCTTAATCAAATTGAGAGGCAATTATAGTCTCTATGAGCGCAATCATGACCATGTCGTTGATTATTATGAGGTAGGGGTCACTGACCTTTTTTGAAACGGAGTTCTTCCTTGAGCACTGAGCAATGGGATCTTGTTTGATATTTTTGTGATAGTAAAACACAAACTAATGCTAATATGACTTAAAAAAGATTACGTAAGGTAAAATGGTGTGCAATCCAAGGCACCTTTCGTAATGTAACATTTAAAGAGACTTTAATGATGACAGTTGTATCAACTTTTTAAATGGCCTCTTTGATTTGAAATTAGCATGTTGTCAAATTTCTATTGTACTGTAGTTTACATGTTTATTTGTATAGCTCTTAATCAGTCTCAAAGGGCTGCACAAACTACAGACTATTATCACACCATCCCCTGATCTAAGACCTACATGAGGGCAAGGAAAAACTCAAAAAACCTCAACATAAGGAAAATAAAGAAACCTTGAGAAGGGACTTCACAGTAAAGTAAATAAATTATGTCATTACTTAATTCATGTGCAGAAAAATTAAAGAATGCCTCCATTATTGACAGTTGTTTAAGCACCATTAAACCTAATGATTCGGAGTTGCATGTTTTCAGTTTGACTGCGGGCGTTTTCTTTTGTTTTTTTTTTTAAGCGAAAATCATAAATTTTGCATTTTTCTGACACGATACTTGACAAATCGCTAAACTATGAATAAATTGTTTTCTACAGCAATGCATTAGAAAAGTGGATTTAGAATAAACAACATTTTGGTTAGTCTGTTTACTCCATTAATCACCAAAATAACCAACAAATTCATCTAAGATTGGAATCATTGTTGCAGTTTTAATCTTTAAGATTTATAGTCTACTTAAAAAATGAAATGGCTCCAGATTATTCTACTGTGTGCAACTAGTTGATTAAATAAAATTGAGTAAATTCAACTTATCATTTATTTCCAGGTTATATATATTAAAAAGACAATCCGAAGTGCTGTGTCATCAAAACATTCATCATTAACGACCACTTGCCTCCAAAATCCTATTCACCACACCCATACACATATTCACTCAACCGAATAACTATGAAAAGGCATGGTGGGGCACATATAAACTATGTTGGGAAAAAAACATGGACTCTGTGGGCTTGCAGCCACCATGTTGTCAACATTTGAGTTGTGCTGCTTCTAAAGAAAATCAAAATATATTCTAACCAGGAACATAAATGTTTTCTGTCCAAGTGATTGACACTCGTTTGGTCGCGATCCATTATCTTCGATTGCTTATTGCTGCGAGCAGAGACTGGCAGAGCGAGTTTTTGTAGGGCCTAGCAGATCTCTTTTGCCACTGTATTTTTGCCTAAAATGAACTGCACTTGTGCTGCCACAATCACTTATCCCCAATCTTATATTTTTGTGAGTGAGGACCGGCATCTGCCACTTCTTCGGGACTTGTGCCAGTCGGTCCAGCCTAAAATTAAATACTCAGTCATCGCAAAAGTCCATTATCCCCGGTTGACTATTGCTGAGAGCAGGGGCCAGTAGAGTTGTTTTTTCCCATTTTTCTATGCCTAAATTTGCCATTGTGGCCCGAATAAAATGAACTGCACAGTTTGGGCTGTGAACCATCATCCCCAAGCAAATTGTGATGTGCGTGGTGGCTCTTTTTCTTTTTCTCTCCCCCGCCTAGGAGTAACAGCGTACGATCCATTATACTTTAGTTGACTAAAGCTGAGAGCAGAGGCAGGGAAAGTTTTTGTGTTTAATGTAGCAGCGCTTCTTTCCTTTTCTTCTGCCTAAAATGAACAGGGCCCACGGGGCCGCGATCCATTATCCCTGATCGACCATTTTTGCACGAGGGGATACTTAGCGGGTTTTCTCATATCTTGGGGGGTAAGGTCCCCATGAACCGCGATAAACAAGAAATTACAGTATCGTATGTGTGATTCAGTGTGATTCAGAGTTGGATTTGGAGTCGCTTCAAATGGCACTGCAGCTATCACTCAAAAAAAAAATCGTATTAAGCGGTTGTGGGATCGCTTTATCTTGATTTACATGAATTTCATTTTCATGCCCGGTCAGCAGGCAATCATAGAGCATGTCAATGTGTTTTCACGTTGTCTCTGGCATGATATATGTACCACGGCGTCTGTGTATGAGCGTGTATTTTCTATTTTATTTCAGGCGCATGCACTGTACAGAAGCAGCATTTTCTAACATTTGTGCTATGGTTGGTGATTACAGGCAATCCTTCCAACAGCCAAAACAAAAAAAGCATAAAGCAGCGATTCCTCAAGCTGCTGCCGTGCTGCACGCCCTCGGCCGCCCCCTCAATCAGTCAAAGCAAGTCCTCCTTCACTCTATACACGTCTTTGACTTGATTTTGTGTGTCTTGCCCTCTTTTGGGGATTAGCGCCGAGCCGCCGCTGACACTTTATGGCAACAATGGCCCAAACAAACCACCTGAAAAGCATCTCGGGTTTACGGATGCCTGACACACAGAACACGTATTTTTGAGGCCATTATTTCCCTAAAATTAAAATTCAACTTATACCTGTCAACCTATATGATTTTGTTGTGTTTTATGTATTTTTTTTAATAAAATATTTAACTTTACGATTTCTGCCTACTCTGTGGATTTCCCTGTTCTTAAACATGCTGTGCCTTTGAGAGACAACTAGATGATGTTACTGCTATTCCTTTAAACATGCACATTGTTTCCTGCCATGTTCAGTCTTACCAAGTCGTGACCCGGCATGTCTGACAATCTGATTTTAATTCATTTGTTGTGTTTAATTGACACTGTTCATTGGCTAATTGTTCATCTTTACAGTTCTGTGTGGATTTTCTTTTTGAAGAAAAAAAACGCCTTTGCTTATTTTAATGCATCCCTTTGAACTTCTTAAAATTAAGTCCTCCCTTGTGGACCTTGTGTAAAGGTTATCCTTGCAGATAAACAGTAGTTTGACCTAGTTGATTATAAAATGACTGTAAACAATTTATCCCCCACGAATGGATTCATTTTTTTAGTTTACTTAAAATATATTGTATTCTTGTTTGGTTTTACACTTAGTTTGATCTCCTTATTATCCATGTATCTCTTTTCTCGTTTTAAATAAAAAAAATGCAAAAATATGAACAAAAACACATAGGATAAAAACAAAATGTCTTGTATTTGCCTCCTTGATTAGATAAAGAGCTTTCAACTTAATCTCCTGTATTCTAGTACAAACAAAGTCAAGTCAAGTCAAGTCATTTTTATTTGTATAGCCCTTAATCACAAAGAGTCTCAAAGGGCTGCACAGGTTATTACACAGACTATTTTTCAGACTATTATTACATCATCCCCTGATCTGGAACCAACGTGAGGGCAAGGAAAAACTCAAAAACCTCAACATGAGGAAAATGAAGAAACCTTGAGAAGGGACCGCATAATCTTACGTAGTATAATCTTCTGCTACAAAGTTGAATCAACTAAGAGTTACTTAAAAGTACCTAAACGTGCTAAAGATCAGTACAATAGTGAACATAAATCATCATGTACTTGTGAGAAAGAAAATGCAAATGTATTGTGTATGTAGTCTGTATTAGACCTTCATTTCACCCCTATTTTCAGTTACATGATTAAAATCTCCACACTTCCAATCCATCATGCGACTTGGGCTTCACCAGATGCTGCTGTTTTGGTTAGCACTCTGTTAGTGTTATTAAGCACTTCAGTGTGAATCGGAACATTCTTTTATTTTATTTTATTGCTTAAATAATTGTAGAGTGCTCGAACTTAGAAACCTCCTTATGTGTACATCAATGTGTGTTTCAGAGAGGGGTGGAGAAATTTATGTGCATTGACAGAATTTTATTGTATATTTGAATGGGTCATAAAGGTAATAGCTTCTAGAGGTCGAGCTCTGACATAGAATGGGAATAAAATGGGGTATATCTGCTGGTTGGAGTGTCTCGGATTTTATTTGTTCTGGAATTGCCCTTCGCAATTGCTCCGTTTTTAGTGGTTATCATCCTGCTGTCCCAAAGTTTCAACTTGGCATGAGATGTACCCTTTACTGCCAATCCTATCCTTTGTTTTTGTGTGTGTAATCATATTTGTTATCACTTTTGGACTATTTTGGGGATTTTAAGCATCACTGACATAGGAAATAGTCTGACTCGGATCAGGATTCAAATTTTTCTTGATCAAATACGAATGAATTGTTTACATGACTAGAAACAACCCCGTATAATTGGCATTTGCTAGTATTTCAAATACAAAGCCGAAGCAAAAGCGACGTCATTATGTAAAAAGACTTCGTTTCACCATTGACTTTAAATTGGGGATGATTTTATTTATGTCTCTCACTGAAATCTATGAAGTAGCCTTGGTCTTGGCTCCATTGCTGAGTGTGCTCATACTAGGCTCTTCAGAATGTTGGACTTACTCTGTAAATGAATGGAAACAATTGTGTGGGGGGACAGAAAGTAAAACAAAAACATCAACCAATACACCTGTGGAGAAAGTTAGGGTGAGCGTCTATCATTCATTTTTGTACAAGTCCACAGTTCTTTGCAGCACCAACTGAGAAAAAATCATCCCGGATGGGGTACTTCGACAATTCAAATGTGCATACTTGCAGAAGTACAGACGCTCCTCTACTTACGATCACTCGAGTTACTAACAACGGTACATACGAACATGTTTTTCAAGATGTCGAAAAATATCTGGATATTACCGTAATGTCACGACTAGCACAAAGGGTAAATCCAATCGCGTAACGTTTACTCACAAGTTTATTGAGATAGAAGGGAAAGGCAGCGCCCGCGATCCGGTGCTCGCTGGACGCGGAAAGCAAGCCGCACACAGAACCGGAACAAGTCCGAATGCGGAAGTGAATCTTCCGGAGCGGGAGACCGTGGCGTTTAGGACGGAAAAAAACAGGTCGATAGCTGGGACAGGAGAGCGAAACGTGGCCGGGTTCAAAAATGGGTCGTAAGCCGGGTTGGGAGAGGGAAAACGTGGTCGGGATCAAAAACAGGTTGTAGCCGGAGACAAACATGGAAAATAAGGAACGGACGGATAGGAAACGGGTGCAAAAAGCGGGACCGACGGGAGTCAGAGTCAAAGTATTTGCCTTTTAGAAACGATTTTAGAAAAGGTTCGCTGACGGACTGACAACTGGAGAGTGACAGGACTGGGCTTAAAAAAGGACAGGGAACCAATCAGGTAGCCCGCAGCGGCTGGCGCCAAATGAGCAGGCACAGGTGATACTAATCGGTAATCATGACACGTAAGTTAAATTTTATCTTAGTAGAGGACAGTACTGTAGTGCTTCTCTGCTGCTTGGCGCTGTGAGAAGTCACCCAGCATCCA
Organism: Urocampus carinirostris; assembly: GCF_059441175.1. NCBI lineage: Eukaryota > Metazoa > Chordata > Actinopteri > Syngnathiformes > Syngnathidae > Urocampus > Urocampus carinirostris. The sequence continues at coordinate 28,286,774 of NC_142361.1, forward strand.
CCCCAAAGAAGAAATTCGGCTTCTACTTCCTGGTTCGTGTAAACATAACGACATGTACTGTTTCGCTACCACGCTAAGAACTTGAACTGATAATCTCGTGCATCCATTTAATATGGTTGGTGTAAATTGTGAAGAAGAGGTGAGCCGTTTCTTTTGAAGCGAAAGTGGAATAAGAAAGCTTGATGCGGTTGAAAAAAATGGTCGGAATGCTTTTTTTCGGCCACTTTTTACCACAGAGGAGGACTTCTTGAAAAAGTTAGTTAAACTGAACTTTATTTATCTTTATAGCGCATATTATTTTTTGAAATGTTTATTTTATAGTACAAAACTAATTGTACAAGCCTTAAACATACTTATATAAACCTTAAACATACATTTCATACAAAATATAGCACTGAATCAACTTACGAACAAATTCAAATCTCGTTCTTAAGTAGGTCAGCGTCTGTAATTTGAAAATGAAATGACAAACCCAACCATTTCAATCAGATTAATTTTAGCCGGACTTAGAGTTAAGAAATGCATTATGTCACTGTCATGTCTCAACAAGAATAGAAAATCCAACTGTATGTGTGTCTCACAGACAGCGTGGAAGATGACTTTGAACTCTCCACCGTGTGCCACCGGCCGGAAAGCATGGACAAGTTGCAGGAACAGACCAAGTTCACCAAGAAGGAGTTGCAGGTTCTCTACAGGGGCTTCAAAAACGTACGAAGACAAATCCAAATCCGAATATGTTCCGCTTCACACTTACACTTTGTTTCATTGACATTTAACTTTATCAGGAGTGTCCTAGCGGCGTGGTGAACGAGGAGAACTTCAAGAACATTTACTCCCAGTTTTTTCCCCAGGGAGGTGAGGCACAAAACATAAAGTGACGCCCCACTTTCAACAAGATTATTGTACAGTGAGCTCATTGCTGGTCTTAAAGCCCTAATGTGTATTATACAGACACCCCCTAGTGGTGTACAAATAATACATTCATTTTTTATAAAACACTATTGATTGAAATAATGGGCAGAAACGTGTGTACTATCACATTAACATTACATACCAAGTTTAGAAATGTTTAATTATATCATATGCCCTTTAAAGAAGCTAACTTGTTTGGCCGCCATCTTACTGCTACGAAAGCCCAAATGATGACTTTGAGCAAAGTAGCTTGTCCCGCTAGTGCTTTTAGCATTTATCTGTAAGAACCCTGCATGTGATTGTTGATGAGTCCTGTGATTTCGGCAACCTTGACTTATTTTTCCATTGCTTCCTTCTCTCTCATACAACAGCTCTCCAGTTATTTTGTTATTACATAGTTTTTGGTCCATTTTTTTTTAAACTTTTTTTTGTTGAATTATGTTGTATATTAGCCAATTGGCTCCAGTCTTTGGCTTGCCGTGTAACGACCAGAACGGAATTAGGACTCAGATGCGTAACGTTAACCACGAGTTTTTTGAGATATAGAGGAAAGGCAGCGCCCGCGATCCGGTGCTCGCTGGACGCAGGAAGCAAGCCGCTCACGGAATCGGAACGTGTTCCGAATGTGGAAGTGGATCTTCCGGAGCGGGTAGTAGTAGTGTCGTAGACGGAAAAACAGGTCGATAGCCGGGACAGGAGAGTAAAACGTGGTCGGGATCAAAAACCGAGTCGTAAACCGGGACGGGAGATCAAAACTTGGGCGGGGTCAAAAAATATATCGTAGCCAGAGACAAACGGGGAAATCTGGAACAGACGGGTGGAAAACGGGTGAAAAAAAACGGGACTGACGGGAGTCAGAGTCAAAATGCTTGCCTTGTTGAAACAGAGGTTCCCTGATGGACTGACAACAGGTGAGTGATGGGACAGAGCTTAAGTAGGACGGGGAACCAATCAGGAAGCAGCAGCGGCTGGCACCAAACGAGCGGGGACAGGTTAAATTAATCAGTGATCAAGTATAGAAATGGGCATTTGAATTTTACCTAATAATGCTATCGAGTTTCGGCAGTGTGTCTTCTTTGATGGACACACATTCTAAGCTACAACGACCTCTAGTGGTAAATTTTTACACAGTGTGACCCTAATTTGCACCTTGACAGATTCAAGTACGTACGCACACTTCCTGTTTGAAGCCTTCGACACCGACAAGAACGGTTCAGTAAGCTTCGAGGTGATTATTTTATCCTTTATCAATAAGGCAGCCGAGTAGGATCAATACTAATTGAATTCTTTCCATGTCAGGACTTTGTATTCGGTCTGTCTATCATCCTGAGAGGGACCGTTAACGACCGCTTAAACTGGGCCTTCAACCTCTACGACCTGAACAAGGATGGCTGCATCACCAAAGACGTAAGTTTGTGTATTTATTTTCAATGATTTAGTCTTTCAGTTCTCCAAAGAGGTTTAGAATAAAAAATAATAATAATTGTACTACCAATCCAAATTAAAGCCTGATAGGGTTCTGTGATTTGCACACTTGGGTCAGATTGTGGAACCCAGAATTCAAAGTAAACAAGCTTTGCTTAATTGTTACGCTGCGCAGCAATAGACTTCTCCCTTTTTGTGACCAAAACAATCAGATATAGAATATCAATAAATAATAATTGTACTTCTTATCTGTAATAAATACTAATAGGGCTCTAAGATCTGCACACTCGGATCCAATTGTGGGAAACAGATGTATATGTAAATAAGGTGAAGCTGCATTTCGCTGTTATGCTGCTCAGCAAAGGAATACGCTGCCAATCAAAGTAAACTTGTTCTGAGTGTAAATGTTTTTAAATCTAGGTTAATATCTAGATTATTTTTCACCTGTATTACCTTCAATTGAAGGTCTTGCCAAAAATGCCTTACATTAGTGAATTTTTAAAAAGCTTTTTGAATTTCAACTTTTCTTTTACTGTTCTGGTATTTTTCTGTTTCTGATTCGAGATACCACATCTAATTATTTAATGGACAAATAATTGTATGTTAATCACTAACTATTTGTATGATCGGTTTGTCACTTTGATGCTATTTGGATTAAAAACTCTCCACATTAGCATAATTTCATCTATTTGACAGTAGACATACTGATTTTTTTTTTGTTTCTGTTTTTTCTTGCGTTATCCATACTAAAAGACCATTTATCTTCGTGTTGAATTTGAAACAAACTCTTCACAGATGTCAGAATCTAATCCTCTGTCAAACTTATTTATATAGTTCATATTTTTTCACAAATCTATTGGACACCCCAACAATGCTTTTCATTTTATTTATGGTTTTTTTCACGGTTTTCTTACATATTCATCACTATCTTGGAGGTCAAATCCAAAGTTATTATTTTGGAGGTTTATAATTTTGACCTGATAAGGTAATTTTCTTTATTTTGAAAAATTGCCATCAACATTTTTGCCCATTTCCATTTTCAAGATGGTATGAACCAAAACTAACAACTAATCATTTTATACTCAACGAAAGATACGAATTAAAACATTTTTAGTTCTACAATTCATCTAGTAATCGACAATGTAATCAAAAAAATATTCAAATAATACAATGTTTTTTTTCAGCGCAGCTTGGCGGTTGAGTGGTTAGTGTGTCCGCGGCACAGTTCAGAGGTCATGGGATCAAACCTTCCTGAGTGGAGTTTGCATGTTCTCCCCGTGCCTGCGTGGGTTTCCTCTGGGCACTCCGGTTTCGTCCCACATTCCAAAAACATAAATGTCAGATTAATTGGCCGAATCCAAATTGTCCCAAGATGTGAATGAGCAAGTGAGTTGTCTGTCCCTCTGATAAGCGGTGCAAACAATGGATGGATGGATGGATAAAATATTGAATTTTGTAGCGCAGCACGGTGGTTGAGTGGTTAGTGTGTCCGCGGCACAGCTCTGAAGTCATGGATCAAAACTTCCTGAGAAGGGTTTGCATGTTCGCCCCCTGCTTGCGTGGGTTTCCTCCGGGCACGCCGGTTTTCTCCCACATTCCAAAAACATGCATGTCAGGTTAATTGACCGGTTCAAATTGTGTTTTTGCCCATTACCCATGATGATATGAACCAAAACCGCAATTAATCATTTTATACTAAATGAGGGATACCAATTAAAGATTTTTTGTTTTACAATTCATCTAGTAATCGACAACGTCCATCCATCCATCCATCCATTGTCTTCCGCTTATCCGAGGTCGGGTCGCGGGGGCAGCAGCGTTAAAAGGGAAGCCCAGACGTCCCTATCCCCAGCCAGCTCATTCGACGGGACCCCGAGGCGTTCCCAAGCCAGCCGAGAGACATAGTCTCTCCAACGTGTCCTGGGCCGCCCCCGGGGCCTCTTGCCGGTGGGACATGCCCGGAACACCTCCCGAGGGAGGCGTCCAGGAGGCATCCTTATTAGATGCCCGAGCCACCTCAACTGGCTCCTCTCAACGCGGAGGAGCAGTGGCTCTACACCGAGTCCCTCCCGGATGACTGAGCTTCTCACCTTATCTCTAAGGGAGAACCCAGCCACCCTGCGGAGGAAACTCATTTCAGCCGCTTGTATCCGGGATCGAGTTCTTTCGGTCATGACCCAAAGTTCATGACCATGACCGGAGAGTGTGTTCCAACTACAGGGGAATCACACTTCTCAGCCTCCCTGGTAAGGTCTATTCAGGGGTACTGGAGAGGAAGGTCCGCCAGGAAGTCGAATCTCGGATTCAGGAGGAACAGTGTGGTTTTCGTCCTGGCCGTGGAACACTGGACCAGCTCTATACACTCTTCAGGATCTTTGAGGGTGCATGGGAGTTTGCCTGTCCGGTCTACATGTGTTTTGTGGACTTGGAGAAGGCATTCGACCGTGTTCCTCGGGAGGCCCTGTGGGGGGTGCTTCGGGAGTATGGGGTACCGCACAGTCTTACCCGGGCTGTGCGTTCCCTGTATGCCCGGTGCCAGAGTCTGGTCCGCATTGCCGGCACTAAGTCGGATTCGTTCCCGGTGAGGGTTGGGCTCCGCCAGGGCTGCCCTTTGTCACCGATTCTGTTCATAAGTTTTATGGACAGAATTTCTAGGCGCAGCCTTGGCGGGGATGGAGTCCGGTTTGCCTCAGCATTGCGTCACTGCTTTTTGCAGATGACGTGGTGCTGTTGGCTTCCTCAGGCCGTGATCTTCAGCTCTCGCTGGAGCGATTCGCAGCCGAGTGTGAATCCTCCAAGTCCGGAAAAGGGTGGTATGCTCCCTCCGGGTCGGGGAGGAGGTCTTGCCCCAAGTGGAGGAGTTCAAGTATCTTGGGGTCTTGTTCACGAGTGAGGGTAATCGACAACGTAATTGACAAATTATTCAAATAATAGAATAATGTTTTTTGCAGCGCAGCATGGCGGTTGAGACATTAGTGTGTCCGTAGCACAGCTCTGAGGTCATGGGATCAAACCTTCCTGAGTGGAGTTTGCATGTTCTCCCCGTGCCTGTGTGGGTTTCCTCCGGGCACTCCGGTTTCCTCCCACATTCCAAAAACATGCATGTCAGGTTGATTGGCCGAATCAAAATTGTCCCTAGATGTGAATGAGCGAGTGAGTTATCTGTCCCTGTGTGCCCTGCGATTGGCTGGCAAACAGTTCAGGGTGTCCCCTGCCCACTGCCCAAGGACACCTGGGATGGGCTCACACACACCCGTGACCCTACTGATGACAAGCGGTGCCGAATATGGATAGATGGTTTTTGAAGCTTTACAGTATGAGTTATCTCCATCTCTATTTCTCTGTGCAGGAGATGCTGGACATCATGAAGTCTATCTACGACATGATGGGGAAGTACACGTATCCCACTATGCAGGATGATGCCCCCAGAGAGCATGTAGAGAATTTTTTCCAGGTCAAAAAAAAAAAGACAATAATAGTGTCTGGGAATTCATACTTGTCGTGATTAAATTGTCTCATTTTTTTCCCCTTTCAGAAAATGGACCGAAATAAAGACGGAGTGGTAACAATAGAAGAATTTATCGAATCATGTAAAAAGGTAAAACATGAATACTGTAGACCCTTGGGATACGTTTTCACTTGACAGTGTGGAATAACGTTTTTTTAGGCCTTTCGTCACAGCATTTTACCCACTATACATCATCAAGGACAAATAATGTTGCATGTCCAAAAATTGTAAACTTTGCAGTGTTTGTGCCGAAGTAGTCTCTAAGACACCTGTCTGGTATTAATTTTTCAGAACAAATGCTGGTCTGGTATTCGTTTGAGTCACGGCATGATGAAAATGCCGTTATACTATTAGCTACTTCCCATTATGCGTTTCTCTCTTCATTCAGTCCAGAATCCTTACTCACCACCACTGCGGTTTTATGCATTAGACTACCGCTTTTCTTCCATTAAAACAGCTACATATTTTTTAAATTAATATAGTTCTTGACCTGAGACTTAGTGCGTGAATTACTCCTCGAACGATTTCCGTTCGGGAAAAGGTTGCCTCTTCCAATTTTAAAGATGGATGATAACATATATCCCTTTATAATGTCACAATGTCGGCATGTATATAATATTGTGTACTTTGTAAAGACTATGCGGCTCAGTGATACAATACTGTTTTTCATACCAAATTATTCGCTGTGGGTCACAAGGCTTGCAGTGATGCTAAGCAAAAACATGATAACCGTGGAAACAAAGCTTGCAATTATCAAGCAATGCGATGAATACACATGCATGTTACCCTTGCTAAATTACATAGCCGTAGCCAGTTGAGGATCGGGCCGATTATTAATAATGAGGCATTTGAAGAAGTGGAGTCAGTTTTCATTTTTATCCACCCAATAACTATACTGTACTGTCTCAAGTTACATCACACCAGAGATAAATAGAATTTGATCTTTTCTTATTGATATATAGGCGACTTCTTGCTATATTTGCACAAGACAAACCACAGGAAATGGTCCCCCCATAGGGTCATAACCCTAGTGGTTAAGGCAGGGGTCTCCAACGTGGTGCCCCCTAATGACAGTTGAAGTGCCCCTGTCCTGAAAATACCTCACCTGTGCTGATGCGATTTTCTTGTAAGATATTTTTTTTATTGGTTGACTTAGTCTATTTAAGCTTATTTTTAATAATTAACTTAGTAATAACAGCATAACAACAAGGCGAGTTGTTATTTTAGAAATTCAATGAAATAAACTCCAGTTCATGGGCTTCATAGACCCCAAAAAATCTACTCAAGTATTGATAATTGTTTTCAAACACTTAATTGAGATAGTAGAATGAGACATTTTTTGTGCATTAAACATTTATTTATTCATCTTTTTGACAGGAAAAACAACAATAAACATGACTTGACTCAAACTAAATTCCAATTTATGTTTTTTATAAAGCGAATGAGACCAAATTGTGGATTTTTTTTGCTAGCTATCGGGCTACCTTTTTAGCTTTGTAGCTAGCTATCTTCCTATCTTTTTAGCTATTTAGCATACTATCCAGGTAACATTTTATATATTTTTTGCTAGTTATCAAGCTAAATTTTGGTCTCCTGTCTAGCTGGCCATCTAGCTTTGGTTTTAGCTTTCTATAGCTTTACACTTTTAGCTAGCTTTCTGGCTCTCTTTTAGATCTGTACCTGTTTATCTTTTGAGCAACCTTTTCAGTTTTTTAGTTAGCCATTTAGCTAAGTTGCTATTTTAGATCAAACTGAGCGCCTTTTGCGCAATTTAGTAACAAAATGTAGCTCTAAGCTTGAAAAAGGTCGGAGAACCCTGGGTTAGGGATCCAAAGAACCAACCATATTTGATTAGAATGTTATTTAATCATACACAGGTATATTATACATAGGTAGAACTTACTATCTACTATTTTGTTGTTTCATTATTTTTATTTAGGTTGTCAGAGGTTCGAAGCTCATTACCATACCAGGTTCACTTTGCTGTCCCACTTTAGAACATATTAATGTCGTATCCCGGGGGTCTACTGTAGATTTCTAGGAATCCCAGATGTAATAAAGAAAATGTTTTCCGTCCTTAGGATGAAAATATCATGCAGTCCATGCAGTTGTTTGACAATGTCATCTGAGGACCAAGAAGGGTGCCGGTCCCAGATCTGAAGAATGGAATACATGAGCGTGTGTGTGTGTTTGTGTGAGTGTTCTTGGGTGTGGTAGCTCCTCCCATGAAGAAACCGTGGAGGTCCACTCTTCATTAAGAATTGTAGAATACCACGGGATCAAGAGGCAAGCAGCGGGCTCTCAAAACACCCGCACAAAACCAAACCCTGCCCCCAAAGAACATCATCAGTGACTTGGTGCATGCGGACCCGCCGTGGAAACGGTACTAAAACAAGCTCCAACTGACATTCCTCCAGGCGTCTCGACAACAGAAGAGCTCAAACTCCATCGGAGCTGATTTTAGTATGGCATGACGCTTATAAACGATGTTATTTACTGACTCTCCAAAATCCTGTTTTACGGTCATTTGCAGGTGCCTCACCCCTTTTTGCAGAATGCATGTCAAACAGGAATGACCGCGACTACTCCATCTTGCCTAAAATGGGAGAGGGAGAAGGGGGGAGGGGGTTTTCATCTGGGAACAACACCCTTTTCATTCATGGGATCCTGCCTTCCAAACTAGTTCTTTCTAACGCCTAATGCACACTGCGTCCGAAATGGATGCGGCACGTAATCTGCAAGAAAATCATGCGCACTGTATTTGTTCTGTCTGCGGTGCGTGTTTAGAAATATGCATTGGGAGGGGGACGGCACTAAATCACAGAGCGATTGCACAAACATCAATCAAAGACCCGATTTCTTTCAAACAACATTTTACAAGTATTGGAAACCCAACAAAAGGAAACTAGGCGAAACTATTTGTGAAGGCTCATTTACCTCAATTTTGTTTATTTTCCCCTGGGCTATTCAAAAGGTAAGAAAACCAGCCACAAACTAGTCCCCCATACTAGTGTTCAACAAAAAGACTTACGCTTATAAGCCTACATGGCACATAAGCCCATTCTATAAAACTGCTTTAAAATAGATGTAATTTCAGTGAGGTATCAATTTTCACTGGGTCGACATTGGTTTCATCTACACCAAACTTTCTTGATGCTTCCATGTTGATTTTTTATTTAATGGCCTTTATCAATTTTAGCTAAAAGTCAGGAAATACATTTTCTTTTTTCTCTGGCATAATTTGACATGAATGATACAAACTCCGCACACTTTTACCCTAAAATCTGTGGTCACGTGATCACGTTTGTCCCATTGGTTTGGAGGTAAAATCTTGGGCCCGGGCCCTAACCAGACCCCCTTTTTATTTTTTTCCCCTTCGTGGAGGATCTACACAGAATGCACTTACTTTTACTGAAGTTATTATTTAGATAAAGAAAACTCTGACTAAACTATCAGTTTAACTCAAAAATCACGAAATCCCAATAAATTTTCCTCCTCGGTGTTGGGGTAAAAGACGCGTGGTGTCCTCCCTCCACCTCCCTTACGTCAGACGTCATTTCTGCTTCTTGCCAATAGCTTACATGCTATACCAACTTTCTTTCTGCTTTTTGGCTAAGTATTTCAGTGTTTGCAGCTAGTAATCTGCAGGATTTGATTTTCTTTTTGATGCCATTTTGCTCAGTTTCACTTTCGTCCGCTGCAAATTGCCGAGACGCGCACTTTGGCGCCAAAACCGTTCATTTAGGCGCTGCACTTGCAGTGCACACTCACAATTCGACGCAGAAGTACACACGCCCGGAATAATGCTTCTTTGTTACTCTACCGGCAAATTAAAGCTTCGGGTTAATTTCGGACTCGTTTATCAAATCAAGTTAATCAGTCGCGTTTGGGCCGGTTCGGGTTTATATACCTGTGACTTGGGTCGGGTCGGGCTGAATTTTTTAAGCCCGAGCTTACCTCTACATTGGTTTCCCTGTGGTTTGTTGTTCCTCTAAAAGCCACGCTCTGCATACAGTTGGTACTGTAGACGCTCACCTAAATATGCGCATACAGTATATGATTTCAGTATTTTATTCTATAGTTCTAAATTCAACTTCTATGCAAGTATATTTATGCGTAATAAGTATTTCAAACATAATTTCAAATCTTTTGGAAACCCTACAAATAGGGAAGAACTAGTAGAATTATTTATGCGAGAGTCCTAAAGTATTTTTGTATGGAAGGTTTTTTGCCGGTTACATATTTCCCCCTGCCTGAATGGTTTAATCCTGTTTAGAAAAAAACAAAAGGCCCATGCTACTTGTAGTCAATAGCGTTCTACTTGTTCACAGATTCACTTTGTGGATATTTATTTTCTGGAATTTGTCTCATCTGTCAGGGGTAAATTCATTTTTAGTTTAAAATCGTGTCATCCTTACAAGTTTAGTTTGTTGGGGTTTGTTTTTTTATGTTACAAATGTCTGATTGATGCAAAGCCATGTGGCTGGCTTCTTTCGCAAACAGCATTATTTTGTGTATAACTCTCTATTTGACTTCCTACCTGACTCGTGTAATTTCTTTAGCTTCCTAAAAGTCCGTATGCGGAGTCTGGAAGAAATAAAAGAATTCTGGAGATTCACAGTGGAGTTGCAACAGACAGCATCTGTCCTGGAGGCAATGTGCATAGACACAGACAATACTGCTTTCTCTTTGTTTGGTGTCTAGACGGCATCCATTCCAAATGCAGTGTGCATTAAGCGTTAGCTGCACATGTCTTCTAACAATCACATGCCATAGTTGATAGACTACCACAGTGGTCTTAGCCTTTAATCAAACATTTATGGGAAAGTTTTCATAGACAGAAGGTTATGTTTGTGAATTTGTGATCAGATGAGTCATGTCTTCATAGAAGAGCCTTTTAAAACCCACCAAAAACATAGTATTAGTGTGGTATGCTATTCTTCTATGCTAAAACAGCAGAGCTAATTGGAAGTGGGTCAATGTAGTAGCTCCTTGTAATCTTTCCAAGCAGACATGAAAAATCAAGATTGATTTGAATAGTTTATTTCAAAATTTGTTTCCATTAAAAAACACAAGAATTTTATTGATTGAAATAAATGAGAGGGAGCAAAAAAGAAGACAATGTTTATCACAGTCATTACCGAAAGTGAGAACCTACTGGCTGCTCGTTTTCTTCTAGCAGCATACCTGTCAACCTGTACGGTTTAGCCGTACAAAGTATGTTTCTTATGCATTTTGTGACAAGTACGACGTACAAGGAAATCTGTATGGAAAAAGGCAAATTTGTCAATCGCAAGCGTCTGCCGCCTGGGGATTTCCCATCATGCATCAATCCGGAAAAGAAAATGGTGTATGATTATTTTGTATTTTGTACGGGAAATTACGACAGTTTGTACGGGCATGGAGCCGTGGAGGTTGACAGGTATTTAGCAGGCATGGCAAATAATGATTTACAGGATTAATTGTAATGAAAAAAGAAACAAAACACTAATTGCTTTGAACAAAAAGAAGCAGAAAGGAAACAAGTTTATTTTCTCTGCCCAATTTCTCCCTATACCTCAACTACATAATAGTTTGTACCCTCGATAAAACCCCTAATCAATTTAAAATAAACAAAATGAGTCCGCTGGGTCCGAAAGTAAGTCAAAGGAAAGGCAACCCCCCCAAAATGCTGCTGGGGTTAGTAATAGCAACATTAGCAAGTGTAAGGAGTTTGGCTTTCATTGGAGAATTATCAGGCAGCACGGCGGCACATTTCTGAAGTCATGAGATCGAACCTCCTGTGTGGAGTTTACATGTTCTCTCCATGTTTGCGTAGGTTTCCTCCGGGCACTCCGGTTTCCTCCCACATTCCAAAAATATAAATGTCAGATTAATTGGCTGAATCCAAATTCTCCCTAGATGTGAATGAGCGAGTAAGTTCTCTGTCTCTGTGTGCCCTGCGACTGGCTGGCAACCAGTTCAGGGTGTCCCCTGCCCACTGCCCAAAGAAAGCTGGAATGGGCTCCAGCACCCGCGACCATATTGTGGATAAGCGCTGCAGATAATGAATGAATGAATGAATGAATGAATGAATGGAGAATTATCCTTTATTTGAAGCACTTGCTAAAATTGCCACTAGAGGCCACCAGTGATTGGCCATCAATTTTAGTTTCAACAGTCTAGTTAAAAGAAGTAAAAGTTAACAAAATGAGTTATCATCTGATTACTACAGTTCATGACATTTGGTAAGAATTACCAAAGTAGAAGGAATGAAAAGAGTGCAAACGTTTAAGTGTGAAGTACATTGTAAAGCGCTGTGGAAGGTCTTCAATGACTTGAAAAAACGCTATAAAAATGCAATCCATTTGCCATTTAAACATGGAAACAAAGACAAACAACATTGGGTTCAGACAAATTCGCTGTATCGTGTGTAAAAGAAATGAAAGAGAAAAACAAAAGGGTTGGTGTCAATAGAGTGTATAAGGCACAATGCTAATAGTTGAAGGTTAATATTACCAGTTGGATAATATGACCTAAAAGGAACGGAATCTCTTTTTTGATGGAATTCATTTAGGCTATTCGTACGGGCAATTCCGCTAAAGTTAAACTGCCCATGAACCCCAAAAAAATTGAAACTGACACCTTATGGTGTACTGGGGCTCTTCAAAATTCACATCTTGTACTTGGTCACAGCGGGTTTTCAAAATGTGAGGAACAGTTTCAGGGTGGAAAAAAAACTAAGATAAAAAGAATGGAACCTTCCAAGTCAAATACTACAAAAAAACAAAGACATATATTTCCTCTGAAATATTGAAATGTAATGGAACAAGACCGTTTTGTCACTGTAGAATACGTTGAATTCTGGCAAGAAGTCCCACTTTTTGTTTCATCTCAAACATTAAACTATGTTTTTAGCCATTGCATTAATGTCAAATGTATACTGTTTATAGTTAATTTGATTTACCATATGGGACCAATGAAAATGGTTCCACTGTATGGTTTTTAGACACAAAAGGCAAATTAGATGAAATACATTATCCTCCACTTTGAAAACCGCAGAATTAGGAATCCTTTTTTAAGATCTCCCTCATCTTGCCCCAATTTTCCTGTTACACCAAAGACAAAATTCACAAGAGACGTATTTCTCCTTCATCTGTACGAGAAGTCCTCGATGGTAATTGGCAAGGACCAGTCAGAGACGAGAAAAGAATGGAATCTACTGTGATTTTTTTTTTTCTCACACTTGTTTTAATCATTCACCAAAAATCTACAACATGCACAATAAAGGCTTGTAAACGTACGGATAGAACCAGCAATAATGATCACTCTCCTGTGTAAAAGATCACCAATTTAATTAAAATCCTCAACCTTAATATGTTTCCAACTACTGGTAAATGTTGGGCTCTAATTGGCCCCCAAGTCAAAGCTGTCTGTTCTAGCATGTACTTCTGTCTAGAATAATCTACTAGTCTGTTGTACCTACTTTTGTTAGCGCGGCTCTAGTTATTCTAAATATGTATATTTTGTACAGACAATAAATTCACAGTTACTATGCAAACTCTTGTTTTCAGACTGTACATTTATTGAGAATAATACGGGGAATAAAGCAAAACTTGTTATACATCATCACTTTGTCATCAAGTTAAGAGTCCACAATTTAAATACACATTTTTTATACAGTAAAAACTTTGAAGAGCACATTTTTCTCTGCAAATTTTTTGACAAGTGATGGTAATAAATATTGCAATAAGCATGTGAGGAATTCAGTCAACAGTTCGAATCGCAAATGTGAATTTGTGTGGATGTGATACCTAATGCTATGCATTTTCTCAAATAGCGGCTTCGTTTGTTATTTTATTTGTCATAAATATGTGTACAGACGCTCCCCTACTTACGAACATTCGACTTGCGGAAACGGTAGATACGAACTTTTTTTTCGGGATGTCAAAAAATATCTGGACATTGCTGTAAGTTAGATTTTGTATTGTGTGCACCTTTTTCCGAGTACGGGACATTACTGTAGTGGTTCTTTCCGTCGCCACCGGCGAGTGGTGGCGCTGTGAGAGGACTCCCAGCATCCACCCAGAAAAAGAAATCCACTTCCTCTTCCTAGTTTGTGAGTAAACGAACTATAGTGTATCTCCAGCGTACTAGGAACGGTGACATTTTTATTGTTTAATATCTCGTGCATCCATTCAATATGGTTGGTGAAAAGCGTAAAGAAGAGGAGAGCCGTTTCTTTTGAAATTACAAGTGAAATAAGAAAGCATGATGCGGTTGAGAAAATGGTTGGATTGCTTTTTTTTCGGCCCCTTTCTACCACGGAGAAGGAAGTTGCCTAACTGCTAAAGCTCATCTTCCAAAAGTGAGTTAAAAGTAAAAGCAAGTAAAATTTACTTAGTTATCTTTATAGAGCATATTTTTTTATGGAATGTTAATTTTTTTTAGTACAAAACAATACAGGTTACATATACAAGCCTTAAACATAATTATATAAACCTTAAATATACATTCCATGCAAAATATAGCACTGAAGCAACTTACGAACTAATTTAGCTTACGAACGATCATCCGGAACCTATCCTGTTTGTAAGTAAGGCAGCGTCTGTATACCCTTGACCCGGAAAATCATAGTCATGTCAGAATATACAGTACAGGAATGCCAATTCTTGTTAAACTGTTGTTCCCCCTCCCCAATAACAAACATTAATGGATTTACAACAAAGAAGACTTCAAAATCTATAGTCAACAAAATTGCTTATCTGAAATAATATCTAAGTTTGTGGAAGTAAAAGAAAACTGCATAGTTTAGAGTCCTTTGTACTTGGGTGACTCTTCTGACAAATGAAAATTGACATCCACTATTTGAGCAAATACGTTTCAATGGTTTAGATACAAACTTTCCACACACTTGGAAAAATAAGTGCAGATTGTGTGCATTGAGGTTCCGTTTTATTTCTTTGCTCGGGTAACTCATTCCAAGAGAAAATTGTGATTTATCTCTCCAGCATGTGTCTGTCCATCATTATTTAGGGATCCTACGAAGCTCAGCCAGAACCCAAATAGCCAGGGAGAGAAGAGCCACGGATCCGGACTGGTGAGTCGCTGCCAACGGGGTCGGTACGTACAGCAAGAGAGTGCTGATGCCCAATGCGACCTGAGCACAAATGCAACTTTGTGAGATGTCATGGTACTTAGATGTGTGAGCCTACCTGTCCGTATGCCATTGCTGCAAGGAGGGTAATCGCTAGCCTAGCTCTCCTGGGCAAAAACGTCCTCCTGGAGAACAGATACAGCCCCGTGATTGCTGTCAAAGAAGAGATTGCCTGCCGGAAAAGGACGTTGATCTTTCATTAAGTAATAAGGACACGGAACTATTTGATTTGAGTGCCGTGGCATACCAAGATCCTGTGGTCAAACTGCACTGTCGTGGGGTTCTCAAAGAAGTTCTTGAGAGTTGGGGAGAAAGCCAGCAGGTCATCAGGGATCCAGCGTTCTCCCATCTTCGGGAAGGAGTTGTACACCAAGCCGGCATCTAAGCCAGCAACAAAAGCGCCTGCAAACAACATTATATTTAGTTTTGTTTCCATTTATTTTTAGATTTTTAAAAAAACGTCATTGTCTCAATATAATATAGTACACCTCCAAAATACAGTGTCCCTGCCTTACAACATTTTCACTTTACGGTGTGGAATAAGATGTTTTATGGCCCCTCTTTACAGCATTTTTTCTACTATATGACATCAACAAATTATTTTGCCCAAAACCCCTAAAATTCAAACTTTGAAGTGTTAGCGCTATTGGTCACTGTAGCAAATCATGGTCTGCTCTTGGTTTGCGTCACGGCACTATGAAAATACAGATATGCTGTTGGCTGAACTACCTCCCACAATGCCTTTCTCCTCATTCAGTTCAGAATCCCTTTTGCTTAGCAAAGACGTAGCAAGTTAGGGATGCAATACTGCACTGTATTAGCTAGGGGTACAAGGCTTGACATGATGCTAAACAAAGAAGTGAAAAAAGATGATAACCGTAGAAATTATTATATTATCAAGAAATACAAAGTTGGCATACTTATTGCTATGCACACTAGATTGCATGTCCTTAACCAATCGACAAGGAGGCAATTAAATTAAGGAAATAATCTTAGAGCATGACAATCCTTGCAAGTGGAAGGTTCAAGTTTTTCATTTTTAATCCGCTAACCCACAAACACCCACCTGCTACACCGCTTGACCAGTTCAAGTAGGTGAATTCAATTGCATTTTTTCTTTACATGTATATTTATAATGTTATTTAACCATTTGCATTTATATTGGAACTAAGTTGTACTTACTTTGTCCTATTTTTTCAATTTAGGTACCTGAGATTCAGAACGTACAAATTACCATATGTTTCTATCACCCGCTATACAGCAACTCCACTTTGCGATCCCAACCCTATAACAGATAATGTCGTATTCTGGGGGTCTACTATATTCCTATGCAAACCTGAAAGAGCCGTGAGGAAGACAAGTCCCCCTGTTCCCTTGGCAAACCTTCGGATCTGCATAAGGCGTTTAGTTTCTGCAAACTTTTGGGAAAAAAAAGACCAATAAATATGGTTATAACTAAATAAATGAATGTGGAGTTGTGGATGTATCTACCTTGTGTGCAGGCAGCAGTAGTGTAAGGCCAGTCCACAAACTGGCACAGTAAAGTAGTAAGGCAGAACCGAGATGGGCGCTTAGTCGATACTGACTAACCCGCGGGACGTCATGTGACTCTGGTTTCTCCTCCAGACCACTTTTGACCATGTACCAGCCTAGCAAGCCCTGAAAAGAAAAACATGCTCTGATCATTTCTGCAAAATTCCCTTTAATGGGATTTGATTGTGTGACGTGTAACTCACCTGAAAGAAGACAAACCCACAAAGCCCAAGCACCTTCCCCTTCATGGAGCGAGTGAAGTAGCCTTTCCTCCAGAAGTAAACAGTTGGGAGAATGTAAGCTAGTCCAACTAGCCTGCCCCACATGCGATGACCCCACTCCATGTAGAAGATGAACTTAAACTCCGGGAGAGTCATGTTGTCGTTCAGTCTGCAAGAAGAAAAAGTTAATGTGGCGGAACAATCTACTTTTTATCAATCACGTAGATTTTCCACAGACACCCACTTCACGTTGCTGGAAGCATAACCGTATTTCTTTTTAATATTCTATGTTTAAAAGCTAGGAATAAAACTTAAAATATAGTATGACAGCCAAATACATTCCCAGAGCAATAAACAGGAAAACCTTACATAAGGTTATCAACACAGCCCAGAAAATCATTGGTTGCTCTCTACCTAGTCTGAAACAACAGCAGCAGATCAGGCAACATACCTCACTCATCTCAATTTAAATGACTCTTTAAAGGGGTGGTGCGTAGTTTTAGGTTTATCTAAAAAGGTGAAAAATAAAATATTTTCTGTAGGTCATAGAGTGATTTCACGCGTGTGCGGGTTGTTGTCTTTAATTGTAGGATGAAAATTGTGTAGGTAAGAGAAAGAATGTTTCGAATCCAGCCCAAATGCCAACCCAAACCCCCCAAAAGATGAAAAAAGTTTATTCAGAGTGCGTAGAAGAGAGACACGTACGTGCATGTGACACATTAGCAGCTGGAAGACGCTGCAATGATTATTTCAGCCAGAAGATGGCGTCAGCAATTAGAATATTTTGAACTGACGGACACCACAATTAAGAAGCACGTCAAAGAACAAAAAAATACAATCTTACATCTTAAATTCCGGAAACTGCTGATATTTGGAAAACTCTGCCTCCCATTCTTCTTGCGACTGTGGTGGTTTCATCTCTCTGACTAGATGCCAGTCGACCATGGACAGGCCAGATTCGGTTAGTCTGAATGAGAAAACAAGTCAATTAATAGTCATAGCACAAAAACCTTACAGGTATGCCCATGGTTGTTGCTGTTTTGTTTTTTACCGTGTGACGCCACCAAGGACAACAGCACCAACGACAAGACCACTGCAGCCAATTAACCAGCGACCTACAATCCGGTTTGTGGCTGCATTGGGGATGCTGATCGCTGCCGATGGAGAGGATGAAGACGCTCCTGCTTCGGCTGTGATGGTGCTGTGGCCCCTTCTCGTCAGCCACTGTCGTAACTGTACACCCTTTCCAAGTACAATGACACATGGGTTTATTTGTGAATACATTGGTGTTAGGGCTGCAACTAAGGATTATCTTAATGATCGATGAATCTGACAATTATTTATTTTTGAGTAATTGATGAATCAGAATCCTTTTTTAAATCACATGTTTAATTTCCTCCTATATTCAAATATTGAAGTCTTGGACGGATAGAAAAAATGTGCACGAAACAACAGAATATTTTGTCATATAAAACAGTAAAAAAAATCTAGGTCTTTGAAAAAATAACAAGCACAAATACATACAAATGTAAACTATACACTTGTAAACATTAACATTCTGTTTACCTACCACCTTATCCAAACATAATATTAATACATTAATAAATAAAGTTTATGAGTAGCAAACATTTTATCCGCCCAAAAATATCACAAATGTAAACCCACTTTTAGAACAAAAAACAAATTTGTGTTTTGGGGTTAAATATTTAATAAGGACAAAAATTCCCGATGTGCAAAGGATTTAAATTATTCTCAAGAATCTGCCCCTTGTGTTGAGATCAACAAGTCATCGTTATTTTGATTTGTTCACTTTATATATTTTACCAGTGCATTTATTTATTTTTTACTATATTTATGCAGCACTTTCTGTTCCTTGAAAATGTGTTAACTTTGAAGTGACTGTTAAATGCCAATTTGCTTTGTAATAATGCAATGTTCAAACGAGTGTTTTTTTAAATAGACATCTTCTTTAAAAGTGTCTAATGGCGCCCTCTGCCTTACCTAAGTTGTACTAGAACTTTTAACTTAAGAAGTTGCAATTGGTTAAACGCTCTCAGTAGCTCATAAATCGGGCAACACAACAATTTGATGAGGTATTTGGTTGCTAAGACTTTGATTAGTCGATTTTATTGATCGCTGTGTCAGCCCTAATTGGTGCCTCAGCTTATTAACGCTTCGGACCTTGCCCATCTCACCCCTCGACCAATAAAGTTATATCCAGAAGAGTTAAGAAGACGCACGCACAAGACTGGAGTGAGGACTGGCAGAACGGTTCATAAAGTGCCTAAAAGTAAATAAGTGTATTTTAATCATTCTGGAGTACTACAGAGAGCAGAATGAAACATACTAGTACTGGTGTAAGATCCCAAGATGAACAAGGGCACTCACAATGCGTAAAGCAAAGAAGGTTATCAAGTCAAGTTTATTGAATAGCCCTTAATCACAAGGAGTCTCAAAGGAATGCACAGACCACAGATTATTGCAAACTACAGACTACATTATTCTCAGCTTAGGGATGCTGCTGGAAAAGTGAATTTCCCTTCGGGGATGAATAAAGTATCTATCTATCTATCTATCTATCTATTACACCATCCCCTGATCTAAAACCTCCATGAGGACAAGGACAAACTCAAAAACCTCAGCATGAGGAAGATGAAGAAACCTTGAGAAGGGACAGCACATGAGGTGACCCCCCTCCCAGGATGACCAGGTAGAGCGCTCGTCTTGGGATCAAGAGGTCGCAGGTTCGATTCCCGGCTCCTCCTTGTTGTATGTCGAAGTGTCCTTGGGCAAGACACTGAATCCCTAATGCTCCCAATAAGCAGGTAAGCGCCTTGCATGGCTGACTCCCAGAGTGGTGTGTGAGTGTGTGTGTGAATGGGTAAGTGTGAAACACATTGTAAAGCGCTTTGGGAGGTCTTCATTGACTTAAAGCGCTATATAAATGCAGATCATTTACCATTACTAGACAATAAAATTAAAATAAGATAGAAAATAATTAAAAATAGGAGCAAAAGACGTCCCTCTGAAGGTGTTCATACGGTCGTATGAAAAAGTCTAGGGACCTCTGATCATTTTCAAGATGTTCCCTTATAAATCATTGGTTGTTCAGATCTGCAAAGGGGAATCTACTAAATATTGATGTCATATGCCTGTGAGGTGCCCAAATGTATGCACCTGCCTTCTTTTGTTTAAATAATTATTGCACACTTTCTGTAAATCCTATAAGCTTCATTACACTTCTCAAATAGATCTGTGTTAGTCTGCTGTGAGGCGACTTCCATCCATCCATCCATTATCTGTACCGCTTATCCTCAGTGGGGTCGCGGGGGTGCTGGAGCCCATCCCAGCCATCTCCGGGCAGTGGACACCCTGAACTGGTTGCCAGCCAGTTGCAGGGCACACAGGGACAGACAATTCGCGCGGTCATTCATACCTAGGGAAAATTTTGATCGGTCAATTAACCTGACTTAAAAAGGAAAATCTTAAACGATCAGGGGTGCCTAAACTGTATCCTACAACTTTAAATCGTACCAAGTGTTTATAAAAAAGATATACATATGTTGGCCTCGAGGGGGATGAGCGCCACCAGGCTGCACTTGCCCAAGACATATCATAGTAAATGGTGTCCCTATGACCCTCGTGGTCAAGGGATCCCACCAAACAATCGTCTTATATATCAGTATTATATGGACCTTTTTAATGACTAATTTGCTGGTTAAATACGAGTTTTCTTAAAAAAAAATAATAATGAATAGGTTAACCATTATTCTTAATGGAAAAAATGAGTTCATGTAACACAATCAAGTTCAACTGTAATTTAATTATTCGATCGTAATTAAGCCTTGACCTTGTTTACACGTAGTGGCTAACAAACCTAGCAATTAGCTAGTTCATCATACTCACGTTGCTGTGTCGAATTCCTCCCCCGGTTCTTTTGCAGCCATTAAATAACGTCGTTCTTATAGAAGCTAGAAACATGATGTCTGTGTTGATTTCTTCAAGAGTCGAATGTGAAAAGCCGCAGCCGGATGTTGTTATGACACCATCGAAACGAGCGTGTTGCAAAAATGCCTCTTTGAACTTTCAACTCTGAACTTGTGACGTCACAAAACGCTCGACGAACACGGTTTTCTTCACTTAAATTATTTTGATTCAACCCAGAAACATTTATGTGTGAAAATCATATCACATATTGCATTCAATATTGTAAAAATACATTTTTTTCTTTTTTCAGTATAAAAATACACACACCATGTGCTTGGGTTAGTTGTTTTTGTATCACAGCGTACTCCGAAAGAGCGGTTAAGTTGGAGGCTTGGGCTTGTTCCCGTCTGCCTCACGCCTAACTGTGTAGGTGTATATCACCCAACGTTCCCCAAAAGGCGAACACACATTCGTAAATATTAGCTACACTGTACCATAAACAACACTAATGTGCTCTTAACAGAGGCGTGTTCAGGAGAGTAATCAGACATGTAGTCGCTTGTTAATCGCTTGCCGCGCACTGCTGAACGTTTTGTAATCGCTCACTGTGATTGCCTTACTGATCCAAAATGGCCGACGACAGTACAATGGATTTCGTTCTACAGCTTGCTTTGAGCGAGTTGGCTTATATGAGCGACAGTTCGCATATTGACACAGTTAAGGTTATCCTAAACGCAGTGGAAGGGTCATACCTGTCTTGCATTGTTCACAAACATTACCAGGCAATGTAAGACGATATATTACATCGCCAACAGCACTCGTCAGGGTGAGATCCTCCATCTTCTGCACTGTCGACGCCATGTTGGAAATCAAAGTAAGCGGTCTTTCTCCCGTGATTACTCGGGCACGCGAGCGCTCAATAATCATTGGCCGTTCAGAAGCTAGCGATAGCTAGCGATAGCAATCGCTCACTCTCCTGAACACGCCTCAGGTTGCCTTTTTTTCCATTACTCAAGATGTCATAACGGAGGTAAAAAATTACAATTGTCTTCATGCGTTTGTGAGTCCAGATCGTTATGGCGGAGGGGTTTCTATTGGAGGTGTGTGTGGACTCGGTGGAGTCTGCTGTCAATGCGGAGCGAGGAGGTAGGTCATTGTTGTGCACTTTGTAGGAATCACGCGGCGAGTATACTAAAAGAACTGAAAACATGAGCTATATTTGACAGGGAATGGATTGAAGAGCTCGTTTGAGTACATTTTGACTTATGTTTTCTCACAGGGGCTGGCCGTCTCGAGTTGTGTTCAAGTCTTATGGAAGGAGGGCTGACTCCGAGTCTTGGTGAGCAAACTGATCATGTTCTCCCAGCTCCTTATTTGACTAATGTTGGGATCTCAAAACTCAACCCTCTGCTTTAAATAGTTGGTGTTTTTCAGACACGAAAATAACAAATTAAAACATAGTAAGAATTGAAAATAAATGCATCAGTAAAATATAGGTTTTGCACATCTTCAAACGGAAATATTTCCCACCCTTCCTTACAAAACAGTTCAAGTTCCTTAGGGTTTGATGGTGATTGTTTGTGCACAACATTTTTTGTTCCTTCCACAAATGCTCTCTAGGATTGAGGTCTGGACTTTGGCTTGGTAATTCTAACATCTTTATATTGTTAGTTTTAAACCCTCTCATGAGCCACTTGGTTGCATCTTTGATTAGTTTTCTCCTTGTGTGGACCAGGTCTTACTAGGTTTGCAGTGGTTTTATGCTCTCTTCATTTTGAGATTATTGTTAGCACAGTGCTCCAGGAGATGTGTTAACGTCGCAAAATATTTTTGTATTCTTGGGGAAGACACCAAATCCACAATGCCCCCGATAAGCAGGTAGCTGCCTTGCATGGCTGACACTGCTATCAGTGAGTGAGTGAGTGTGAATGGGTAAGAGTGAAGCACATTGTAAAGCGCTTTGGGAGGTCTTCATTGACTTGAAAAGCGCTCTATAAATGCAGACCATTTACATTTAAAAATAAAATTAAATAATAAAAAAGCAAATGACAAACGGACAGTGTATATTATTTAGTTCAGTCAAAGTCAAATGGACAGAGGGCCAAATTAAAAAAATGGCTACAAACCAATATCTCATGTGGGGGAGGAAACCCCAATCCCAAAAAACAGTCCAGAAAGGGATGGGCGCCGCCAGGCTGTACTTGCCCAAGACACACTACATGATGAACAACAACTCACTCTTGGTACCGGCTCCGTCATCGCCCGGGTCAGAAAGGACTGCACCTTCCGCTAACTACCAGGTCGGAGGTGATAAGTGAGTGACTGGTCAGAGGCCACCTAGATTGTGTGATAGGAACACCTTTACAACTGCCACATGGAACGTCCGCACCTTGAACCAACAAAGAAAGTTGAAAGAACTCATCTACGAGATGGAAAGACACTCTTGGGACCTTTTGGATCTATGTTAGACCAGATGGAAAAACTTCGCAGAATTCTCCAGGGCACAGCCCAATGGGGCAGGAGGAGAGGAAGGCCAAAAAAGAACTGGGCCAACAACATTAAGGAATGGACTGGTGCCAACTTTGCCACGACCCATAAAAAGGCCAGGGACCGTCAACAGTGCAGAAGGCTGTCCAGAGTTGCGTCCTCATCGGTGCCCCTACGACCCATGCCATTAAGGGATCCGTGAACCTTATAGAGAACCGAATTCAATCTACCAAAGCCCAAAAAAATATATTTCAATATGATCGGATAGACTATATTTTCACACAACATACACAATAAATTCGGGGGAGGGTATTTTTCGGGAACCATCAGTATTTTCCTTTTGAACAGAAGTGGCCTAATTTCACTTTAAAAAAGTTCATACAAAAACAATGGCAATTTTCTATTGTTCACTCAACCCAAATATATGGTTTAAATATAACTGAATTGAAATAAAACTACTTCACTACTTCTTCCAAAAAGTAACTGAGTTAGTAACTGAGTTACTCTATCGTAAAAGTAACTAGTTACCAGGGAAAGATACTATTTCCGTTACTTTCAAAAATGGTTGTTGGATGTCAAATAATTTGTAATTGAGCAGTCTTTGAGTCAGTAGAATAGAGAATAGACAGGTAGTAGGATTATAGAACCTCGTTATATTTATTGCACCTCACCAGCAACGGACTTATCCTACACTTGAAGTGCAACCAAAATAAGCGGTAAACAATACAATGAATTAGCGATCAGCAGTAAATAATATAAAGTGAGTTTAATATATTAAATCTAATTATCACAACATGAGGCAACTCGTCAAGTAGATATACTTCAAGTAATTTTTTACAACAAAAGTCAATTGTAAAACAATATGATTTGAGTTTCACTCTATAGAATGAATCACAATCTGCTCAAGTAAAGATTTTCACACAATAAAAGTACATAATTCAACAACATAATCTGTGTTTAACACCTCCCTGTAAAATAAATAAATCAAACTCTCACAACATAAGACAACTGGTCAAGTAGAAATCTGCAACTGCACTTCAAACATTTTGTTCACAACAGTCAACAGTAAAACAAAATAAATTGACTCTCAAATCCGTCTCCCTACCTCTCACACTCCCTCTGCTCTCTTTATCCCTCTCTCTGATAGTTGACAAGACATCTCTTTGTGAGAAGATAGCAGTAATTTTGTAACAATTGGTGTTGAAAGACTTAGGAACCACTGAGAAATAATCCTACGCTAGTTTCCCTAAATCGCATGTTAAGTATTGTGACTTGAATAGCCTTCCTACTCGTGATATTACGGTAGGACGTTCTCCATTGTTTGATGTCATTACGCACACTTTATTTTTTTTGTAATTGTTGATGGCACTGTGTTAGGTTGAATAAGAGAGTTCACGTTAGCGTGTTGTTGGTGAATAGATACTGTATGCCAAAAGGCTTACTGAGGATTTCCTGCTTATCTAGGTTGATTTCTACTAGACTTAGTAACGTACGGCTTTTGACCGTCAGTAACGGCAGAAACAAATAATTGGTTAGGTTACTTCGCTACTGAAAAATAAATAACGCCATTACGGAACGGCATTATTTATAAAGGCATTATTCCAACACTGGTTTTGGCCATTTTAAATCCCTGTTGTTTGTTTTCTTCCTTGTGCTTTTAGCACCAGTTTTCAGTTGCATGACACAATACAGTGATATCTAATGCCCAATAATACACACTGTCCCTTTAATAAATTGAATATGTAAGTATAAATATTTACTAATCAAATGTGTAACTTTCTGAACACAAATTGAACTTTTAACATGAACCGTTCTGAACATGCCAGGACGCAAAATGATTTGTTGCAATCATCTCTATTGTCTTAGGTAATTCCATAGTGAAATATTTACAAGGAGATTAGAATGGGCACTCCAGAATGGACATGCAACAAAGACTTCTTTTCATTGTGAGATTTTTGACATTGTAATTTGAGAACCCCGATTTAATGCTCGTATTATTTTGTCCCCAGGCCTGCTGCAGATCGTTAAACGATGTGTGAAAATCCCAGTATATGTGATGATTCGTCCTCGCGGTGGCGACTTTCTGTACTCGGACTGGGACGTAGAAGTGATGAAGAAAGACATGGAGCTGATGAAAAACCACGGAGCTGACGGATTTGTCCTGGGAGCTTTAACGGAAGACGGTCGGGTGGACGCGGAGCTTTGTATGGACTTTCTAGGTACTGAAAGCTTGTCAATTTATATTATAATTTCAGTAACAAAAGCAAATAATATTGCACTTTTTCAAAGCATGTATATCTACATTTCTGTTTAAAATTATGTAAGAAACAAATTTCCCTGTATGATTTGCATCCACAAACAAATAGAGCACACGCTATCACTTTCCCTTTTTTGGAAGCCTAAGAGTGTCAAAATGCAATTCATTAAAAACAACCATTAGAAATACAGTTTGAATACGCAAACTTAAAAGCCCAAAATTACACCTCTGGTGCCGTGGAAGCTTATGAGTGCCAAAATCCACAATTGTCAATTCAAGTCATGTTTATTTGTATAGCCCTTAATCACAAGGAGTCTCAAAGAGCTGCACAGACCACAGACTATTGCAAACTACAGACTATTATTACACCATCCCCTGATCTAAAACCTCAATGAGGGTAAGGAAAAACCCCAAAACCTCAACATGAGGAAAATGAAGAAACTTTGAGAAGGGACCGCACATGAGGTAATCCCCCTTCAGGATGATCAGCCTGAAATGGACAATAATAAAAAATAATACACAGATATTGTCAACATAAAATATAGGTCATTCATAAGATATAGAATATAAGTGTGTTTTAAGCCTAGATTTAAACAGTTCAACTGAAGTTGCAAATCGAATCTCAGTGGGAGGAGCATTCTACAGCACCGGGGCCCGAATGGAGAATGCTCCCGAACCTGCGGGCGGATCTCTTCTTGGCTCTTGGGATCACTAGTATACCAGCATTTTCAGAGCGAAGAATCCGGACAAGAACATAGGGGGGAATTAAATCTGAAAGATAAGAGGGAGCAAGTCCATGCATGATATTGTATACTACCAACAGAACCTTAAAATCACATCTTAACCTAATAGTGAGCCAATGCAGATTAGCTAAAATTGGGGTAATGTGATCAACTTTTCTCGTCGTAGTTTAAAGCCTCGCAGCATTTTATACCGGCTCTTTATTTTGGACTTCGGGAGACAGGAGAGCCGTACATTACAATAATCTAGAAAGGAGGTAACAAACTCAGAAATTATCATCTCTGCATCCGACTGGGACAGCATAGGTCAAATGTATGTTAGTTACAAAGATGGAAAAAAGCTGTTTCAGTAATATTCTTAACGTATGTTTGGAAGGACGGATTGGGATCAAATATGACACCTACATTTTTGACTGAGTCACTCTGGGTGATATTACATTTGTCAATATTCAGAGCAGTTTTTGAGAACAAGTCACAGCATTTAGATGGGCTAATAACTAATATTTCGGTCAGGATTGTGGCACAAGAAATAGAGTGACAACCATCTTTTTATCTCAGTAAGGCCAGCCTCGAAATTTCCACAGTTTAGTGGTACTGATTACTCCATATAAATATATTCGAGTGTCATCTGTGTCGCAATAGAATTGTGTTCTATGGCTCTTCATTTTTAAAATAGGGGGTCATTACTACAAAACACGTACTTACATTTTTTTTTATTCGTTCATTAAAAAAAAAGCACAATATTCTAAATTTGTGAGACTGTCCTGTATACTTAGGCCCAATCCCATTTCTCTCACTCGGCCCTGAGAACCCTCCAGTGAGGTCCCTCGATAGAGGAGTGCCCTCCGCGAGTTGAGTGCAAAGTGGAGACGGTTTGGACAAGACTTGCAAGGTTCCACCCCTGTCCAGGAGATGGCGGTAATATTAATTGGCTGTAGACCTCAGTGACGTATTGGTCTACGTCACATGTAAACAACTTGAGTCTCAACCTGTGGTGTGTCAGTTGGAGAGTTCGTGCAACGTTAAAAATGCCCGCTACAGCTGTGTTATTACCGATTGCCTGAAAGCTCATCATCTTTTCCGTGTCTCCAATCAACGGGGGAGAAATGTGCTATACTGAAGACAGCTTCGGCGCTATGTAGTGCTGATTCATCTTTACAAGGTACGTACACTCATTAAAAAAAATGACCCGTTCGGTCAAATACAGTAAAAAGTTAACATACAATGCACGTTCACATAATACCTTATGTTTGTGTAGACATAAATGGCAATCTACTTATTAGTATCTTAATGCCATTTTATGACATATAGTAGGGGTCTTTAGTGTGTGACATGATGAAAAGTAAACACACACAAGAACAGTCCACCTGACCCTTAAGCTGACATAATATCGTCACCAAACTTCCCTGTACGACCCAAAAACCTTAGTTCATAAGGAATTTAATTCAAAAGAGTTGTCATTGGATATAAAAAAGGTAATTTCAACATTTTTTTCATGATGCTTACATCATCTATGCCCACATTTATGTCTAAATTGTTTGTTATCTATTGTGTTCCAGAGTGGCTGTCCCATAAGCGTGGACAGGTTGGACAGGAATGTTCCCATCCTGTGCTTATGGTTCGATGTGAAGTCAAAACTCATTCAGGACTTAAGGTTGAGCAAAAAGGTCATGTGGGCCCTGCAGGAGCTGCTAAAGAGGGAACAGGGCCATGGCTGGAGGTCCTGATCTACGTGTACTGGCTGGCCCACGGTCTGTCCCACCGTGTGGTGTCACGGGTCTTCAGGGTTCCCAGGTCCACCATACACAGAATTGTCCACAGTTAATATGGAATAAATTGCCCAAAAGCCATGTTTTAGGCTTTGGAAGTCAGACCCACATTTGCATTCCGTGGTTTTCTGCATTACTATTCAATAAACATCTTTATTTTGAGTAACACCTTGGTGGTTTATTTCATAATGATGTGAGATACTGTGTGTGAACTATGTGACTGTTGGACAGAAAACAACTACAAATCACTCCAGTTGAAATAATAGTTTACTTTCAGAAAAACAAAATCACATTGGGCCGAAATACATAATAGTAAATAAATAATATGTCACAAATTGTAACAAAAATATACCAATACTTCCATAAAGCTGGAAAACACAAACTGGAAGTTCATTGAGTTCTTAATAAAATAAAATATTTTCCTTTTATAAAACAAAGGGAAACATTGCAGGGATGTCACTGTTCTGGAAATTTGTCCACGAGCTTCCCAAAAAGGACGGGAACCGCTCAGTTTTGGCCACAGTTTCCTCGAGCCTTTTCCTCACTCCGGCAGACTCCGCTTTCAAAAAGTCAAGGAGTGTATCGTGCTTCCTTTTTTTTCTGGGTGATTTGGGGTTTGGCGCCGGATTAGAAGATGCCAACGACGTGCCCGTTGGTGTGGATGGCGTGGTAGCTGTGATGGTGGCCAGCTCTTCCACGGGACGTTCTACATTGGCCTTTAGGTTGGGTGGAAAAAACAAGAATTACTTAATGCTTGTGTATTGCACAAAAACAACTGTGTATAGGATGCTCAACAAGTTGATGTGAGAAATTATAGGATGTGTTCTGGATAATTATTTGATAGTGAATAGATACACAAAATTGACATGTTATTCTTATGGCTGTAAGAGCCTTCTATTGGCCAGCATCACATATGCTTTAGAATTGTCTCCACATTTGGACAACATTTTGAGAAGGTAATTAGTTTACTTAATATGTGTTTACAGAGAAGGCAGTGGACTGTGTGATAGTAATTTGTTTCAACTGTATTTCCACGTGAAATTCGGAGACATTACTCATAATGCATAATGAAAACAAATGCATTCTGATCTCACATGAAATAATCATATTGTAAATAAAACACGACAGCCGAAATTGTGACTATGCTCCTTTAGCGACTGGGCATGTAGATGTAAAAAGCACGACTCGTTTAAGATACAAACAGGGATGGGCTGAACCGTGGTTTTCTGCACAGTTATCCTACTTTACAGTTTGTAGCGTGAAGATTTTTTTTGGGCAGCTCCCTCGGTAGACTTGTGCACTTCCTAAAGTAGCGATTTTGCAATGTTCATGTTTTAACGCGAAAATACGATTTTCTATTGCATTTATGTCTAACTAAGATATCTCAATACATTTCGTTGCAAATAGATGCGCGGTTGTGGAAAACTACTTACATTTGTGCGGTTCCTTTCCGGGCATGTTTGTTGATATTGAGAATTCGCAAAGCCTTCTGGGTAGTCACTTCGCTGCCAAGTGAGGTCGAGAGCCCCCTCGGTCTTGAAGTGGTTACGACATGGTTTGAGGGCACTTCTGCCTCGGTCTTGAGAGTATCGGGACACACCCCATTTTCACGTGAACGCGCAAACCGAGTGACTAGGGCACATAGCGAGTGAAAGTGCGAAGAATGGGACTCAGCCTTAGATTGTGAATCCATCCATCCATCCATTATCTGCACGGCTTATCCTCAGTAGGGTCGCGGGGGTGCTGGAGCCCATCCCAGCTATCTTCAGGCAGTGGGCAGGGGACACCCTGAACTGGTTGCCAGTCGCAGGGCACACAGAGACAGACAATTCGCTCACTCATTCACACCTCGGGACAATTTGGACCGGCCAATTAACCTGACATGCATGTTTTTGGAATATGGGAGGAAACCGGAGTGCCCGCAGGAAACCCACGCAAGCACAGGGAGAACATGCAAACTCCACACAGGTGGTTCGATCTCATGACCTCAGAACTGTGCCGCACACGCGCTAACCACTGCGCCGCCGTGCTGCCCTAAATTGCAAACAGTCTGGGAAATGTTTATAATCCAAGTATATACGTAATGACGACCTTAAAATTAATTAGTGTATTATATAGAGCACAAAAAACAGAGAGGAAGTCGTACTTATAAAGTGCATCACAATACAGTACAGCGCTACTTTACTTCTCAAGGTTTCTTCATTTACCTCATGTTGAAGTTTTGAGTTTTTCCTTGCCCTCGTGTAGGTTTTGGGTCAGGGAATGGTGTCATAATAATCTGTGGTCCGTGCAACCCTTTGAGACTCCTTGTGATAAAGGTCTTTACAAATAAACATGACTTGTCTTTACAAATTCTGTTAATACAATAGTATAAATCTACTTTTTCCTGTTTGTTCCCCCTCTAGCTGCTGCTCGTCCATTGCCTGTCACCTTTCACCGAGGTACTGCATCAAAAACTCGTTTCAACCGCCAATAGATCAATCTTTTCTCAAAAAGGAACTGAAATAAAAAATTGATTCACCTTTTTAAAAATGTTTATTTCCCTAGCATTTGACATGGTCCACCATGCATCCATCGCCTTAGAGGCGCTGGTGTCGTTAGGTTTTCAGCGCGTACTGACCAGTGGCTGCGACAGCTCTGCATTGGAAGGTCTCCCGCTCATTAAACGCCTCGTAGAGCAGGTAGATTTGAATATTGTTAATAGTGGAACGAAGCGTAATTTACAGGATAATAATTATCATAGTAGTTACTGAATAAAACAAACATTATTAGGGATGCACAATAACTGTTTCCCTTACCAATAGCCAATGAATTTCTGCTTCTGAAGATCTATACAATCCCCAATAACTATTTTTCTTAACTACATGTTATTTCTAGGAAAAAAAACTGCTATTTTTATTATTATTTATTTGTTTACAAGAACAGACGCTTCCCCACTTGTGAACGCGAGTAAGTTGAATTTGTTTGTAAGTTGCTACAATGCTATCTATATATTGTTTGTTTAAGGTTTATTTAAGTATGTTTAAGGCTTGTATAAGTAACCTGTATTTTTTTGTATTAAAAAATAAACATTTAATAAAATAATATGCTCTATAAAGATAAATAAAGTTGAGTTTAACTTACTTTTGGAAGATGAACTTCAAGAGGTCCTCCTCCGTGGTAAAAAGTGGACGAAAAAACAACGTTCCGACCTTTTTCTCAACCGCAACAAGCTTTCTTATTCCTCTTTTGTTTCAAGAGAAACTGCTCGCCTCTTCTTAACACTTTATGCCAACAATATTGAATGGATGCACGAGATATTAATCATTAAAAACGTTAAAGTTCTGAGCGCGCTGGAGATTCAGTACACGTAGCACTGTATGTTTACATACAAACTAGAAAGAGGAAGCGGATTTTCTTTACTTCCGGGTGGATGCTGGGTGACCTCTCACAGCGCCACACACCGCTAGCGGCAGAAAGAAGCACTACAGTAATGCCCTGTACTCGGAAAAAAGGTGTACACAATACAAAATCTAACTTACAGAAATGTCCGGATATTTTTTGACACCCCAAAAAATGTTCGTATCTACCGTTTTACGTAAGTCGGATGGTTGTAAGTAGGGGAGCGTCTGTACAGTATTATTACCGGGAAAAGCAGTTTTGGAGACACTAGAGCTTGACTTTATCAAATGATCAATAATAAATTTGTTTGTGAATAATAATTATTTTGTTATGAGCACTATAACACTGATATTGAAATTATGCGGGAAATGCATATGACTATGCGTGTGTTCATGATGTGTATATACTGTACGACACTACATTACCCTACCTGTGTTTTTTAGTAGCTATAATACATTAAAAACTATATACAAATGCTGATTTTTCTTATGCCATGCAACTGATTATAGCCCAGTTCTCTTAATGCCTATACTTCATTTTCTATAGTTAATGAAAACAAACTGAGACACATAAATCATTAGAATTTGTCTTACAAGCAGTGTCAGCTGATTGAATTTTATAGCATGGTATCAAATGAGTATTCACTGTACCAGGTGTTTTTTTATTATTATTTTTTTTTTGGGGGGGGGGGCGATAACCGTTACTCCATATTTAGTTATTGATCCTATATCTATCATAATTATTTTGCATACCTACAAATTGAAAAACACTGATGTTTTCCTGTACCAGAACTGTGTTTTAACATTCATACATTTACTCCTCCAGGCTAAAGGTAGAATTATCATCATGCCAGGTTAGTGTGTTTTTAAAATAGAGCTTAAATGAGCAAGTATAAGAATATCAAACCAATTTTCAGCTTAAAAATCTCTCTCTGTATTCAGGCGGAGGCATTACTGAGAAAAATCTGCAGAGAATTTTAGAGGGATCGGGTGCTCAAGAGTTCCACTGCTCTGCTCGCTCCAGCAGAGAATCTGCCATGAAATTCAGGTATGTTTGTTTTCCAAAAATGTAGACAATCGTTCTGGGGTCCATTTCACTAAGGAGGTTTAGTGAGGACCCTGAGTGTTTTTACTTTTAAATGAGGGAAATGCCGATTTTCTTTTCTGTTTTACACAGGAGAGTAATTATAACACAGGTTCGTACGGGTGCTTAAAAGCCTTAAAAGTTTTTGCATTTTAATTTTGCGTTTTCAAGGTTTGAAAAGAGTCTGAATTTTGGGTGAAGTGCTTGTAAGTGCTTGAAATTGTTGCCATGTTTCCCAGCGTTCTGACTCGATAGACCACACATTAAATGAAGAGAAATAAATCAAGTCTGCTTAAAAAGGACGCCGACAAACCTGCTGTAGTGGCTTTACTTTGCCATTACGTTTCTTCTTCCCTCATGACTAACGGCATTAGTTTGTATGGCGTTATCATGTGACACGTCGTGCTCAAAAGGACAGGCGAAGAGACCAAGATGCCAAGTATCGGAGAAAATGGAAAATTTACATGAATTTGGCCATGAAAAGATGTATGAACCCTATATAACAGCTTCACAAAGAGGGTCAGTTGAGATCTCAACCAGGTACCATAGTGACAGTGTTTCCGATTAACCTACTCGGTAGCAGATATTTCCTTATTAAACTTCATGTTTTAAGTGTATTTTCGCTCCCTTCAGCAAAACAAGATTTCACTTCCCTATCTGTCCAGCTATGAGTTTTTGAGTCACATAGTTCTCCCTTCTTTTATTTAACATAGAAATGCTAACAAGCATTTATCAAAAGTCCACTTTATTTTCACAGGTTTTCGCCTAAATACCTAAATAAAATAAAACCTTTCAGATTTCCCATGTAAATTTGAGATCTCTGGTTGTAAGGGGGGTGGAGGTGGGGAGTATAGTAGTTAGTGTGAGAGAGAATAGTCCTGTGTGATATAGAATAATAGAAGTCCATATGTGGGAGAATAGTATACGAATGAGAGTATATTGGTATGTTTGAAGCTATAGTAATATGTGTGTTTAAGCGTATTATTTTGTTTATGAGAGTATAATAGTATGTGTGAGAAAGTATATTAGTCAGGGTTCTCGCGGATCCTTTGTCATGTCCAGGGCTCTGTATTGGCTTTCTAGTTCGAAAGAAATATAAGATTTTTACCTCCTCAATGAAACTGACCCCTGGAGTCAACAGAAGCATCGGATGCTTCGTAAATATTCCGCCCTAGATTTAACTGTTTTTCTTCTCTGATTAGCTTACACATGTAGTTATTGTTATCATCAACATGTTTTACTTATGACAAATTGTTTTTGTCCTACAGGAACAGCAGCGTGGCAATGGGGGCTTCCCTTATGGCACCCGAGTACAGCCTGAAAGTGGCAGATGTGAGCAAAGTACGCGCCTTTAATGCAATAGCCAAAAATATTCTATAATTATAAATTACACCATCATGACTGTTGAATGAATAAATACCACTGAAGTAATTTATTTGTTTTAAAGTGAGAGCTTGTTGAAATGTTTCTGTTTTCATTCATTCAAATGACAGACTACTAATTTTATTACGACGTAAAAGTTGTTTTTATTAAATATAAAACAATACATTTTTCGAAACATCATGGATATAATTGGATATTGACATTTTCTTCAGTGAATGTCGTGTTATTTTTATATATAATAACTGATTCATGGAATGAATAATCAAGAAGAAAATGAGCAGTTTTATGGCTGAATATGCATTAGTTATGTAGACATTTGATTGATGTTCTTCTGTCAGAAATTCAATCTCATGTATTAAACCTATTTTGGAAAATGAACCAAAACCTCAGGTCTGTATACCTTTAAAATTTCAAATAAAAAGCTATGTTGTATAACACCCTTTTGGTACATGTATTTATATATCTTTTAATATTAGTTAGTATATTGGTGAGTATGATGCTGATATGTACTTATGGGGGCCTATACTCTAGTAAGTGATGATTATGTTTTGCAATTGTGTGCTAAATGTGTTTTATTTCAATAAAATATATTTTTGAAATTGCTCATTCAACTCCCACAAGAAAAAAAAAATCTGCTCAAAGGAACCACAAATGGAACAGCTGGACTCATCAAAAGCTTTCGATGAAAAAGCTGTCACTACCATAAAAGGGTAACCTTTGTATGCTATCCCAAGAAATACAGACAAAGAAACTGTTTAAGTCTTTATAGAGAACATTATGGGCTTGTTTCCCATGTTTAAGTTTGCTGATTCATTCATATAAAAGACTCACAGCCAAGCAGAGGGAATATAATATAGTTAATACTTGAGTAATTGTCACGAACAGAACGGAATCAGGACCCAATTGCGTAACGTTAACCACAAGATTTATTGCAAGAAAGAGGAAGGGAAGCGCCCGCGATCCAGTGCTCGCTGGACTCTGGAAGCAAGCCACTCATAAAAATCGGATATTGATCCGAATACGGAAGGGGATCTTCCATAGCGGGAGCTGGCGGTGTCAAGGACGGAAAAACAGGTCGATAGCCGGGACAGGAGAACAAAAACGTGGTCGGGATCGAAAACGGCTCATAAGCCGGGACGAGAGAGCAGACATGGTCAGAATCAAAAAACAGGTCGTAGCCGGGAAGATCAGGAACGGACAGGTGGAAAAACGAGTGCAAAAACGGGACAGGCGGGAGTCATGGTCAAAATGCTTGCCTTGTAACAACAGAGGTTCGCTGAGGGACTGACAACAGGAGAGTGACAGGACTGGGTTTCAAAAGGGACGGGGAGCCAATCAGATTGCCCGCAGCGGCTGGCGCCAAATGAGCGTGCACAGGTGATTCAAATCGGTAATCATGACAGTTATGTCTGTAATCTTTGTAAATGGAAGTCACAACCGTTCAAAATTACTTAGGAGTCAAATATTCTCTATTTATTTCATCAGACTAGTATGAATAATTGTATCGTGAATTTAATGCAATTTGTGAACTTACAATAAAGACTCAATGTCAGTACTCCCCATCACCCTCAATTCTACTCCTTATTGTAGAAAAGCAGGTTCACAATTAAAGTAAGAAAGTCCAAACCTTCTGTAAGTCGGAAGAGTTAAAGAAATAAGCCCCGTTTCACAAAGTCAAGTCAGGAGCGCCCTAGCTTCTCCTTAGCCAAGCCCCTTCGAAATGATCAAACAGATGGAAGGAATCGTGGGAGGGAAAAAAACAGTTCAATGTATTATGTTGTGTTGTTTTATGGAACATACATTCTTATACAGGGCACTGCAGAGGTAACAAAAGCACTGTAACGGAGGAGTTGATGTTGCAGCAAAGACGAGGAAGAACAAACAAGGGCGAACCTCAGAACTTGTCTTGTGGCCTACTCATTTATTTTGCAAGTTAAACAATAACATTTTTAATAGAACTAATTCCAATGATACTGTTTTCAAGTTGGTAAAATAAACAAAATTGGGAAGAAAATCATCGGACTTTACGTCACAACAAAACAAGCTCAAAGTGATGATGTAAACGGTTCCTAATTCCTAGAGGAATCGTTACCTTCATCAAATAAGTGGTAGGGGGGGACAAAGAAAAACAAGACAAAGTGGGAGGGTCAAGAGGAATAAATGGGATTGAGCCTAAATTTATCGTTGGTTTCATGTTAAAAAATATTTCTGCAAAATGATTTTTTGTTGGAATAATAGTGTTCTTTTCACATTAGATAAGAGTTTTCCACATTAGTCCTTAATTTCCAGAACTTTTGAGAGGGAGGGGCAATTTTGACCCCAAAATCCTTTAATACAAATTTATAAGAGTTTCCATGTTACAATCTCAGGACCTGTAAATAATCTGTTTGGAAA
The DNA here is from genome assembly GCF_059441175.1 of Urocampus carinirostris. Taxonomy (NCBI): domain Eukaryota; kingdom Metazoa; phylum Chordata; class Actinopteri; order Syngnathiformes; family Syngnathidae; genus Urocampus; species Urocampus carinirostris. Next base: position 28,322,930 of record NC_142361.1, read on the forward strand.
ATGCTTTGGATTATATTTTCTCTGATGTTTTTTGTTTCAATTTTCTTGCATTTAGATATGCTACTACAATAGTACTCTAAATGTTTTTTTCATCCCATTTTTCAGGACCACTTGAAGTTGAATGATACACATTTTGCACTGTTTTGCTCCGTCACTTGTTCGTCCATTCTCTTTATATCGTAAATTATGTGAACTTGTTGTTTTTTTCTTTTGCACATGTCCCGCTAGACTGCACGTGCATCATGACTCAGCTGCATTGTGGACCGTGTCTTATCATATACGTAATCATTAACCTCATGTTCATCCTAGGTTGGTTCTTTTTGTTTTCTGCTGAAACTCCCCCAAATTTATGACGGAGTTCACATGTGTGGGTGGTTTCTCAGTGAGGATTTATGTAAAACGGTCTTTCCCAGAATGAGCAGACTTACGCAGCAAGACATCTGTCTCCCATTACCTTCAAAGTAGCCACAACTGAACCGAATAGTATTTGTATAATACCGCATCATAAGTTTATTTCTATATTAAGAAATCTTGTTTTTATCTTTGCAAACATAATGAATATTGAATACAGACGAACCCCCTTTTACTGTGCGTGCTATATTGTAAAAAGAACAAAAGGCAAAATCTGTGAAGTAGACATTTATTATACATTTAAATATTCTATAACAAATCGATATCAACGAACAAATCCCTTTTACAGGCTGAATAATTTATTTATCAAATAAAAGTACTAATATACATATATATATATATATATATATATATATATATATATATATATATATATATATATATATATGAATAAATTGTTTTCCGTGATTAAGGCACAAGTGATAACTGAAAATGTTAGAAATTCAAAAGTGCGCCTTTAAGTTAGGTGAGCTTTATAGGACCGAAATATGGTCAAGTCATGTTTATTTGTATAGCCCTTAATCACAAAGTGTCTCAAAGGGCTGCACAGACCACAGATTATTGCAAACAACAATTTTATTATACCATCACCTGATCTAAAACCTACATGAGGGCAAGGAAAAACTCAAAAACCTCAACATGAGGAAAATGAAGAGAACGGACCACACCTGAGGCAATCCCCCTTCCAGGATGACCATGCTGCAATGGATGTTGCAATAACAAATAATAAACATATATTGTCCACATAAAATATAGGTTATTCATATGCTATAGAATAGAAGTGTGTTTTAAGCTTAGATTTAAACATTTCCACTGAGGTTGCAGATAGAATCACAGGGGGAAAAGCATCCATAGCACCGGGGCCCGAATGGAGAACGCTCTCGAACCTGCGGATAAATACAATATACGCATACATACAGTTAATTGGTTCTACATACGGTAACCATTTATAAATTACTCAGGTAATCTTAGTGGATTTCATAACATTCATGCTCTATTAAATATGTTTTTAAAGGGACCTTGTGTATTATTTAGCGCATCTTAGTGGTAGGAAATGTCAGAAAAAAACAATATTGATTTGAAATTTAAGCAAAAATACACAAATTGTCATAAAATTTAGCATTTTTTTAAATACCCGTAGCTCAAGAAATTTGTATGTATCTTACTTTATCATCAGTTGCACTGTACTGTACAGAGAGCTTCAGTGTTCACGTATTGCACAGTGTCCCTTTAATGTTTTGGTGTTTTTTGGGGGATGCAACCCAAGCTCTTATAGTAATTTTAGTTTCATGCTTCTTATAGTCCTGTGCAACTTAAATATGAAAATAATTCAGAAAACATTCTTTTTTTTTGGATGGGTGCGCATTATAGATAAGAAACTATGGTACTGTACTGTCAATATTTAGTAAAATTGTATTTTGTTTTATATTATAGTATTACCCATATTTTTTGAGCCATCACTAAGGCATTTTTACAATTCCGTTGTGCAAGGACAATAAACTATATTCTATTCTAATAAGCAGAGAGACTATTTAGCCTTGTGTTCAGCAACAAGCCGCAAAAATGATTGATAATGGAAAATGATATGGTTTCTTTAGGACAAGAATGACACAAACATTCTTAATGTTTTGCAATAAAGATATATATATATATATATATATATATATATATATATATACCCCTTATTTAGCCAATAGGAATGCAGACCACTATGCACACTGCAAATAGGGGAAGCGGAGACTGTGAAAAGTGAACTGTGTTATAGTGAGGGTTCACCGTATTTTGTCGTCAGATGTAAAGGTTGTCTGTGAATTTGATCGCATACTATCATGAATTCATTCCGTGATGGCAGTTTCTATGTCGTGCAAAGAGGTAGGAAAGAAAACAGGAAAAGAGGGGGGCGGTTTAATGACCCTTTCCCCACCCTTAAACACATTCCTTCTTGGAAAAAAATATTTTGTATTCTTGCACGCAGGAACACGTCCCTGTTCATGTCTCTTTTATTCTTCCCATTTTTGCTCTTTTTAGACAGTTGGCTCCAAGTTCAGTTGAACTTTAGACGCATCTGTGAATGGAGGAGGGTCCATGGACTGGCTCAAGCTGGATTCACTTACTGACTCTTTTACTTTTTGTCTTCTGTCAAGAGGGTTTCCTGCACCAATGGAGCATAGTCATCTGACGGAATCTATTTTTGTCGTGAAATTGTCCTGTGTGCAAGTTTTGCCTTGAGTTTTAAAAGACTTATGGCTCAAAGTCCCCTGGGCGTCACATCCTGCCATTGTGATCCCGTGGGCTGTCAGAAGAGAGCGAGGAGATCTTTGTGGAGGATAAGTGTCAAAAAGTTAAGCATTCTTCAAAGGTTGGCCCGAGGCTATCGGCGAGGACCATGGGCACCCTGGAGGAATTCTGTGGTTCTGTTTTCTGGGTGAGTGTGACTTCTTGAATACAGAACAGCTTTGTATTTACCTACATTGGAGTAACAACTTGGAAACTAAAATCGATACAAGGTTACCGTTTGAGGAATTCAGCTTGGAGATCATTTTAAGTATTAGCTGCTTAAATCAGGTTTAATTATCTCAGTTATACCTATACCAATTTAACTCAACAACTCAATTTACATTGAGGCAGCATCAAGTTTTCCACAAGATAAAAACATTGCACTATTGTCAAATATTGTTTTGTGTATGAAAAAAGATCATTTAAAGATAAAATACAAAGTGTGCTAAGAATTAATAAGAAAATAAACAAGTCAGTTCTTGAAAATAATAACTATAGGAAACATAAGACTTAAGAAACCAAATACAAAATGTGAGTAGAAAATTCGAATCTGAGGTCTATGTGCTCTCTCTCTTTCCAATTCACTTAATCTCATGCTTTCAATGGTAAACAAGCAGCCGTGTGAACTGACTTTAAAATATTCCGTTTAAAGCACACCAGAGACATAAGTTGCGTTTTGCCAACTAATGTATTTTTTTTTTGTATCCGCATGCGTTGTAATTTTTGTTGGAGCATTTAAATTGTTCCAAATAACCATTTATCAAGGAGGTAGCATTCATAACTAACACACGTGGTTCACACTTACATTTAACTTTCATGTTAAGACTATCTATCTCTAACCCACGCCCGCAAATGACACGCAAGCCATAATTTGAAAACCCCTGGCTTAAATATTCTTCTATTTTTCCTTTTGTAACTGTGATATTAATGTAGATCATTTAGCTCAGGCGTCACCAACCTTTAGCGGAGAGCTACAAATTTGATATACATTTCTAAAATAAGTAATTGTGTTATTACTATGACGTTACTATATTGCTACGTTATTACCGAGTAGCGTTCAAATAGGCTCACTCAGCCACTAAAACATCTGCCTCATATAAGGGCACCAAGTGATCTACATTTACACAGTATAGCTAATTTTGAAAGGGATTTAGAAAAAAATGACCATGAATTTAAAGTCACATATAGTGTCATTGATTTCTCATGTCAGGCAGTAATCAAATTTCCTAGAAAATCACAATAACCTATCACTTATAAATTATGTTCAGAACTGGTCACCAGGCTACCTCAGGTTTCCTTAGGTAGAATCACGTTGGAGATCCCTGTTTTAGATAATTAAGGACATTTTCCTAACGGTAAATATTAAACCAGCATGCCAAAGAGTTGATTAAAACTAGAATAGACATTGAAACCCAAAGATGCACAAAGTTAGGTTTGTTTTCTTAGTTTATTGTGAAGTAAACATCTAAATAGTTGATTTGTTGTTTTAATCTGGTTGACTTTAAATTTAGTTAGGTATTTGAACTTGACAAAGATGTTAAAATTATACAAGAAATATTGCATATTTAGGATAACATTGCCAAATGATGGTCACAGTTTGAGTCCATCAACAGTTATAGATGACATCTTTAGTGTGATGAGAATCAGACCAAAATCGGAATCAAAGAAAAATTAACTTAGATAGGGATGACTAAGAGAGATTTATTGACTACGCTGGTGATCGATGTTAACCTTCGTAAACACGTGACTAGGCAATAAATACTGTTCAGTAAGAAATGACTCATCATGTCTCATGACTGTACCAGCACATGAAAACTTGAGTAGAGCCTTGATATTCTATACATTATAACACTATGACTGATTACTTAATTGCAATTCTCATTATGTTTTGAATATGTTAGTTTTTCAGTTGATAAAGCAGCTTGTTTGTATTCATATTGTTCTGAAGAACTCTTCGTATGTGGAGAGAGAGGATCCAGATCTGCCGGTATGTGTGGAGCTGACGGTCCTGGTTTGGATTCCATTGGGTTTCCTGTGGCTCTGTGCCCCATGGCACCTCCTAAATCTCTGCAGAAGAAGTAAAGACAACAGATACATGTCCAAAATCTATATCTGCAAACAGGTGATATAATCATACTTCCATCTTTCTTTATACCAAAGCCATATCCCCCTAGTTGTAGGTGGGTAGAATCAAGACCACTCTCACATTCACCAAACATTCATTCCCTTGTGCTCTTCTCAACCTGACACCAAACATTAAGCCCACAGCACAAGGAGGTGAGTTGCTGTGCCATGCAACCCTTTATCCGCAGAGAGGCCCGACAGCATACACTGGTTTGCCTCCTCCGCATCATATGCGTCAGTCAATCTTAACTATCTTTCGCCATTCACATCTATCCCTAGTACACACTCTTGCATCCATTTAATTAACTGATTTCACATTCATTTGTAGCTCCCTATTAGATTCTAAATGGCCTGCAGTTAAACTATTTTCTCGTTTAAAATTAGCCACAGCTTTTTTTAAATAACCTATGATCCTAAATATTTACAGTTAGAAAGTAACATCATTTTTTCCATTAATTCATATATTATGTTAAATGTAAACTATCAATATTAATCAGAATCAAGATGTTTTTTGTCATTTTCAAAAAGACAAACACAACTTTTTGGCGGCATCCATTTACCTAATTGATAAAAGAAAATACAAAGTCCACAGAATAAATAGCCATAAATAACCCAAAACCCGTAAGTGTCCCGCTGCAGACATTATAAGTGCGGAAATGGCACTATACACACCGCAGCATAAGTCAATGTTAAAGTGCAATCAGGTTAGATGGTTATCATTATTCACTATGGCTAAAGGGTGGAGAAAGTTGTAAGTATTGAGATAAGGGAGGACTATACAGTGGTTTAGTGTGAGTAGGTAGACCCATCAAAGCAATACTGTAGTACCTTGTTATCACGGTAAGTTTTCTAACACGTGCTCTGCCGTTCCCGCTCTCATCTATCATCAACTGGGGATATTGTACCACAGCTGCACGAATGCTGTTCATTTTAGGCAGAAAGAATGGAAAAGCGAGCCACTACCCATGACAAAAACTGGGACTTTCGGACCCTGCTCTCAGCAATAATTGACGGGGGAATTATGATAAAAACAGTGCAGTTAATTTTTGGCGGGCCACAATAGCTCGCCTCAGAGACCCGAACTGGAAAAAAATGCACTCTGCCAGTCCCTGGTCTGAGTAAAAGTTGACAGGGGATAAGGGATCGCAGCCACAATCGTGCATTTCATTTTAGAAACGGCACGCCTTTAGACAAAAGTGCCTTCCCCTGGTCTTTGCTTGCAGATATATGCCATCAGGGATTATGAATCGCGGCCACACAAGTGTAGCTATTGTCAAGCAGAAATACAACATTGTAACGGCAGTCCCAGCTTGCAGCAATATGCTATTGGGGATGATGGATTGTGGCCGCACCGGTGCTGTTCATTTTAAATAAAAGAACAGAAAAGAAAGGGCAACTATGCATGGTACAAATTTTCCCTGCTCCCACACTCGGACCAAAGTTGACTGGGAACAATGGATAACGGCCAAAACATTGTGGATCACTTGAGTGGCCCAAACGGGAAAAAATATGCTCTGCTGGCCCTTGCTCTCCAAAATAGTCGACTGTGTATAACGGATCGCGGCTACAATTGTGTATTTCATGCCTTGTGCCAAGTGCCTTCAGCAATATGCTGATGTGGATAAGATCGTGACCGCACCAGTACAGTTCACTTTTTGGTGGAAAGAATGTCAAAAAAGAAGAGCCACGCCTGACATAAAGGTGCTATGACAGCCCCGCTCGCAGTCATATGTGATCGGGGATAATGGATTGCAGAATATTTTTTACATGTAAAAATACAGGGCATCTATATGTCGGATGCAATTGTTGAGGAAATCTGGGGATAGGATTTAATACGCATATGCTTCTTCCTACTCCTTTTCCAACATGTACATGTATTAACATCTATTATTTTCTCTTATTTGATTCGTTGTCTTGTTTTTGCTTTTGTTATGTTCAAAATAAACGTTTCATTCATTCAACCCACAGTGCACTGAGGCTGCAAAGTACTTAGTGATAACAGTATGTCAAACCCACCCGATAAAATTATCATTCAAAAAATATATTTTTTAAAAATGACAACACAAATGTGCATGGTGCGCAAAGAAAAGTCTCCAATTGAATTATATTTTTGAAAATATATTCTTTTATTTTTCACCTCTGGAACCAGTTAGTTGCTTCCCTGCTATTCCTGACTGCCGTAGCAGGCCTGGCCATCACTATAGGCGATGACTTCGGTCCGGGCAAAGAGACGCCAGCACCAGTAAAGAGTCCTCCAGTGTACTATGCCAACCCTGTTATTTATGCTACATCATGGGTAGGTTTAATTATGTGGCCCAACTCTTAACCTTCACCCAAAATATGAGGGTTTACATTCTTCCTTTTGTCTTAGATCATAATTTTGCTCTGTCAAGAAGGGTTGAGACGAAGCGGATCAATCGATTCCGCCACTCTTTTCGTTTTTTGGTTCCTCGCTGTTTTGTGCGACGTGTTTCCACTGCAAACTGTCATTCGAGAAGCACTCAGACAGGTAAGAAACAGCGACGAGCTGTGAACACATCATCCATCAGCCTAAATTTTATTGGTTATTAAACTCAATATTGACCACCAGGGAAAAATCGTTGACCTCCCTCGATTCTGCCTGGTTTGTATCGCGTTTGGGCTGGAAGTGATAGCTTTCATTCTCTCGGGTGTGGCAGACCTATCTCCAGAAATCAAGGAGGTTGTGAAAAAGGTATTTGCCACATAAATATTAGGGATGCATGATAATTATCAGGACAAGAGTTTGGGGACTGATAGCGGCAAAATACGACATCGCTCAATACGAAAATAATTAGTCACTTAAAGCCTCACTATAATATTCAATCACCCGACAGTACTTGTTAGAATGGTAATAAGCATTTTTGTTTCTTATTAAAATATATTTATATTACCTTTAAAGGTAGTAGCACAACTTGTTTGTGTCTGCTCTCTGTACAGCTAAAATAACCAAACTTGATAATAATTACTGATATTTTTTTCTTAGCCTAGGAATGTGTGACTTTTAACATTGGAGCACTTGTTTAATGTATAAAAGTGACATATTTTTTTGCAACTTTTAACCATTTTCCTATGCATATTCTGCAATATTTATATTTGAGTATTATTCTGCTCACAACAATACATTGTCATCATAGTTGTTGTTGACAAACAAATGGACAAGACCAGAATGGAAACAAGTCCCAATTGTGTTACGTTTCTCACAAGTTTTATTAAAGGAAAGAGGAAGGGCTGCGCCCACGATCCGGTGTTCGCTAGGCGCGGGAAGCAAATCGCTTTCGTACTCTGATTGTGATCAGAACACGGAAGTGGATCTTCCATAGCGAGCGATGGCGTTGTCAAGGGCGGAAAAACAGGTCAATAGGATAGGAGAGCAAAAACGTGGTCGTGGTCAGAAATGGGTCGTAAGTCGGGACGGAAGAGCAGACGTGGTCGGGATCAAAAATGGGTCGTAAGTCGGGACAGGAGAACAGACGTGGTCAGGATCAAAACGGGTCGTAGCCAGAGACAGACGGGAGCAAAAATGGGACAGGTGGGAGTCAGGGTCGAAAAAGGCTTGCCTAGTATTCACTGAGGTTCGCAGACGGACTGACAAAAGGGGACAGACAGGACTGGGTTCAAATACTGATCGGGAGTCAATCAGAACCCGCGGCAGTTGGCACCATATGAGAGGGCACAGCTGAGTCACGTCAGTAATCGTGACACAAATGTGAGTATTGGCCAAATAAATGATTGATAAAGTCTAGCTCTAGTCTCTAGAACAATACTTTTTGGAGACATGTTTACTTTAGCTATATATTTTCATTGTAATTGTAAACAAAAGTAAAGATACAGATTAAAATAAGTGGATTTTGCAGGTGTTTTGCAGTTAAAAGGTTAGCAACTATTGATGTTGGTCCTCGTAGGAATGATTTGATTCTTTATCAGTTTCGGTTTGAAAAATCACTTATCGTGCATATCGTGCATCCCTATTAAATATATCTGTACCTCACCTGTTTTATTTTGCCCCAAACACTCCAAATCTGTCTTTCCTCACAGAATCCAGAGGCAGGTGCACCATTTTTAAACAGAATCACATTCAACTGGTTTAACAGGTAATCCCGTGTTGATTGGCAATGTTATTCAAAAGGAAAACTGTACACCCCTAAACTTCTGCACCTTCCTTTACATATTTCATTCTGCAGGATGGCAATAAAAGGTTACAGGCAGCCCCTGGTTCAAGAAGACATGTGGGCCCTGAATGAAGAGGACACCACCGGTTACATCAGCCAGAACTTTCAGCACTTCATGAAGATAGAGTTTGCTGCAGCTCGCCATCGCTATCAAAAACGGCTGGCCAAAAATACAAACAAGAAAACCCGAAATGAAAACCATGAAAATGTTATCTCCAATGGACTTGGGAAAGGAGTCAGCCAGGACGTGTTGATGATGGTGAGGATAACCATGTTCTCAAAATTGATTTCACGTATCGTTTGTGTGCATACAGCTAGCATCTTTCATTCTCTAGGAAGATAAGGGCAAGAAAGAGGACAAAAAATTGAAGAAAACAAAGGAAAAGAAAGAGGAAGAAAATTACCCCACCTCGTGGCTCATACCCACAATTTACAAGTCATTTAAAGGAGTTTTGCTCGAGTCAGCTGTCTTCAAACTTCTGCAGGACATTCTCTCTTTTGCCAGTCCTCAGCTGCTAAAGTAAGTCAAATCGGGAATTCAATCAATGGAATACAATGCAGTAGATCCCTGGAATATGGCATAAATCAGGTCGCAAAGGGAAATTGCTGTAAAACTGGGGATGTAAACCTAGGTCAATGCTTAGCAAATCTTTTCTCTGCCATGTAATAAGTGATACTTATGTGTAATATAGGTATCATATGATGGAATAAATATACATGTAAAGGAAAAATGAAATTGTATTATCTTTGGTGTGATGTGACTTTAGCGGGTGGAGTTGGGTAGCAGGTGGATGTGGGGTGGGAAAGATTGTGAAGGATTAAACAGAAAACAAGAAAATTATATATACTAGGTGCTACTCATCTGTAATTTATGTTTATAATGTTAAATATGATACTCATATATACATGACAATTTATTGACCTTTGGTGTTATGTGACTGGTACAGTTGAGTTCAGGGTGAATGCAAATGGAGACTGTTGAGTCAAATGAACAAACTTCCGCTTTTGAGGATTGTCATGACCTTAGAATACTTTGTTGCTTTAATCCCCTACTTATTCTTAAGGATTGACCCAATTCTAGATTGTTTACATCCAAACACCTCAGCAAGGGCAACAATTTGTGTCCCTTCTTATTTCTTGATAATCGCAAGCTTCATTTATATGGTTATCATGTTTTGTCTTTTTCCTTTAGCATCAGTGCAAACCTTGGGACCCTTAGCAAATAGATGCAGTACAACAAAAATAAAATATTGTATTGCCGAAACTCAAACATTTTATAAAGAACACAAGATTAAGAACTGAATGAAGAGAAAAGCATTGTGGGAAGGTGTTCGGTCAGTAGCATTCTGGCATTCTTATGATGCCCTTATGCAAACAGAATAGCATTGTATATGATCCTGACCAATAGTGTTTGGTTATGCGAAATAATTTACCATTTATGTTAAATAGTGGAGAAAATACCGTAGAGAGAAGCCAAAAAACATGTTATCTTACAACATAAAGTAAAAACATCGTAAGGCAGGGTAGCTGCATGGGTTTGCTTTCTAGTTATTCCATTCATTTTTTTCATGCTACCATGTTTCTTCAAGGTTGATGATCACATTCACTCAAGACAAAAACAGTTACGCATGGGAAGGATATCTTTATGCGATGCTGCTCCTGGTGGTTGCTCTTTTGCAGTCTCTCTTCCTGCAGCAGTACTTCCAGCGCTGTTTTGTGCTGGGGATGAAGGTCCGAACTGCTATCATGGCTGCTGTTTACAAAAAGGTAATAAAAAAACAGTAAGTTCATGAGAAAGTGTGTATTTCTTTTGCCGATAACATACATGGGTCTTTGCATGTTAAGTTACATGGAAAAACTACAGCAAAATACATATATGCTCTTGTTGGCGATAGGAATGAGTGGAGAGGTGTTATAAAAGGATAGTGGGATGTTAAGACGTGTTCTAAGGGATGGGCAGGGCACCTGTATGATGCGGCAGGGGTAAACCATTGAAAGCTGTCGGGCCCTGCTGTTGAACAGAAGAGTGTGTTGTGTCACTCTGACCCGAGAGACACGGCCGCTTTCTTGTGTCCCGATTCATCTGGAGGGACGAAAGCATGACCAACTTGGGTGCCGAGGTGCTTAACTTGTTTGGGTATTTGAGCATTTGGGTTGGCCATGGTCCGAATATTTTTGTGTGTGTTTTTTGCTACTTTTTTCCTTTTCTTATTTTCTTTGTTTTTGTATGTGTTTGTCTTGCTGTCGATCACCCCTCTCGAGGGATATGACCAGGGTAGATAGATAGATAAATATATATTGAATTAAATACAGAGTCTTGTTTTAATTCCTTGGCGTTATGAAGAAAAAACATTCTATTTTTTAATAGATACATGCAGACATTATATGTGCACATTGTATTTCGTTTCTTATTTGTTTATTAATACAACATTTCATTAAATTGGTTTTGAAAGACTCGGAAATAAAGCCAAGTAATATATGATTACCTTTTGTGACCACACATTGTGATAATTTGGGATAAAAAACTCAAAATTAAAGGTTTTTCTATTGATGTTTTTACATATCTTAATACACAATGAAAAATAAAGAAATTGATGCAAAAAAATGCACATTTGAAAATTATATTTACATGATTTGAATGCACACAACGCAGAACACAATTTTTTATGAAAAACACATTTTTTTTATGGAGGAGAGGGCTACAAAGCGACACTGGGGACAAGACGGACACCATTTTAAGTGGAATACTTTGAAAAACATTTTCTAAACTGGTAAAGTTTGCCAACCCTTGGTTTAAATCCATCAATTTTCTGCACTGCTGATCCTGACTTGGGTCGTGGGGTGGTTTAAGTCAAGTCATGTTCAATTGTATAGTCCTGAACCACAAGAAGTCTCAAATAGAATAGATTTCACCTATAAATTGATAATAGAATTGTGGTGAATCCTAAACATTGATTGTATGGTGACCAAAATGCTTTGTTCATCGTGTTATATTCCTGATTTGATGATATACGCTATGAAAACGTTTCCTCGCAGGCCCTGGTGGTGTCAAACGATACACGTAAAGAGTCCACGGTCGGCGAAACGGTCAACCTGATGTCCGCCGATGCTCAGCGCTTCAACGACGTGACCAACTTCATCCACTTGCTGTGGTCCTGCCCCTTGCAGATCGCACTTTCCATTGTGTTCCTTTGGCAGGAGCTCGGACCTTCTGTGTTGGCTGGTCTCCTGGTCATGGTTCTCATGGTGCCGATAAATGGTCTGCTGGCCACCAAAGCAAGAAAATTCCAGGTACTAAACACTCCTATTTGGTTTCAGATGTGTTTCATTAAAGAAAGAAGTTGTTGTCTGATTTAATTATTGGTTTTCTAGATTGAGAACATGAAGTTCAAAGATAAGAGACTAAAAATCATGAATGAAATACTCAACGGTATGAAGGTGAGATTTTTTGATTAATAATGAACCAAAAAAATCAGACATTTTCTGCCGAAGATATATGGAAGAGGATTGCATTTACTTGACATATTAAAAACGCTTTCAGTTTATCTGACTAATTTATTCTAGGTACATTTTTTTAAAATATTTTTTATGATCTGTTGTATTCAATATTCCTTTGTTTTTTGTAAAAAAATTTTTTTTTTTCAAAAATACTTAATTTTCCCGTTTGTCAAAATATTCTTTTTTGCTTTTCAAAATTTTTCTTTTCCATTTCCTTTAATGATATACAAAAATTAGTATCTAGTGTCTGCATACGCCTGATTGAGTTCAGAGGTTGAAAAATATTCCCCAAAAAACAGAAGTGTCATTTCAGTTTCCCCATAGTAAACTTTAGTTTCTGTGTTTTTTATTTTTTTAATATTGTTTCCCGGTTTTCCAGTGTGAATTCAGACAGAAAAGATTATTTAAAAAACAGGACCGGACAGAAAGAACTATTATAAAATATTATAAAAGACTATTATAAAGAACAAAAACTCAGTAACTAAGTCTGTAAAAATACTTCTAATTTTATTCAGATTATTTGTCCTGTTTTTTGTCCTGATTTTATATATATATATATATATATATATATATATATATATATATATATATATATATATATATATATATATATATATATATATATATGTATGTGTGTGTGTGTGTGTGTGTGTGTGTGTGTGTGTGTGTACAGACCCGATTTCTGCGTTTTCTGAATATCTCTACTCTGTTTTTTGGACTATTTATATCTGACAACATTTAAAAAAAACGAAAAACAAAAACAAAACACAAATTAGAATATATATTTGTAAAAATACATATCTTACAAAACACAGAAAAAAAATCAATAACCCCGATGTTGAAAAACAAGAAAAAAACTCAATAAATCTAGTCAGGAAAACCTTTTTTTTTTCAAGTGAACCCATTATACTTCAGTACAATGGAAATATGTGTATGGAAACTTGTATTTTTAAATGGCAGAAATGACCACAAATTTCAGTAAGGTGCCCTGAAGCAGGAACAAACTGTGGCAAAGACAAATAAGCATGAAGAAGAAAAAAAATACACTTTGAAAACAATAGATCGATTGTCAGAGCCTGAGATCAAAACCTTTTGAGCTTCAGAGAATCTTAAGACAGAAGACCTTCTTTTGTGGAACCACCACATGTGGGACTGCTTATTCCAAAGTCTTCTTTGTACTTGAGAGAGTAGGAATCCTTTCTTCACTCAAAGCGATTTAAGTTTTTGTGCAACCCCCAGCTATAGTCTATCTAAGAAACTTTTTTTGTCTTTTACAGTTTCTCATTCATAACATACTTTTCTAATTCTGTCAGATCCTGAAGCTGTATGCATGGGAGCCATCCTTTCAAGCTCAGGTCCAAGGCATCAGAGGTCAAGAACTAAACGTCATGAAGAAGTTTGCCTACCTCACATCTGTCTCCACGTTTATTTTCAGCTGTGCTCCGGCCTTGGTCAGTTCTTTTTGAGATCAAAGAGACATAAACCGTAAATTCCAGATTTCGGAGCTCACCAGATTAAAAGCCGCATGCGCAATTTTGAGGAAGACTCTTAATTTTGTTTTTGGTCAAGCCGCCCTGGATGTTAAGCCACAAGCTAATACAGGCATTAAAATTAACTATTTCATGTCCACGATTAAATTCACTAGTTTTTTTGGACTTTGTCGGCAGCAGTCAATTTATATTAAGATGTCATTAACATATGCACGCAATTGCAAGAAAACAAAACTCAATGTACTGTACCGACTAAAATTAAGAAGCCCCCAGTGCCAAATAAGCACAGCACAGCCGCAACATGACAGACAATCATGGCGGCGACTACTAGGTATGGATTCCGCTATGTAAAAGAAATACAAATTTCTCCACCCATGAATATCTATAAACACTATGATTGTTTATTTTTGCATGGTATTCAAATCAACTTAATTTTCATGAATACAGGTTTTATTGTACCACTAAGAGGCACTAAATATTACATACTGTCCTTATAAGTGACTTTATTGCCAAAACCATGTGAGACTAGCTGCTATCTAAGCTATGCTACGCTAACAGTGCGCTGACAACTCAGTTCAGTTAAAATTTCAATTGCTTTTCAGGAAAAAAAGAATACTGAAATGTAACATGGTTTGCTAATGTTAACTGACTTTACTCCTAAAAATGGAAGTTCAAGAACTTAATTTAAGCTTATTTTTATTCATTTGTGTTTGATTTTCTCTTTTTTTTAAAGGATTTTGTGTTTCTTAAAAATTTCAAATTTAACAGTTACGGGCGGCAGTAGCTCAGGAGGTAAAGCGCTCGTCTCGGGATCAACTGGTCGCAGGTTGAACTCCAGGCTCCTCCTTGTTTTATGTCGAAATGTCCTTGGGAAAGTTAATAAAAAATGTGGGGTACATGTTAATTATCGGACAGATAACAGCCTAATATGAAGGCACAGTTTTTGGCACAAGAGGAAAAAATACCCCGATAATTAGTCACCTGCTGCCACACTTAGGTATTGAATAAGCAGACACTCATTGTTAGAAAGATTCCAAGCATTTATATAATATGATTTTTGTTATGAAGTAGTAGCCATATTTGGCCTCCACTCTATCACTATCACTCTATCAAACCAATACCGGTATTTGTAAAGCACTTTTCAGGCAGCAAATTGCCACCCAGAGTGCTGTATAAAAGCATTCAGCGTACAACAAAACAATAAAATCCTCTTCCCCTTCCCCACCAACAACTCAAAGCACCTCCAATACAGACTCACAAAATGGTTAAAATTCAATTAAAACAAAATAAGTAGTAATAGAAATAAAGTATGATTATGGCAAGGCAGAGATTGACCATTTGATGAAAGGAACCTAATGGAGGTTTATCCAGACTGATAGGGATGGCAGCAGCTAATGGCCTCACGATTTTCAGACATTGAACCACACCCTACCAGTGTGGGCCCCCCCAAATGAGAAAACACTAAAATAAAAATATATAAATAAAAACAACTGCGGAACAGCACTTAAAATGTGACATAAAAGAGTAAAGCATGTTACATTAATGCAGTCTAAAGGTCTAAAATTTTGTTTTGGTAAAAGTTTCTCTTTCTGACTTTCAGGACCAATGAGTAAGACCCCTTTTGTGTCCTGGTTGAGCTGTAGGAAGTTCTCTGCCATCCATGAACTTATATCTGAAATGCATTTCAAAAGGGTATCTATAGGACTTGTGTCATCAGGGGATATGGCGATGTAGAGCTGGGTGTCATCAGCGTAACTATGAAAGTTGATTCCGTGTCTCCTGATGACATCTGCGATGGGAAGCATATACAGAAAAGTACTCGCCCTGGACTTCATGGGTTCTTGAGGAACAGGCCTACCTACAAATAAATGTGAGGAAAAAAAACTAGTTTAAAACAGTGTAAGAGATACCCACCAGGTTTCTAGGTCTATTTAATAAGATATGGGGATCTACTGTGTCAAAGGTAGCACTGTGATTCAATAGTGAATCTTTTGAATTTTAGTCAATACAGAGCACTGAGTTTTGTTTTGAGAATGTTTTTGTTGCATTCCTGCATATCTGTTAATGCCGATATGAATTAGCATTGAGTCCTGCACTAGTTGATTAAGATTGGTAGCGTTTAAACGCACCACAATGTGCTACTTTGTGCCACTGCGCTGGATGGGGAACGGTGTTTAAAATGCAGGAAAGAAGTAACCGCTTGTCGTCCGGAATCTACGGAAAATATTTTTGACACAAATTGTTTTTCTGTGTCGCAGGTTTCTTTGGCAACTTTTGCCGTGTTTGTGGTGGTGAGTCCGGATAACGTGTTGACCGCTGAGAAGGCGTTCACAGCTATCTCTCTCTTCAACATTCTTCGGTTCCCTCTGGCCATGTTGCCGATGCTCATCGCTGGCATTGTGCAAGTAAGGATGCAAAAAAGCGTGACAAATTCAAACCTCAGTTCTACAACGCTTATATTTTTGTTTTTTTATGTAGACGACAGTGTCCAGAAAGCGTCTTGAAAAGTTTTTGGGCGGCGAAGACCTTGAAAGTGATGTAGTGCGCCATGATCCCAGTTTTAGTGAGTCCATGCGAATCTAAAAGTTCAAATGCTTTTTCTTGGCATGCAAACAATATCTAATGTGTCTTTCAGGCTCTGCTGTTACTGTTTGTGATGGTTCCTTTTCATGGGAAAAAGATGGCGAGCCTCAACTTAAAAAGTAAATCCCACAGTCAAAAGAATACATTCGTAATAGCTAACTGCTGTAGTTCTGAAATAATGTTTTATTAATCCAGTGTGAGTTTGGAGATCAAACCGGGTCGTCTTGTCGCAGTTGTTGGAGCTGTTGGCTCAGGAAAGTCTTCCTTGATATCTGCTATTTTGGGAGAAATGCATAGCACCAAAGGTTTCGTCAACATTCAGGTGATTTTTTTTTATTGCATTCTGTTTATTATTTATTATTTTTTACTTTTTATTCATTATTTTTGATGTATTTCATTTTTGGAATTCTCATGCACTTTACATTATTTTATTAATTAATGTTTACATTTTATTTTTATTTTTTCTATATCAAACTTTATTTTATTTCATGTTATTCATTCATTTTTTATTTATTTTACTTTGTATCTATTATTTTAAACAGGTTAATAATGTTTATGTTTATTTATTTTACAATATTTTATTTTGTTCTTTTTATATTTAATTTTATTGGATTTGATATTATTTATTATTTATTCATTTCTATATCTTACTCTTATTAATTATTGTTTATTTATTTCATGTTATTGATTGCTTTGTATTTTACTTTATTTTATTAATTATTCATTGTTTTCATTTTATTGCATGAAATACATTTAAAAATACAAAATTAAAATTATCTTTTATTTGCAAGGATTGCCTGCATTTTTTGTAACAATTTGTATTCATTTAACTTTGTTTATTTATTTATTTATTATTAGGAGTAGCATAAACAATTATCAGTTCTGTTAATATATTTATTCTGTGAAACCTCACATAAATTAAAGTTAGTCTCATTTTACAGTTGAGGAAATACGTATTTAAAAATGCAAAATATCTGTCATTCAAATAAATTATTATTGTTCTACTGGGAGCAAACTGTGAATTTCCAGGATATTTTATTCAATTTTTCTTTTTTTTTCCTTTTGTATTTATTTTATTCAAGTGAAGACTAAAAAGGGCTTTACTTGCGATTTTATTCTTTGAAATTTCGCGTGAATTAGAAATATGATAAACACTGAAAAAAAATCGATGTTCCAAATCCAGATATTTTTCTGATTTTACAGTTTATTTTTAAAATATATTTCAGTTCACATAGCCGGCGATAAAATGCTTGTCATAATGACAAATTACGTGGAACAAAAGTAAAAATATTATTGGTTTTTTTTTTGGTACGTAAATCATTCCTATTGAAATAGTATTTACAAGTTAAATCCTTTGCAATTTTGATGTAATTTTAAGAGTACTGTACAATATTCTCATAAAACTATCACTGTGTGAAATGAGTTAATATGTTCTATATTTATTATTGTTAATTTGTTTCAATATACTTACTAAACAATTAATTAAAATGTTTCTAAATGTATCAAACCAGGTATTCAATTTTCTTCCCAGGGTTCGCTTGCCTTTGTACCACAGCAAGCATGGATTCAAAACGCCACCCTGAAGGATAACATCATGTTTGGCTCCCCCCTTGAGGAGAAGCGATATCAGAAGGTGATCCAGGCTTGCGCTTTGGCTCCAGATCTTGAACTTCTCCCAGGGGGTGACATGACTGAGATTGGGGAGAAAGTAAGAACATCATTCCAGGGGTCACAAATAATACACGATAACATCTGCCTAATTGTTTTTTATTCTGTGAAAGGGCATTAATCTGTCTGGTGGTCAGAAGCAACGAGTGAGTTTGGCCAGGGCAGCTTACAGTCAGGCTGACATTTATCTGCTGGATGACCCCTTGTCAGCTGTGGACTCTCATGTGGGGAAGCATCTTTTCGACAAAGTGATTGGACCTAACGGAATACTTAAAGACAAGGTATGACACATGCAATCATTTTGTAGAATTAAAAAGAAATGTAAATGGAGACTATTATTCTCAATACTGGAGATACATTCCTTCTCTTTGTACTCCACTTTTTCTATGAGGCCACTTTTCTCTTTGCAGACACGTGTTTTAGTAACTCACGGAGTGAGCTTCCTGCCTTATGTAGATGAAATTGTTGTCCTAGTGGACGGAGTCGTTTCTGAAGTTGGATCCTACAAAAGCCTCCGCGCTAGCAAAGGCGCTTTTTCCGAGTTTTTGGACACGTATGCCAAGGAGCAGAATAATAGAAAACACACCAAATCAGAGTCAGGTAATTAACAAACCTTTAGGACTCACAGTTTGCATCCTTGATTTACATTTTGGACCAGTTTGAACAAAATCCTATTCTTTTTACGAATCATTTCTTTGAGATGTGATTTTTTAAACGTTTCGAACAGTGGTGCTCACACTTTTTCAGCCGGCCAACTGCTTAAAAATTACCTAGTCAAAATGATTTACCCACCCAAAAAATCCAAACATTGAATAATATTTAAATATATTGAGGATTACACCAGAAACTATGACAAAAGAGAATTCAAGGGAAGTTTAGCATTAAAAAATTGACTGGTTTGCATAATCGATGTTGACAATATTTCTCAATGCGTGCTTACATGACTCAAGCATGTTTTATCAAAAATATGTAACAGAAAAGTCGAAATCTAACAACATGATTCAATTCAAGTCGGCCTTTTTTCTTTCAATGTTTTTTTTTTTTTTCAAAATAAATAAATAGCAATTATGCAAATATAAACATTTGTGCTTAAAAATTCTGACCGGTACCTAAATACTTATTACTATTACTATTTTAGCCTTCGTAAGAAATATTGAATTCCAATGTCATGCATATTACTCATTCTATAATATTAATGCAAATACGTGAGTCTCAATCACCAAATTCCCATTTTATCATAAGTCAATATATGTTATTTTAAAAACATATATAATTATAATGAATTATAACTTTCATTGACTAAATTTGGTGTTCTCCGATTTGTTACTGCCGCATGAGCTATGTTGATATTCATGCTGACATGCTGCAATCGACCACTAGTTGGCGACCGGTCCCAACAAATACAATGCACTGAATGCAGTTTCCTGTCATTGACCGGTACACTATTATCTCTGTGATTGACCAGTAGATTTTGACAGACCTAATGAGCAACCGTTTTAGTCAATACTGTATTCTGTCTTTCCCATTGTACGCATTCCAAATTATTTTTTTGTGCTTTTACTCCAGAACATAGTCTCAGTGTCACAGAAGAGCATATGATCCCAGAAGGAGATGACACTCAACCAGATTTACCATTAGAAGACACTGTAACTGTTACTCTTAAAAGGGAAAACAGCATTCGTCGCAGCCTACGCAGCAGCAGGTACCGTACATTTATGGAGGAGCTGATGGTAAAATACTTTGTTTGAAATGTGCTTTGTTGTGTTGTAGTTCTAGATCAGTAGGAAACGGTTCTATTCGGAAACCTGAAAAGGCTGAAGATATAAACAAAGGACAAAGGCTGATTGAAAAGGAAGCTATGGAAACAGGACAGGTACAGTAGTATCAAGTATTCCAAATATTTTTAAAGTGACCTTCTGTAATATTCACTACTAGAGGTCGGTGTAGCAATAGCAGTGAACATGAGTGGCTCGAGAGAGAAACAGTGGTGGGAAAAAGTCAAAGATGCCTGAAAAACTGGATTCTGTAACCATCCCGTGTCGGGCTCAGCTGTGGAATGCAAGTGGCCGTTAAGTGCAAAAGCCACCACCGGTAAACCTAACCATGACAACATTGTCATCTAGGCTTCCGTAGTTGTAATATGGTAGCCAAACATTTCAGCTTCTTCAAAGGGCCTCTTACTTTGTTTAATATAATTACACATTTTGAAACCTATGAGTACTCAAAAAATCATATTTAGTAGATGCTCCTTGTATTTGGGGCTATTTTCTAATCAAAAGTGTTTTACCGAAATAGTTGCAGTACTTTTACATCACTAGTGGGTCGCTATATTACACACACTAGGGCTCTAAGAATGCATTACCTTATCATTTTGTATCTTAATGCATTGTCATTGATCCACAGGTGAAATTTTCAGTCTACCTCCAATACCTCAGATCCATGGGCTGGGGTTATACGACTACAGTGTTCCTGGTCTATTTCATCCAAAACATTGCATTCATTGGCCAAAATATCTGGCTCAGTGACTGGACAAACGATGCAGTGGAGTATTACAACATGACCTACCCTGCAGAAAAAAGAGACACCAGGGTGGGAGTCTTTGGTGCGCTTGGAGTGGCTCAGGGTAAATTTTACAATTCGTATCATGATGTTTTTTATACTGTCGTTTTGCGTTGCCAAATTTTCCATAAACGAGAAACTTTTTTGATTATAGGTCTGTTTGTGTTCCTTGGCACCCTGCTAATGGCCAATGCCTCAGTTGCTGCATCTCGAATTCTGCATTCAAGGTTGCTAAATAACATACTCCGTGCTCCAATGCTCTTCTTTGACACAACACCCATCGGTAGGGTGGTCAATCGCTTTGCTAAGGTACAACTTCACATCTACAACCTTTTAAGTCAGAAAGTCGTCTTTATTATCTCGAGTTTCAATGAATTTACAACATACTAATTTATTCTATGCTTTTCCAATAGGATATATTTACAATAGATGAGGCCATCCCACAGTCATTCCGTTCTTGGATACTTTGTCTCTTGGGAGTGCTCGGAACCCTTTTTGTCATCTGTCTGGCCACTCCTTTCTTCACTATTGTTATTATTCCCCTAGCAATGGTGTACTTCTTTGTCCAGGTGAGAGGGACAGTCATATAGAAACAAGATACTTTAGTAATAGCATGAAGTGTACTCAAACCTGTAGTAAAACTTTAACTGCACTAATCCAAGCCATGGGAAATTGCTGCCATAAAACCTATGTAAAGTCACCATTTAAAAAATGAACATATTTGACTACACTGGAAAATGTCTAATGTGACCTTAACTACCTCTATATCTCTTTACCTATGTACTTCTCTCTTTCTCCCTATAAATACCTCTCTATTTCTCTCCCTACCCCTCTATCTGCCTACCTCTCTACCTACTTACCTACCACCCTACCTACCTACCTTTCAATCTCCATTCCGACCTACCTTTCCATCACTCTACAGACCTATCTACCAACCTGTAGCAAGTTTTTCGTTAAAACTATAATAATTATGATTTTATTGCAAAATGTAGACCTCTAAGTGAAGGCCTGCGTATCAGAAATGTTTAACTGCTCGAGGGTGGGAAAACAGTAAATAAAGACACTGGAAAAGTACGTTGTGCAAAGAAATATATTGGAAAATAAAATAAAAATGTTCAAGGATAGACTAATAAAAGAAGATGATTGCAAATTTGTACAAATATATGTCCACAACTTAAAAATTGCCATTTTTCCCAAATGTAGTTCATGAACAACCAAGCATAGTCTCCTGCTTTATGTCCGTAGCACAATTGTTGATGATGGCAAAACTGGGGAAGTTGAGAGAATCAGGGATAGATTTTGGCTCCTCCTACCAGACCATAGATTGAAGTGGTGTGACAGGAGGAGATGGTAGGCTCTTTGCCTAAGTCTTCAGCTCTCTCACACTGATTTTGGTTGAGCAGTTGGGCACTATTCAGTATCTGATTAGGTGTTCTTTCATTTGTATTTCATTCTCTGTGTATTTTCATCTAGCGCTTCTACGTGGCAACATCAAGGCAGCTTCGCCGGCTGGACTCAGTGTCCCGCTCTCCTATATACTCACACTTCGGCGAGACTGTGTCGGGTCTATCTGTGATTCGAGCTTACGGTCATCAAGAGAGATTCCTCCAGCACAATGAAGCCACAATGGACGAAAACCTAAAGACCGTCTACCCGTGGATCGTATCCAACAGGTCAGATAGTTTTTTTTTTCTTACTAAACTTTCATGAGAGAAACACTACGTCATGATTGTTCCATGCACAGATGGTTGGCAATTCGTCTGGAGTTTGTGGGGAATCTGGTGGTGTTTTTTGCCGCCCTTTTCGCAGTTATTTCAAGAGACAGTCTGGACAGCGGTTTGGTTGGCCTCTCAATTTCTTACGCTCTTAATGTAAGTCCCACTTTGACGGCCCAGGCACAAAATATTATGATTTAAGTTTTGTTTCTCATCTGGGGGGTGTAGGTAACACAAACTCTGAATTGGCTTGTTCGGATGACTTCAGAGCTTGAGACGAATATTGTTGCCGTGGAGCGAGTGAGTGAATACAGCGTGATAGAAAATGAGGTATGACAATGTAAAAACAGACACTAATAAAGTAGACCACCAGGATACAACTTCTATCCGTTCTAATGCGGGATCGTTTGGTGAAATTATCTTTTGGCAGGGGATAGAAACTTATGGTCATGCATATTAAATGCATTTTGAACCCCTGTTATTTTAGATAAAAACATCCATCCATTATCTGCACCGCTTATTCTCAGTAGGGTAGCAAGGGTGCTGGAGCCCATCCCAGCTATCTTCAGGCAGTGGGCAGGGGGACACCCTGAACTGGTTGCCAGCCAGTCGTGGGGCACACAGAGACAGACAGCTCACTCCCTCATTCACACCTAGGGACAATTTGGACTGGACAATTAACCTGACATGCATGTTTTTGGAATGTGGGAGGAAACCAGAGTGCCTGAAAGAAACCCACGCAAGCACGGGGAGGACATGCAAACTCCACACAGGAGGTTCGATCTCTTGACCTCAGAACTGTGTCGCACACGCGCTAACCACTGCGCCGCCGTGCTGCCCAGATAAAAACATTAAAACTGCATTAACATATTAAAAAATTATTAACAAAATGTTTTATTAAGTGTTATTTATATGTAAAATATGTGCATATGATGAAATAACATTACAAGTACATATAAAGGAAAAATGCAAATTTATTACTTTTTTTTTTAAATTACTTTAGATGGTACAGTGAAGTAGTGGGTGGATGCACAGGGGGTAGAGGACAGCCGATATGAAAACAATGCTGATTAGTACTGCACTAAAAAAATATACATGTATAAAACACAAAAATGTTTTTTTTATGATTTTCAAATCGTCCCAATTGTCGATTGGTTACGGCCATATTCCTTATTGATGGTAACAATACGTGTGACTTTTTTGTATTTTTCTATCATGTCAAGCTTTGGTCCCATTTTTATCACGTTTTTCCTTCTTTTTTCCGCATTGCTGCAAGTCTTATGACCCATAACTAAACAAAGTAAAGTTTGATACATGAGATTTTGAACTGAACAAAGAGAAATAATTGGAGCATTGTAGGTCGGTTCAGCCAATTTTAAATTGGCATCTTTATGATGATGTGATTCAAACCAATAACAGACAGACATTTTAGAAACGAAACACGAACGCTGCAAAGTTTGAAGTTTTCGGGAATGCAAAATTTTGTGGTGTCATATGTTAGGCGTACTGCTGTTCCGATGGGTCCTAAAACATCGGAACCCACATCCTAATGTGGAGATCTTGTAAGCTAGGGATGCTGTAACCCAGTGGTCTACTCTAAATGGATATTCAAAATAAATATGAATCAGGTCTTTCGGCACCCATTTTTCAAAGTGACATTTCTGTCATGCTAGGCCAAGTGGGTGACTGACACCCGGCCAACGGACACGTGGCCTGATAAAGGAAGATTGCAGTTTGAAAACTATAAGGTCCGTTATCGACCCGGATTGGATTTGGTACTTCATGGCATCTCCTGTGATATTGGCTCCACTGAAAAGGTTTGTTTTTGGATTTAAGATTTTCTCCCGTTTCACGTTTTATTCATCCAAATATTTGCTTTGCATACAGATTGGTATTGTGGGCCGCACAGGAGCCGGCAAATCCAGTTTGACCAACTGTTTGTTCCGAATCATTGAAGCTGCCGAGGGACGCATCCTCATCGACGATGTGGATATTTCCAAAATCGGACTACACGACCTAAGAAACAACCTCACTATTATCCCACAGGTGTTCAATACTCAATTAACCCCATGAGATGGCTTCTAAACACAGAGCACTAACCTGTTTATTCGTGTACAGGATCCAATATTGTTCTCTGGGACTCTGAGAATGAATTTGGATCCGTTTGATAGATCTAGTGATGAGGACCTGTGGAAAGTGCTGGAGCTTTCTCATCTTAAGGAGTATGTGGCAGGGCTGCAAGAGGGATTGCAACATGAGGTTGCAGAAGGAGGAGAGAACCTAAGGTGAGTCTCGACTCATATCAAAAGTTGACTAAAATGCTTTACAAATAGAACATATTATCTAAATCCGAAATCTCAATGGACAGTGTCGGACAAAGACAGCTGTTGTGTCTGGCCCGAGCTCTGCTCAGAAAGTCCCGCATATTAATCCTGGATGAGGCTACGGCAGCCGTGGACCTGGAGACTGACAATCTGATCCAGACGACCATCAGGAAAGAATTTGCACATTGCACAGTCCTCACCATTGCCCACCGCCTCCACAGCATCATGGATAGCTCCAGGTTGGGTCTTTTCCATTCTATTCATGCTGGAGGCATTAAAACTTATATTTTGTATGTGTTTTTTTTGTCTCAGGGTAATGGTGCTCGATGCCGGTAAGATAGTGGAGTTTGATTCTCCAAGCAATCTACTTGAAAAACAAGGTCATTTCTACGCCATGGCAAAGGATGCTGGGATAACACAAACAGAAATGACAAGTCTATGAAAGTTCAAAATACATTTCGAAAAATAGGCCTATTTGTATTTATCACAAGGACAATCAAATGTGTAAATAACTTTGTATATACAGACAAAGAATGTGAATAAATGTGTTTTCTCAAATTGTCTCTGGTCATTTTAAAATAATCACTGCACAGATGCTACCCTAGTTACGACCATTCGACTCACGAAAAACGGTAGATACGAACATTTTTTTCTGGATGTCGAAAAATAGATTTTGTATTGTGTGCATACTTCTCCGAGTACAGGACATTACTGTAGAGCTTCTTTCCACCAATACCGGCGTGTGGCGCTGCGAGAAGTTATCCAGCATCCACCCCGAAGAAGAAATATGCTTCCTCCTTCAAGTTTGTGTGTAAACAATCCATACTGTATCTCCAGCGCCCTAGAATCTTTGACATTTTTATTGTTTAATATCTCGTGCATCTGTTCAATATGGTTGGTGTAAAGTGTAAAGAAGAGTTGAGCCGTTTCATTTGAAATGAAAGTGGAATATGGAAGCTTGATGCTGTTAAGAAAATGGTTGGGCCGCTTTTTTTCGGCCACTTTTTATCACGGAAGAGGAAGTCGAGGAACTCTTGAAGCTCATCCTCCAAAAGTAAGTTAAACTTAACTTTATCTTTAGAGAGCATATTATATTATGAAATGTTTATTTTGTTTTAGTACAAAACAATAGAGGTTACTTTTACAAGCCTTAAACATACTCATATAAACCATAAACATACAAATTATAGAACTGAAGCAACTTACGAACAATTCAACATACGAACAATCGGCCGGAACCTATCTCGTTCGTAAGTTGGTTAGCGTCTTTCCCTTCCCAAGTGTTAATTGCAAGTGTTTTGAACTTTTCAC
Organism: Urocampus carinirostris; assembly: GCF_059441175.1. Taxonomy (NCBI): domain Eukaryota; kingdom Metazoa; phylum Chordata; class Actinopteri; order Syngnathiformes; family Syngnathidae; genus Urocampus; species Urocampus carinirostris. Next base: position 28,349,080 of record NC_142361.1, read on the forward strand.
GATCGTCCTACCTGTATTTTTTGCTAATGTCCAATCAACATCCCCTATTTATTAGGGGGCATATTGTGGCCAATCAGAAAGCAAGAGGCGGGACTACAAACGATGCGCACCAGGTTCAAAACAAAAATGTCTGCGCCCTTTAGAGCGTTCTCACATTACACACAAGCGTTCCAAATGATAAAAGCTCTTAAACAAAATTTCCTACAAAACAAATATTGTTTTAGGTGTTTTGTTGTGCTTAAAAAGTACTATGGTGTATTGTAAACATTTGTGCTACACATTCTTGTTCCCTCAGACAGTTGACCACCAACGTGAGCATTTCGTGTGAATAAAATAAAATAATCCTGATATTATTTATATCGTATATTTAGACATCAATTATTAACAAATTATTATTAACAAATTAATAGCGCAGTAATTTAACGTATCACCATGCTCTTTCCATTAGTGCTGCCCCTCGCGCCGTTTTTATGTTCGCAAATCATTGTGGTCTTTTTGTAATAATTTTCAAGTGCAGATATTTGTGTTTTTGTTTCATTTTTAACTCAACAATTGTTTTTCTTGATTCAATATAATTGTCTCTTTGTAAAATTTTTTTTTTAATCAAAGCCTGTGGAACGGTCATATATTTTTTTTCTAGGTTCGCAATGCATTGTGGTATATGTCCTCATTTGTGATGGGTTCAATGATTCTCAGAGTGCGGATTTGGGTGCTGTTTTATTTTGTGTTTTTTATTTTATTAAATAATGCTCTTCACGACTTTTTTAAATATAATTTTTAAACCATGCAAAGCTGTCATTTCATTTGCCCGTGTTTGTCCTAATCCACACAGAGGAAATTATTCTGAGCGTTTCAATATTTTCATTATTACATTTTGTTTGCATGTCCAAATTGGACTTTGTTTAACTGAGCTGTGTGCCATATGGGGTAATCTAATGCATAATCATTAACCTCCTGTCGATCCCAGGAACGTTTATTTTTTGCACTCTAATGCCCCAGTTGTGTTCAGATTTATAATGAAATCCACATTATGTTGTATGTTTAATAGTAGTAGATGGGTTTTGTCTTAAATTATCGTCTATAATAGACAGTCATATAAAGGCACCTGTGTTCCATTCATTTGAAAATAACCACACAAAAGAGTATGTATACGATTTACACAACAGTTATGTAAGAACAAATCTTTTAGTTTTTGCATAAAATATAATGTTAAAAATGAAATGTATAGGGTGCAAATTAGAAAGACACATTCCCTGACCTTTTGAATAACTGCTTATTTTTTATTTGAAGAATTTCTGCACCCATGCAGGAGTGAGTAAATATACTTGACCAACTTGTAGCTGATGCAAGGAGGGCTTCTCAAATATTTTTGTTGTGCAAGAGGCAGGGGAAAAGCAGGATATGGGGTGGGTTCATTCCACTCTTTCCATCTCTCATTTTTGCTTTTTATAAGCAGTTCTTTGTTAATTGAACTTTATTCTGATCAGTGAATGGAGAAGGTTCAATGCACTGGCTGGTTCAAGCCGGCTTTTCTCAATTGCCCTACTTTAGTTTTGTCATGTTGTTACATAAACGCGTGAATGGAGAATAATTATCTAACTGAATTATTCAACTTTTTTGCTTTTTTGTTTTAAAAGACTCATGGATCAAAGTCCCCTCTGTGTCACGTCCTGCCATTGTCATCAGGTGGACGAATCAGGAGAGTGAGGAATTCTTTAGTAGAGACCGAAGCAGAATTTCTAAGGTTTGTCCGAGGACTTACGTGGGGACCATGTGCAGATCGTGTGCTGTTGCCCTGGAGCACTACTGTGGTTCTGTCTTTTGGGTGAGTGCGATTTAAATGTGAACCTACATTGGAGAACAGAATTGAATTGTCATCGATTACCGCAATGTGTCGATTGTTTACAATGAGATTTGATGAGCTGCCCCAGAATAAACACGAAATAAAAATAAAATACAAAAGAATAATTCAATGGAAAGGTTATGTTTGCAGGGTAGTGGTTGTGGGCTGGATTGAATTACACGGCATCAGAAAATAAAGGAAAGATATTAGCATCTACATAGTGAAAAATATAGGCAAAGAATAACTATGAGTATACATTTCCCTTAGATGGTCAAATACATAGCGTCAGCCAGAGAGGTGTCTTTAATAATGTTGTCAGCTCTTCTGCGGTAGCGAGAGCCAACAATGTCCTCCCGACTGGGCAGAGAATACCCGTTGATTTTCTGTGCTGTGTTGCAGACTCTCTGTAAGGTTCTCCTTTCTTATTTAAATACTTTGCATAAAACGCTGTAAGGTTGAAACAATTAAAATGGTTGCAATTAGTGTATAGTCAATTCAAGTCACATTTATTTGTATAGCCCTTAATCACAAAAATGTCTCAAAGGACTGCACAGGATTACAATGACACCATCGCCTGATCTTAAACCAACATGCCGGGCAAGTCAAACTCAAAACCTCTGCCTGAGGAAAAAATAAACCTTGAAAAGGGCCTTTACAAGTGGTAATCTCGCTTCCAGCATGACCAGGGTAGAATACATTAAGCATTGCCTAGCAGTACACAAACATAGTAAACATCGATAAAAGAGAACAATAGGTAACATATTGAAATTTGTCCGTAAAGTGCATGACAGCAACGACGCCTCAAACCTGTAAAATAGTCCAAAAATTCCATAACAGCAATGACCCAGCTTCCCATCTCTGCGGGTTGGTCGATGCAGGCGTTGACATGCTTCAGCTATAGTGTAACTGAAGCACAATTGATTCCTATTGTTCTGCAGAACTCTTCGTATGTGAACAGAGAGGATCCAGATCTGCCAATATGTGTGGAGCAAACAGTGCTTGTTTGGATCCCATTGGGGTTCTTGTGGCTCTGTGCCCCATGGCACCTCCTGAATCTCTGCAGAAGAACTATAGAGACCAGACATGTGTCCAAAATCTATTTATGCAAACAGGTAATAAAAATCAAATTCTTTTATTTTGAATGAACACTTTGATTTTAATGTGATGAACATGAATGAAAAAGATATTGCATGGCAAAAGGGGGGAATTTGCGAAATACTAATCCGGTATGTCATAGACTTGAGTAGCCGGTAAATTTGTTCTGAAAATAGCTAACCAGTGATGGGTCATTTTGATTTTCTAGAAAGGTTTATATGTAACTGACATAAGAAATCAACATGATCATTGTCTTTATTAAAATTATTAATTATTCCCAAATTATTGTAATGTGTGTTACTTTTGTTACCGTTGTTTGTGTTCAAGCATGGTTCCTTCAAGGGACGGGGAAGTTTTGTGCTTTGAAATGTTGTGCTCTGAAGTCTGTCTGTGTGTGCACGTGTACGGTGTGAGTTACGAGGAACTATAGCTCTTGTGTGGATGTTTATACCGCTTGTTAGTTTGTTATTAAATCTGTGAGCAGACCTAATCAGCGACTGAGTACATCATTGATCACATCTAGGGGGATTACATTAGGTTTAAAATAAGTCTATCATTTATATTTGTTAATCACTCCCTTATATAAGGCAGATGTTCTAGTGGTTGATTGAGCTGATTTTAACCATAGATTTAATGAAAAAAAAAACCTGGTTATAACTTGATAACGACATAATAATAACCTAATACCTATTTCTGGTAGACTTAAAAAAAAGTAAATCAAACTCATAAAATGTGTTCATTTTTACTTATGTTATATTTTGCTTACTTGTAAAATGTTGTAGTTTTCTGTTCTCTACTGAAAATAACCAACAATAGAATTACCAAAAATATTGCCAAAAAATTGCCAAAAATAAATACAAGTTACCAGTCCTCACGTTCTACATAACGAGCTCACAGAGTATTTACAATGGTTTAGTGAAGGCACAACACATATGATTAAAATAACATTGGTAACCACCCCCCAAAAGAATGAAAAACAATATCCTAAATGAAAAATAACTAACAATGTGCAAAGGCAGAATCACAAGTTAAACTTGTTTGTTTTTTTAAAAACATGATTTCCTTTTCCGGAAACAGGTTGTTGTTGCTCTCCTATTCCTGACTGCTATTGCAGGCCTGGCCATTACTTTAGTTGAAGACTTTGGTTCGGGCCAGAAGATGCCAGAACCAGAAAAGAATGCTCCTGTCTACTATACAAATCCCATTATTTATGCTGCGTCATGGGTAGGTTTAGATATCTAGCCCAACTCTGACTTTGTCCTGGTAAGATTTGTTCTCTCTCTATACATAGTTTTTTTTTTTTTAGGTCATGGTCCTGCTGTGCCAAGAAGGGTCAAGACGGAGGGGCTCAATAGATTCTGCCTCTCTCTTCGTGTTTTGGTTCCTCGCCGTTCTGTGTGATGTTTTTCCACTGCAGACTGTCATTCGAGAGGCACTCCGACAGGCAAGAAACTGATGCAAGGATCATCAATCAGCTGTTTTTTGTTTTGCCAAACCCTGTTATTAAATTTAACATTTACCACTAGGGAGGGATAGTTGACTTACCACAATTCTGCGTGGTCTGCATTGCATTTGGTCTGAAAGTGATAGCGCTCATCCTCTCGGGTGTGGCTGACACATCTCCAGAAATCAGGGAAGTTGCAAAAAAGGTATACTAAGAATATATATTTATATGTCTTGCCTTTTCATTTTGCCATACACATTTAAAAATGATTTCTTTTTATTGACAGAATCCAGAGGCGAGTGCGCCATTTTTGAATAGAATCACATTCAACTGGTTTACCAGGTAATCCAGAAGAACTTAAACCAACAACAAATCATACATTTTATAGAATATTATTAAGATAGTAAATCTTGTGACCAAAAACTTAACATGCATTCACCAGAATGGCAATAAAAGGTTACAGGCACCCTCTGGTTCAAGAGGACATGTGGGCCCTAAATAAAGAGGACACCACAGCTTACATCAGCCAGAACTTTCAGCGCTTCATGCAGACAGAATTTGCTGCAGCTCGCCATCGCTATCAAAAAAGGCTGGACAAAAATATAAACAAGAAAGCCCGAAATGAAGACCATCAAAATGTGATATCTAATGGACTTGGGAAAGGCGTCAGTCAGGACATATTGATGATGGTGAGGAAAATATGTACACTAACTTCCTGAGATTTTTCAGTTCTCTGGCACTCAAAATTAATTTCATGTATCAATCTTGAACATGCATTTGTATTCACTGCTTTGTAAGTCTGTATTTTTGTTTTCTTCAGGAAGATAAAGGCAGGAAAAAGGACAAGGAAGGCAAGAAAAAGAAAGACGGGAACATTTTCCCCAACTCCTGGCTCATACTTACAATATGCAAGACATTTAAAGGAATTTTGCTCGAGTCAGCTTTCTTCAAACTTCTGGTCGACCTCCTCTCTTTTGTTAGTCCTCAGCTGCTAAAGTAACTGAAATTGACCGATAATTCAATTTTGGATTAATGTCACGCACACGTCATTGTTACTCTATTTTTCCCCAGGTTGATGATCTCTTTCACACAAAACAAAAGCAGTTACGCATGGGAAGGTTATCTTTATGCAGTGCTGCTCCTGGTAGTGGCCCTCCTGCAGTCCCTTTTCCTGCAGCAGTATTTCAAGCGGTGCTTTGTGATGGGAATAAAGCTCCAGACTGCTATTATGGCCGCTGTCTACAGAAAGGTAAATAAACAAAACAGGAGAATATAATAGTCTAGTTTGTTATTGATCACGACATAGTTTACAGTGATTATAGTGAATTATTAAATTTAATATCTGAACTGCAGGATACACATGTAATAAAATACTTCAAATGAATCAGATAAAAATAATAATATAATTAATAGGCAATATTTACAAGGTAGTGCCTGTATACTGGCCTTGTAGGTGCATCAGAACTTGTGCAATTAAAACAGTGCAATAACATTTATTAGCAGAATTGTGCAAAATAAAATAGGAATATAATCAATTTTATAAATAGGCAAGATAGTTTGTGTGCTTGTTTCGTATGGTGATGGCTCCGGGGAAAAAAATGTCTCTGAGCCTGTTAGTCTTTGTTTTAAGAGGAACCTTTAGCGCCTGTTAGAGGGTAACAGGTCAATTTGGTTGTGGCCAGCGTGCGAGGAGTCCTTATTAATGTTATCAGCTTTGCTTTGGTTGCCCAAGCCAATGTCCTCCTAAATGGGCACAGAGCAGCCAATGATTTTATGGAATGTGTTGTTGACTCTGTAAGATTCTCCTGTCTTCTGAAGTTCAAAAAAAAACTTTTCGTAATGTTGCTTTTAATTACAATTTTGATGACACGGATAAAATACCCAAGGAAAATAGAAATGATCAGGTCCTAATATCTTCACTATTGTCCTCCTGATCCAAATCAGAAAAGAGAAAGTACCAAAAAGTTGTCTGCATTCAAGAGTTTATAAATTTGGGTCATTAGTAAGCTATAGAGCAACTGAGGTTCATTGTAAAGTTTTTGAATAGCCCTTATTTTCTGGTGAGCATTTTTACAGTCATGATATGTTTCTGTTTACACTGCTTAACAATTTTCTCTAGGCACTAGTGGTGTCAAACGACACACGAAAAGAGTCTACTGTCGGCGAAACGGTCAACCTGATGTCTGCCGATGCCCAGCGCTTCAATGACGTTGTCAACTATATCCACCTGCTATGGTCCTGCCCCTTGCAGATCGCTCTTTCTATTGCCTTCCTTTGGCAGGAGCTCGGGCCCTCTGTGCTGGCTGGTCTTTTAGTCATGGTTCTTTTGGTGCCTATAAATGGTCTGTTGGCCACCAAGGCAAAAAAATTCCAGGTGATGTTTTTATTTGTTTTGGATCAATGTTGTTTCAATCCTTAGCTCTTCTGTTCTCCGAATTACATTATGTTGTTCTCAGATTGACAACATGAAATACAAAGACAAGAGACTGAAAATCATGAATGAAATACTCAACGGGATAAAGGTGAGCCTTCGTGAGTCTCCGATGAAATCATTAACTGACTGGTTGTATTTTTATGATCAGTACGTTGCCGGCAAGTGTATGTGAAATGTATGAAAACATTCTACTAGTGATTTTGAAGAGCATTTAACTAGTGTTTATGGAAACATTTAAGTCCTGTCTGTGAGTGTATTTTACCCCTTTTTTGTTAAAACAAAATTTAACTAACATTTATTAGAGCAGTGGTTCCCAAACTTTTGCAGGCTTGCACCCCCTTGCCTCCCCAGTGTATTAGAAGCCAGCCTGTGTGAAAAGCATTTCAGTACTGTTTATGTGCATATTATACCCGTGTTCATGAACATGAACATTTAATCTGCGTGAATAAGAGCATTTGACATGTGCTTATGAGGGATTTTCACTGGCATATTTGAAAACATTTCTGTACTGTAAATTAGCATATTTACCCTTCTTTATAAATCAAAAGGTTTGACCAGTGTGTATGAAAACACTTTAGTATTGTTTGTGAGCATATATAATCTGCCTTTTCTCATGAAACCTCAACAGTGACGTGTCAATTTGATTTTCCAAGAAATCTGATTTCTAACTGGCATGAGGAATAATTGATATGATCAGTGTTTTCCCAAATTACTGTTCGAATTAGCCAATAATCTGTACATGTAAATGCCTCTGTGCTCTTTTGCAATGCCGATGTTTTTCAGTGGTTGACTGAGCCTATTTTACGTCAACCTGGTAATAACAGATTAGTAACATAGTAACGACATAGTAATGATGATAACTTGTTACTTTAGAAATGCATATCCAACTGATCGCTAATCAGCAACAACAAAGTAGCAACAAAATGTTGGTGACACCTGCCATGTGAGATGCCAGAATAAAACGGATGTTTATTTTTGTAGAGTTTCTGAAATGTTACCCAACCCCTGCATACCTTAATTTCCACTTAATTCTGATGGTAGATACTTAAGCTGTATGCATGGGAGCCATCCTTTCAAGCTCAGGTCGAAGGCATCAGAGGTCAAGAACTAAACGTCATGAAGAAGTTTGCTTACCTAAATGCTATCTCCACGTTGAATTTCAGGTGTGCTCCAGCTCTGGTCAGTTCTGTCAGTGTGCCACAGCACAATTACATTTACAATATTATGACTTTTTTTGACTCATTGTCCTCGCCACAGGTGTCTCTGGCAACGTTTGCTGTGTTTGTGCTGGTGAGTTCGGATAACGTGTTGACCGCTGAGAAGGCATTCACATCTATCTCTCTCTTCAACATCCTTCGGATACCTCTGGCCATGTTGCCCATGGTTATTGCTTCCGTTGTGCAAGTAAGGACACCAATCAGACAGACACATTTAGACATAATCAATCGGTCCTAAAAGATAAATTTTGTTTCTAGGCATCAGTGTCAAGAAACCGTCTTGAAAAATTTCTGGGGGGCGAAGATCTTGAAAGTGATGTAGTCCGCCATGATCCCAGTTTCAGTCAGTATCTTAAAATTGAAATCCTTTTTTTGAGGCATTATAAAAATCTTTCTTGCGTGTCTCTGAGGCTCTGCTGTTGATGTTTGCGAGGGATCCTTTTCATGGGAAAAGGATGGCGAGCCCCAACTTAAAAAGTAAATCTTGCATTCAAAGCAACACAGTGTTTTACTTTTTTTATGGTTTTAAATTGACTTTTTCTAATTCCAGTGTGAGTTTGGTTATCAAGCCTGGTCAGCTGGTTGCAGTTGTTGGAGCTGTTGGCTCAGGAAAGTCCTCCCTGATGTCCGCTATTTTGGGAGAAATGCATAGCACCAAAGGCTCCATCAACATTAAGGTAACAATGGAAATTGTATTGTATTTCATGTTATTCATCCATTTATATATCCATTTATTTATCATTGTATTAAATGTGTGCTTTTCGCTTAACTTTTACTATTCCATTTTACTTTTATTATTGATCACATGTACAAAGAAGTCCGATATTTTTGTTTATTTATTTTTTCAAGTGTATTTTTTCTGCAGGGTTCACTTGCCTTTGTACCCCAGCAAGCATGGATTCAAAACACCACCCTTAGGGATAACATCATTTTTGGCTCTCCCCTTGAAGAGATGCGATATCAAGAAGTGATTGAAGCCTGTGCTTTGCGGCCAGATCTAAAGCTTTTTCCAGGGGGTGACATGACTGAGATTGGAGAGAAAGTAAGATCTGTATACCCTTAACCTGAATTGGTTGTGTTATCATTTAATGTGTACAATATTTTGGTATATTAAATACTTGTGGAGGCCTTTGGATGGGAAATGTACTTATAAACTAGCATTGCATAATGTAGAAAAGCATAATTTTTATTTCATTTAATCTTCCTGTGTATACTACATTGTTCTTTCCTTTTATAGGGCATTAATCTGTCTGGGGGTCAGAAGCAGCGAGTGAGTTTGGCCAGGGCAGCTTACAGTCAGGCTGACATTTATCTGCTGGATGACCCCTTGTCCGCTGTAGACGCTCATGTGGGGAAACATCTTTTTGACAAAGTGATTGGACCTAATGGAATACTCAAAGACAAGGTATGCATATGTATATCTTGCTATATCAAGAAAATAATATAGCTGGCGCCATATCTATTCATGACAAACTTGTAAAGGGATGGGGCAAACAAGTATGTTGCCATTGCTTGCTAAGAACCCCATGTGGTCTGTGTCATTAACTGTTATTGGGGGTATATTATTATTCATTTTAAATGTGTTTGGTGATCTCTACAAAAGATACCTGTATATGGAAATATAACAAAAAAAGACGTATATGGGTCATCAGCGAGCCAGCTTCTATAATGACCCGTTCCAAGTTCACACTTAAGTCTACAAATAGCTTTTCTGTGGTCAGCTATGCTGCATGCTGTATTTTTTGGTTTCACCATGAGTCGGCTGCAGAAAGTGAAACCTCGTGTGTGTGATTTCTCTTTTTGCAGACACGTGTTTTAGTGACTCATGGAGTGAGCTTCCTGCCTTATGTGGATGAAATTATTGTCCTGGTGGATGGAGTGGTTTCTGAAGTTGGATCCTACAGTAGCCTTCGTGCTAACAAAGGCGCCTTTTCTAAGTTTTTGGACACGTACGCCAAAGAGCAAAATAACCAGAGTTCACCCAAGTCCGGTAATTCAATCAAAATTTTAAGATAAAGTCTGAATTGTTGATCCATTTTGTCATCTAATTAAGCTTTTGCTACCAATGTTAATGCATATCAATTAATTCTGCTACAAATTATTCATTTGATACTTTTGCCAATTTAAAAACAATGTGCAGTAAACCCTTGATATAAAACGATTCAGTAAACCCTGTGATAGACGAGGGTTCACTGGTTTCACTGATTCTATGATATTCATTCTAGAATATAACGTCAACTTTTCTACAGGCTATAGTCATAATAATGCAGACGAGGATATGGTCCCAGAGGAAGATGGCACTCAAGCAGACTCTCCGTTAGAAGATACTGTAACTGTGACTCTGAAAAGGGAAAACAGCATCCGGCGCAGCCAGCGCAACAGCAGGTACCACAAATCAATTCATGTAGAGAAGCTAATGGCAAAATACTTAATTGTAAATGTACTTTTCAATGTCGTAGTTTTAAAAGGCCAAGAATGAACTCAACTAGCAAATCAGAAAATGCAGAAGAAATAAACAAAGCCCAAAGGCTGATAGAGAAGGAAACGATAGAAACAGGACAGGTAGTTTTGGTTATATTTTGGACCATTTTCTATCCAGACATTTAAATAAAGACATCGAATTACTGTCCCTACTGTGTAACAGAATGTCTTGTGTTTTACCTACAGGTGAAACTTTCAGTCTGCATCCATTACCTGGCTTCCATGGGATGGGGTTATACTACTTCAGTGTTTCTGGTGTATTTCATCCAAAGCATTGCAATGATTGGCCAGAATATTTGGCTTAGTGACTGGACTAATGACGCAGTGGAGTATCACAACATGACTTACCCTGCAGAAAAAAGAGACACCAGGGTGGGAGTGTTTGGCGCCTTAGGGGTAGCTCAGGGTAATTTTAAAGAGTCCAATGAATTATGTTATTGTTGTTTCATGACGGAATGATTCACATATTTATTCAACTTTTTATGTCAGGCCTTTTTGTGTTCCTCGGAACCCTGCTACTGGCGAATGCCTCCATCGCAGCATCGGATATTCTGCATTCAAGGCTGCTTAACAACATACTGCGCGCTCCAATGCTCTTTTTTGACACAACGCCTATTGGAAGGGTGATCAACCGTTTTGCAAAGGTTAAACCGATGTGAACTTCTACAATCCACAAATTAAAAAGGGTCGTCTTTTTTCAGTCTCACTGAATATATAGTATAATCAATTATTTTGTTTTTGTCCATTAGGATATCTTTACAATAGATGAGACCATCCCATCGTCTCTCCGTTCTTCGATCCTTTGTCTATTGGGAGTGCTATCTGCCCTTTTTGTGATCTGTCTGGCCACTCCTTTTTTCACCATTGTCATTATTCCTCTAGTGGTAGTCTACTTCTTTGTCCAGGTGAGTAGGACAAATTGGAAAAACCTGATTCTGTAATAATAATGTCACTAAGTCAATTGAAACTTATACTAACACTTGTACTGATCCAAGGCATCAAAATATACTGCGGTAAAAACGTTGGTAATGTCAGAGTTATGTGTTTTATTGAAATATGTTACATTTATAAAGTATATTTTAAGTGCGTGTGTTTTCACTTTCTAAAAATTATATTTACTGTTAATTTATACAGTAGACCCCTGGGATACAACATTAATCCATTCTTGGGTGAGTATCACAAAGCGCGGGATAGAAAACTATGGTATTTAGCTAATGTGTTCTGAACCCTCGATACTCCTGATAAAAACATTAAGAAATCCAAAACTTGTATAGTAAGTACAACAAAATAGATTTACCCTTGGTGTGACGGGACTTGAGCTGTTTGAATGGAGTAGAGGGAAGATGCAGAGAGAAGAGGAGACGGTGAATTAAAATTAAAACTGATTTTAAAACTTCCACTTGTGAAAATTGTCATACCCTTGAAGACTTTGTTGCTTTAATTGCCTCCTAATCCTTAATAATTCTACAGATCATCGATTGGTTATGGCCTTATTCCTTACGTGTGGTTCCTTCCTATTACTTTATTATTACAAGCTTTGTTTCCATGGTTATCACATATTACAGGTCAATTGGCTAGTCCATGTAGTACCTACGTTTAATGTATGTGAATCGTTATGTGTATATTTTTTTTAATATCTTGACTTTAAACAGCGCTTCTACGTGGCAACATCAAGGCAGCTACGGCGGCTGGACTCAGTGTCCCGCTCTCCTATTTACTCCCACTTTGGCGAGACCGTGTCAGGCCTGTCTGTGATTCGAGCTTACGGCCAACAAGAAAGGTTCCTCCTGCACAATGAAGCCACCATGGATCAAAACCTAAAGACTGTCTACCCATTGATTGTATCCAACAGGTAATATATTTCTATAAATAATTTGTTAACATGTCATGTGTGTCATAGAATATTGATGGAATTTTCTATGTGTGTTTCTTGCACAGATGGTTGGCAATTCGTTTGGAATTTGTGGGGAATCTGGTGGTGTTTTTTGCTGCTCTGCTCGCCGTTATTTCTAGATATAGTCTGGACAGCGGCTTGGTTGGCCTCTCCATTTCCAACTCCCTTAATGTAAGTCACTCTCAGGATTAAGGTAAAACCTTGGGCCTGTACCCAAACCCAGCCTAAACCCAAAATCCGAAATTTAAGTTGGGTCCGGCCTAAAATGTCAATCATTAGTAAGAGGTTTGGGCCAGGCTTCTCTATTGCTGACTGTTCTTTTTTAATGTTTCCACTCGTCATTAGATCCGTGTTATCTTTTCTTTGTGAAGGATTTGCACAGCGCAACATGCATGCGCACCATCATGCGGAGCCGACCAATTTACACTTTCTTCGTCCTCCTGGTTCCTTACAAATGAAACGTGAAAATTTGGGTTTGCTTTGGGCTCGGTCCCTCAAATATAGTTGATTTATTGGGCTCTGGCTAGGCCAGGTATTCATATGTGCGGGTGGGGTCAGGTCAGTTAGGCCCGATCTCACCTCTATACAGGATGCATTCACTCTGCTGCAGAATGTATGAAACGTTTTGAACCGTTAATGAAAATAATATAAGATTTTGTCTTCTCTTATTGAAATGTAAAAAATTTCAGCAACTTGACTGACGTAAAAACAGAGAGATTTGGTCAAGGATTATCTCGGACAGGAAGACCACAAAATGTTCATAAATGTCTGGCTTCTACCGCAGATCACACAACCTCTGAATTGGTTTGTTCGGATGACATCAGAGTTGGAGACTAATATTGTCGCCGTGGAGCGAGTGATTGAATACAGCAATATTGAAAATGAGGTATGCAAAAAAAAATCAAAAATTGAAAACAATTGAGCACACACTGACAAAAAATGGGTGTTTGCAATTTTTCAAAATGCATATGAAATATTCAAGCCTGTGTACATATCTTTTATAGAAGAGGTCAGTAACATATATGGCTCTTTTAATGAGTATGTTGTCACGTTCCAGAACAGAAGTAGGACCCAGATGCCTAAAGTAATCACAAGTTTATTGAGAAATGGAGGAAAGGCAGCACCCGCGATCCGGTGCTCGCTGGACCCGGGAAGCAAGCCGCTCACAGAACCGGAATGTGTTCCGAATGCAGAAGTGGATCTTCCGGAGCGGGAGATCGTAGTGTAGTAGACGGAAAACAGGTTGTTAGCCGGGGCGAAGAGCAGAACGTGGTCGGGGTCAAAAAAACACACGTTAGCCTGGACGGGAGATCAAAACGTGGTCGAGGTCAAAAAAACGGGTCGTAGCCGGAGACAAACGGGGAAATCAGGAATGGACGTTTGGAAACGGGTGAAAAAGCGGGACCGACGGGAGTCAGAGTCAAAAATGCTTGCCTTGTGAAAACAGGCTCGCTGACGGACTGAAAAGAGGCGAGTGAAAGGACGGAGCCTAAGTAGGACGATCAATCAGGAAGCCCGCAGCGGCTGGCGCCAAACAAAGTGAAATTAATCAGTCATCATGACATATGTATGGCTTGAAGACATACTTCCTCCATTTTGTATGAGGGAAGATTATTGTAGTGATCACAAAACCCAAACATGTTTGCAACTTTAAACCAATAATTATGACAAAAATGACGGTCAAAATGCCTTGACACTTAAGTAATTGCGGGAGGTAGACAAATTTTTAGGGGTGTATTTATGCGAGACACAGGTTTTGGCATTATTATTATTTACTAGATTTTATCAAATAGTCAAATGTCACATAGTGAAATAAAAGGTGCTGTAGAATAAACTTTTTTTTGGAGAACGGGTTCAGCAACTGTGTTGATTTTTGTCTCAAAATATATGGGGTTACTCTCCCCCCCCCCAAAAAATCAAAACATTTTGCTTTTATGGCTCTTTAAGTAAAAAAGGTTCCAGACCCCTGAAGTGACATTTCTGTCCTGGTAGGCCAGGTGGGTTACTGACAACCGTCCAGCAGACACGTGGCCTGATGAAGGAAAACTACAGTTTGAAAATGTGAAAGTCCGTTACCGACCTGGTTTGGATTTGGTGCTGCATGGCATTTCCTGTGATATTGGCTCCACTGAAAAGGTTTGTTTGTGGTTTTTCTCGTGCCATCATGTTTGATTAACTCAAAGCTTTTTTGGCTTACAGATTGGTATCGTGGGCCGCACCGGAGCCGGGAAATCCAGTTTAACCAACTGTTTATTCCGAATCATTGAAGCTGTCGAGGGGCGTATCCTCATTGATGGTGTCAACATTTCCGAAATCGGGCTACACGACCTAAGAAACAACCTAGCTATAATCCCACAGGTGTTCAATACTCCATTAACCCCATGAGATGGCTTCTAAACACAGATCACTAATCTGTTTATTCGTGTACAGGATCCAATATTGTTCTCTGGGACATTGAGGATGAATTTGGATCCGTTTGATAGATCTAGTGATGAGGACCTGTGGAGAGTGCTTGAGCTATCTCATCTTAAGGAGTATGTGACAGGGCTGCAGCAGGGACTGCAACATGAGGTTGCAGAAGGAGGAGAGAACCTGAGGTGAGTTTCAGCTGTGCATATCTGTTGAACACAGTGAAAACGTTCTTCAAATACTAAAATGTGGTTTTTTTTTTTTTGCCACACCTCAACACACAGTGTCGGACAGAGACAGCTGCTGTGTCTGGCCCGAGCTCTGCTCAGGAAGTCCCGCATATTAATCCTGGATGAGGCTACGGCAGCCGTGGACCTGGAGACTGACAATCTGATCCAGACGACCATCAGGAAAGAATTTGCACATTGCACAGTCCTCACCATTGCCCACCGCCTCCACAGCATCATGGATAGCTCCAGGTTGGGTCTTTTCCATTCTATTCATGCTGGAGGCATTAAAACTTACCATTTGTATGTGGGGTTTTTTTTGTCTCAGGGTTATGGTTCTCGATGCTGGTAGGATTGTGGAGTTTGATTCTCCAACCAATTTACTTGAAAAACAAGGTCACTTCTATGCCATGGCAAAGGATGCTGGGATTACGCAAGAAAAAATTACAAGTCTATGAAAGTTCCAAATACATGTATTGCTTAAATTGCATTCACATTTGGTAGAAAAGTATGCCAATACATGCATATGCATGTATTTATCATAAAGACAATCAAATGTGTGAATTATGTTGTAAATACTGTCAAAATGTGAATAAATGTTTTTTTTTTTCATATCTTGCTTGTTTCTTTAACACAATTATTGATAATGCAGAATTATTTGTGGTGTAACAATTAACAATTTTTCAGCCAAGAACTCCTGCATTTGAATTTCAGATTCAGATTCAGATTTACTTTATTGTCATTCGTGTACACGTGTATACAGAACGAAATGTCGATACATCTGACCCGCAGTTTCTTTGAACGTCAGCCGGGATAGATAAGATTAACCATGTCTTCGTCAGAATTTTAGCGCAGCAGTTCGTCATCTCGCGGTTCGATGCCACTTCCAGTTGTTAAATGGTCCAGTTTATTGTCCAGAGAGTGAACGTTGGAGAGGAAAATGGATGGGAGAGGCGTTTTGCAGGGTTTAGCTTTTAGCCTAGCTGTTAGCCCGGCCCGACAACCTCGCTTCCTCGTCCGGCGTTCACGCCGCTCTCTTGCCATTCTGCTTCGCTGCTTTGTAGGCCGCTGGGTCTTGTTGACATAGCAGTCCGTGGCTAATAAACACTCCCGAGTGGTCGTAGCACCGAGCGCTTGATGTCTGGATGATCGCATATCCAGCAAAAAAAACTGCGATCGTATCTTAATCTGCGGTTCGAGCCGACTTTGTGCGCCGTCAAAACTGAGCCGAAGACTGGGTCTTATGGCCGACTTGTAAAAAACTGTTGCGAGCCGATGCAGCCGCAGCCGAACAGGGGCGCCGCCATATTGACTTTGAGCGTTGCCTGCCTCCTCTGTGAAGTTTGCTCATTGGAATTAATCTGAAATTGATTAAATAGTTGTCCAATATTATGAAATTTTGTGTGTTGTTGCAACCACGATAAATAAAAGGTGTGTGAGATGTGGGTGCATCCCTTAACCACTGGGGGCACCATTTCCTGTGGTGTGTCTTGGGCAAGTACAGGGATACAGTATATCTCAGAACTGTATATATTCTCAATTTTAATGATTGCCTTATTTTTTTCCTGATTAATCGACTTAACAAAAGTTTGATCGATTGACCTTTTATTTTTTTAAACTTCTCCTACCCAGAATATCCAAGTACAGTATATATTTTCACTATTATTTGGCTAAAGAGTATGACTGCCTGATTTTTCTTGATTCGTCGACTTTACATAAATTTGATTGATTGACATTTTTGTTGTTTACCGTCTGTTCATTCAAATACAATGTTACATAAAATTCAAAATTAACGACCTTATGATACAACTGAGAAAAACACAAAGACAATAAAGCTGACAGTTTATCTTTGGCCCTTTACATTCCAAACATTTTTTGCAAAAATATTTTTAATAATTTAAACATTTCTAAGATAATTAATTAAAAAACTGTCAAACAACCTAAATAACAATTTCACGCGCCATTATGAAATCGATATCCCGTTCTTTGATATGTTTCAGACCCAACCAATCAACAGTCCCGATTTGAGGCGTCTCCATATTTTGGCCAATCAGAAAGCAATGGGCGGAAGTGAAAACGTAAGAGCGGAAGATTCAAAACGAAGATGGCGGCAGTGGACGGCTCCCAAAATAGACACAAGCTCAACAGAAGGTAGCGAATAAAAAATGACTGATATCGCTACGAAACAATATGGAAGCCAGTTTTACCCACCTCAGTTTTAAATGTGAAACTTGCGTCGTATTCTGAACAGTCCGTGCTTGAATTTTTGACTTGTTGACGGAAGCTAACAACCTTGCTAGGTAGCATTCTTTTTCGATAATGATGTTAGCCGTTCACGTAAAATCACTTCCTTGGTTTTCTCGTTAAATACTTCGAAGCTGTCTTTTAGTTAACATTAAAAAATATGTACCTAAATCTGTTCACTTTAATATAATTGCAATATTTTTTTGCATTGTTTTCAAATGCCAAATATAGGGCAGTCTACAACCACTACATTGAAAATATTGCCCGTCTTAGTTTTGTGTTTTACTTTATTTTGTTATTTAAGTTTGTTACAACACGTGTATCATGTCGTGCCACCTCTTATCTCGTTGAAAAAAAATGTACACTACATTGCAATAACTGACATTGAAGACTATTCTACTCACACAGGGGAACGCGATGCCGTTTGTTTACCAACATAGAAACATCAAACATATGCCAGCCAGTCATCTTCAACCCAGACTTCTTTGTCGAGAGGCTCAAATACGAACTACCGCAAACCTTTACAGATTTGATCTTATCCCATGTTACACGACTCATCGATCTTCCAGGAGAGGAGTTTGCCCAGCTTACTGGAGACTCTGAAGCCAGGGTACCATCCCCTTCTGGATTCTTTCGTTCTTTCAACTTCCTAAAACGAAAAGGTAATTTTTAAGTCACTTCTCTATGGACTTGTCTAAAAATCTGTGTTTAACTCTTCTCAGAGAAAGGTGTAGTTTTTGGTGCACCTCTGACTGAAGAAGGGATAGCACAAATCTATCAGCTGATTGAGTACCTGAGCAAAAGTGAGTGTATCTCCACATTAAACATGCACATAATTATGGGATTTCAACTATTTATCTGAAAGTTTACCTGAGATGACATTTCTTGTCCCCTAAAAAGAAGGAACACATTCCTGAACATTTGACAATACTATTCATTTTGTTTTTGAGCAAATCCATATTACAACTCTCAATCCCCCTCCATGTTTTGCTTATTACTGCATGTTCACAAGAAGACTGAGTTTACCATTCCTTTGCATTGTGTAAAGGGTTTGAGGCGGAAAGTCAGGGAAACAAGATCTGTTTTCACATAAACTGTGGTCAAGTCATGTTTATTTGTATAGCCCTTAATCACAAGGAGTCTCAAAGGGCTGCTTAGAGGTGCCAAAAACTACACATCATATCCCTTTCTACTCAACTACTCCATTCAACTGCTGTACCCCAAAACTAATGTCGTTTCCACAGAACAGGGTACAGAAATTGACAGTTGAGCTAAGCTACTATATCTTGGAAATGCGTTATTTTATCAAACCCAGGCCACTATAATTTTAGATGCCGTCCGTGGAAATGAGCCTAAAGATAGATACACTGATAATGCTCAAGTTTCTCCCAAGTCAACTTCCCCACAGTATTACTGACCTGCTGGCATGAATTGTGGGGGGAAAGGGAACCAATTTACGTCGTTTTCCCGTGTTTATGTTGCGATGTATTATGGAACTTCCAGCAGAGGGCACTGCAAGACGAGCATACGTAGAAGTGAGGGGTTGTGAGGAAGAATAAACCAGGCACCACACTTATTTATTTTACAAATAACCAATTTTAATACGACTTTGTTTTAGCTGAGTTAAGTTCAAAATAAAATTAAAATAAAGAAAATAAAAATGTTGAATCAAAACCTGCCAGGCTCAAGGTGATGAAATGGTAAAGAAGTATGTTTCCAACTCCTAGAGGAATTTCCCTCCTTGCCCTCATTAAATAAGTGGAAGGGGGAGAGGGAGATAAACAGTGGGCAAGTGAAATAGGAAGTAATGGGATTTGTCTTTTACAAAAAAGTCACTCTTTTCTGCATATCATTTTGTACTCAATTTGACCATGGATTATATAAGGCCATTAGTTTTTTTAGTCATAAAACAATTTTAAAGGCCTGAGGCATTGTTGCTGTCATGCACTTTCTGGACAAATTTTAACTATTACCTATGTTTTTTTAATTGATGTCTTTTTCTTTTGTCTATTGTTACCCAATGCTAAATGTATTTCATCCTGGAAGGTAGATTATCACCTGTGAGGCCCCATTTCAAGGTTTTTTTATTTTGCCCATGCTAAGGTTTTTAAGTATTTCCTTGCCCAATGATTGGTTTAAGGTCAGTGGATGTTGTAATTGTAACATGTGCAGTCCTTTGAGACATTTTGTGATCAAGGGCTATACAAATAAATGTGACATGACTTGAATCTCTCAAAGTTAGGTGAGAACTTAATGACTGCAGCTGGCCTTGAATGTGCATGACGTCTTCTTGATTTATTTCTGGAAAGCCGATGACGTATTTGTATCCGAATGCGCACTGGGCCCAATTGTTGATATCAATTATTCATCACAAAGCACTTTGCCTGTTCTCTCTCTTTCCATTTCATTCACTCCGTATCTCACAGAGTACACCCGCTGACATCCCTTTTTTTCTCTACTTTTGGGATTTTTGACAGATCTTCATATCGAGGGGCTGTTCCGTGTTCCAGGCCACAGCCTCCGACAGGCCGCACTGAGGGAGATGCTGAACTCCGGGACGGAAATAGATCTGGAGATGGGGGACTTCCACCCTAATGACGCCGCCTCTCTTCTTAAAGCATACTTGGGAGAGTTGCCTGAGCCCCTCCTGATGCACAGGCACTATCACGCCCACCTTAAGATTGGAGGTGCTTTTTTCGTGAGTCAAAACAATACATGAAGGTTTTGTGACGTATTCTTTCGTGACATCCACAGAGCTGACGCTCTTTGATGAGAAAGGAGATAAAACCAATAATCCAGACAAGGAGAAGCAGGTGGAAGCTTATCAGCTGCTTTTCATGTTACTGCCGGCAGCAAACCGCAGTCTGCTGAAGCTTTTACTGGACCTGCTCTATCACACTGCGCGCAACCAGCACGTCAACAAGATGTCTGCCATTAATCTGGCCACTATGTTTGCGCCGCAAATTATATGGCCTAAAAATGTACAGTTAGTTGAATTTCAGATCACATCAAGCTCAAAACCTAGCTTTTTATTTTATTCAAGCAATTTTTCTTTTTTGCAGGTGACAGCAAGTGATCTTCAGGAAAACATTGAGAAGCTTAACAATGGAATAGCGTTTCTTATTAGGCATTCACAAAAGCTGTTCAAGGTAAAGTAAATGGGGATGTAACGATATCCAATCATCACAATACCATGAATAGCTTCATACATTTTATGAATTTTACTGCACTAATAATCAAGCCACCAGATTTGCAACAACTTCACAATGGAATTACATTTTAAGTTTTCTACCCAGACCTTTTCTTCACCTTTTAATGTACTTTCATTGAAGGCACCTGTATATATCAGTGATTACGCTCGTGTATACTTCACTGGATCAAAGACTCCTCAATCAAAGGTATGCTTATTTATTTACTTATTGTGAAGGATTTTTTTAATATAGAGGCAGTACGGCTTGTTTTATTTATCAATATACGTAAAGCTTTAATTTGGGGATGCAAAAAAATGAAAAATTTCATGCCAAAACCAAAAATCTTAAGTGCCTGGCCAAAATGGCAACATTGAAATAAATTTCCCCCAAAAAACTCAATTAAAATTCAAAAAAATGTTTTGCACTTTTTTTGCATTGAAGGTGTAAAATAAAATAATAAAATGACTCTCATAATAGCTTGTGATTTTGAATTATTTAATTATATTTTCATAAAAAGTGCATTTACTGTAAGCGTGTTTGTTGTAAACAGCAAACAGATGAAGTAAAATGGCTAAGTAATCTCAGATGCAAATAACACAAGCAAGTTCATTCTAAAACAGAAAAACTGTTTTCTTTTCTTACATATTTATATGGAAAGGACTTTGAATAGTGACGAGAAATAGGGAGAAGGGGTAAATTGATGAAGATGATCATAATAACAGTAGGAAATTGACTCTTGCCTCATATTACTTAGCTCTAGTCTAGCTAGAGGTAGGATCTTGAGCCCGGGTTTAAAAACCTTTGTGAAAGCCACCTCGCATAGCTCACCTGACTTAAGATGTGACGACATCACAACGTCATTTTTTTTTCCGTTTCATTTTTTTCTTTCGTCTGAAACCAAAAATGCACTTTTGGTCATTTTCCACTGCAAATGTTTTCATGCTCAAAAAATTCGGTGCATCCCTGTCTGTAGTAACTTCAAACTACAGCGGAACCTCGGTTCTCGACCATAATCCGTTCCAGAACCCTGTTCGAAAACCGATTTGTTCGATCACCGAAATCATTTTCCCCATTAAAAATAATGTAAATCGTTTTAATCCGTTCCAACACCCTGAATGGTTACCATGAATGTTTAACGTAAACTTAAAGCTAACCCAGGCTAATCGTACGTTCGCGTTATCGTAATCTTCCGTTTGAAAGATTACGCTAACATGAACGTGTAAAAATAAAAAATAAAAATCAGGTAGTTTACAAGTCATTTAGCACCCGGGTCTCCACAACAAGTGGTGAGCGGTTCATTGGTAAGGGGGCTCCGTTACAACACCCTCAATGTTGGGCTCCGTTCCAACACACTGAATGTTTAATGTAAACATGAAGTTAATCGTACGTTCCCGTTATCGTAATCTTCCGTACGAAAGATTACGCTAACATGAATGTGTAAAAATAAAAAGATAAATAAAAGAATTATGAATAGGATTTCTTACCTTTGTGGTGGTCAGCAGAAGGCACAGGTGGACGGTGGGGAGGAAAATTATTGTTTGGAAGGATGTTCTTTTCTCTTAAAATACCAATCTAATGACACTTGCTTCTGCCTTCTTTTTAGCACTTTCCTAAAGTGACTCATGACAGGCATAATTAGGGGCTAAAACACTTATTACACCTATTTTAAAAGCGAAAGCAAAAGGAAGCACGTCCGCACGCGATAACAGTTGGTCACGAAAAGAGCGATATACATCCGTACGCCGCTCAGCATCGCACCCTAGCGTACGCACTCACGCATTACCGGCGTTCGAACTCCGTTTTTTTGACAGAACAGCTAAGCAAGAATTTGTCGAAATTTTTGGTCGGACAACGATTTGTTCGAACTGAGAGGCGTTCGAAAACCGAGCTTCCACTGTGTATACGTTGAACCTTTATTGATATGTAATTATTTTGTGTTGCTATTCCAGGATGACCTGACTGTCATGCCAAAAATCAAAGAGCCACTCCTTGCGCTCCAGCCCACGCCCCTAGTTTTACCTTCCCCGAGAAAAATCATTGGCAACAGCGCAATTAAGGCACAAAATACCGAGGCGTACACCGAATCGGCTCTTCGAGAACTTTACCAGCAAGTCAACAACATGCCCATGTCCGCCAAGAAGAAGAAACTCATCAGGCAGGTGAGTGTGAAATCTCAATGAGATCAGTCGTATCTTAGAATCAGACTAATAGGCTGTCTGTGTGTTCAGTTTGAAAAGCAATCTTTGGTGACGCCACCGGCCGACCCCTGCTCACCTTTCAGCAGGAAACACTGGAGATCCCGCTCTTTAGGTGGAATGATTAAGGTGCGTTGACATTATGGTATTCAATATGATCAAGCATAAAATGTTCAGTATTTACTGATTAGTTGTTATAATACTTTGCTGAGATCAAGCTGTTACAGCCTTGTTTGTTTGAATTTTAATTTAAATGAATGGGGGTTGGGTGCTGTATTAACGCATCTTGTCTGTTTTTATGATGATAATCATCCTTATACAAATATCTTAATCAGGGTCACACACTTTTTTGAGTAATAAAGGTAAAACAATAATTTCATGTATTGTTGATCCTGGCTCCTCCATGTTACATGTCGAAGTGTCCTTGGGTAAGACACTGAACCCGTAATGCCCCCAATAAGCAGGTTGGCGCCTTGCATGGCTGCACGGCTGCTATTCGTGTGTGTAAAGCGCTTTGGGAAGTCTTCATTGACTTGAAAAGCGCTTGATAAATGCAGATCATTTAATTTAATTTCATTTATCATTTGGACGTTCAATACCCTTCCATTCAATTAATTCTAGATATGGTATTATTATGATATAAAAAAGACCAACAACTTTTGAGATGCACCTTTTTTACAGGACAGCGATAATATGGAAAGATGCAAGTTAACTAATTTTAAAAAGGGATATTCTAAATCAAGTCATGTTTATTTGTATAGCCCTTAATCACAAGGAGTCTCAAAGGGCTACACAGACCACGTTATTGCAAACTAAAGACTGTCATTTTAGTAAAATTTTAACGGAGGTAATCAGTAAAGAAGAGGTCGCCAACGTTTTTTAATTTTGGAACTACTTCTCTGCTACTGATTAGCGTGAAGGGCTACCAGTTAATGTATTTATAACGATGTATCATGCTGTTACCATGTTGTCATGTTATTACAAAGTTGTAATTATTATATAAGAGCAGTCTACAACTCTAATATCTGCCTTGTATAAGGGAACTGAGGGGTTTACATTTATAAATTATAGGATAATTAAAAAAAAATCTGAAAAAAAAAAATTATGATACTTTTTATGAACTGACTGTTAGTGATTTCTCGTATATGCATGCATGTAAGCTGAATTTAGAACTACATAATGGAATACTGAAGTCAGGGGTCGGCTTAAATGCACCCAAACTACAGTGCACACAAAGGGGCACTCGTTGCAGGCAGCCACAGAATCTACCCAGAAACGGAGAATGAGATCTTTGAATCGTTTGAAGCCCACATGTAAAATTCGTTTGTATGGCCTATAAGTGCTATCAGGATTTTATACGCAAAGAAAGATGATGGGTTCACTCTTTCCACAGGATGGTCTACACATTTTATAAACCGACACCCTCTAAGTCTTGACTTGACACGCTCTAAGTTAGAAAATTGCACAAAAATGAACACAAACTTTTGGGCTGGACAGAAGAGTTGTTTGGTGAGTCAGTCAATAAGGGTGAAAGTTTACTACATTTAATCATACATTTTTTTCTGAATAGAACAAAATCAATATTTTTTTTCCATTTGAAAATATTATTTTCTGCTAGTTCTTTCAGCATGTGGATTTTTCATAGCAGTTTTAGGCGATATATGTATGAGTGTGTATACAGTGTATTTCTTAGAAACTCACAATGACCCATCACTGGTGAGGTGTTTTCTGAACCAGTCAGCGGGCTACTCTGGGGGTTTTTATGGGGTTAACTGGTACCCACGGGAAACACGTTGGTAAACCCTGATCTGTCATAATAATAAAATCCGCATTTATATTGTAATTTATATTCTTAAATCCTGACTTGTTTTGTGACTAGTCCGTTTACAGTTTTGTTACTGTTTATTATATATATATATATTTTTTTTTTTTTCAGAAAAATGGTTTCACAAATTCTAATACAGTAATTATATTGTGTACTCCAAACAGAAGAAGGTTTTGGGAAGTCAAATCTCACTAGGGAAGGAAAACGGAAGAGTGCAGACCCCAGCAGCCAAAAATTGAGAGGTGAGAGTCTATAATACTTATCTACAGAAGTATTTAACACTAAATTAATCAAATCAATAGTCTTATTAATCCTAACTGTTTGCTTTTATAAAACCTCTAAAGATGTTAACTCATGCCTCCTTTTTATTCCTGCATTTCCTTTAGGCTGGACTACATGTGATGAAGCTTCCCTTCTAGTTAGGAAGTTTGGTGCCTTTTTATTTGGGAGATTTTATAAAGTGTGTGCCAGGAAAAAAGTGATTTTTTTTTTTTAATTTCTGTGTTTTATTTATGTTCTTCGATATTTGTTGGATGGGGGTATAGACTAGAGTTTCTTCATCTCAGTAGTAATGAAGGTGCGGTGTACTTTTTATTTTTGTCTTTGCAAACTAATTGGCCATTTTCTTCAGCAAATGGTTAAAAAAAGAGTTGAGATTTTTGGTGCTGCTTGGGTGTGTTTTTTTTTTCTAGCAAAAGTATTTATTTTATCCAAAAACGAGGACAATTTTATACTCTTGATAAATTTGCAATACCAGAGATGTGCCTTGAATTTATTTTCTATTGCCATTTCTATTGAAAATGAAATTTGTGCAATTTTTACTTTTTATAAGTTTGGAATATGTTACAATTTAATATAAGTGGTGCGTCTCTAAGGAAGGCTTCCGAGAATACATACAACGATGTATTTCTGTGCTCGGTAATTTACTGCTGTGATATATTTTTACACTCTTACATTTTTAGTACTGACCCTCAAATGTGCCTTTTTTATACTTTGAAATCATTTTAATATTTTCTGTGCAGTTATCTCTGCAAGTCTTACTTGTTACTGCTGTGAAATACCTTTCTCTTTTTACTATTGTATATCCGGTTGATTTGATAACAATTCAAAGCCGAGGTGTTTTTGTGAGGGGGTATTCTAGCCACTGTTACCTGTAAAAAGTTTCCCTTATCGGTTGTGGTTTCTTCCAGTTTCATGGTTACTTTGCGAGGCTTTTACAATACAAAAGTCAGCTAAACGGACTGTGTTGACTGATGACATTACTGTGAAACCTAACATAGGACTTGATTAAAAGACCTTGGGCCGCATCGTGGCTATTTTTGTATGCTTGTTTGACAAAATTATTTGCAGTTTTCATCATCCCCACCAGGTCACGCTGTTTGGTAGCAGATGATACCCTGTATTTAACTAATACCAGAGTTTCAATTCCTACAATGAGGCCCAAACCTTTGCTTGAAACCATAATGGCGGCTTAAAGCCATATTATGAAGCCCAATTCCTAGTTTTAAACCCTATTGCAAAAGTATAACCTTGTCATGAATCCCAAGCCCCAACGTCAGTTTAAAACCATAATGTAAAGGCCAAACTGTAGTTGTTTACCCTAGTTTGAAACCCTTATATGAAGCCTAAACTCTAATAGCAGTTTATAACCCTAATATGAATATCAAAACCTGAATGTCAAAGTTAAGAAATTCAATGAAGCACAGGTAAACGGCGAGAGTAACAATGGCTCACAATGCTGTCCTCCAGAGCATGTCGGCACCGTGCCGGACTTTTGGAATGCCCATCCTTGCCCTGCGGGAACAAATATGTTGGTTTAGCACACTCAAACGAAACATATATAAAATGAACGTTTGCAGGACAATCTATAAGAATAACGAACACATCGAAAGGATCTATTGCATAACAAGAGCCAGTCTAACTCGGGTCTTTATGAGAGGCAAGGGGCTCTCATGATTGGTGGAAAGCCCAACTTTGAAATCGTAACACCGTTAAAACCCTTAATATGAGCCCAAACCCGAGTTTGAAACCTTAAAGCCGATATGAAGCCCAAACCCTGGATGTACATCTTAATTTGAAACCCTAATAACAGTTTAAAATCCCCAAACTAAGTCCATACTCAGGTTTGAAACTATATTGGCAGTTTAAAACCCTAATAGGAACATTCATACCATAGTTTGAAACACTAAAATAAGTTTTAAAACCCTAATATAAAGTCAAAATACGAGTTTTAACCCCTAGTTTAAAACCTTAAAGCCATTTTAAAACGCTTACACATATCCCATACCTAAGTTTGAAACTTTAATGGCAGTTTTTAGCCCCGTACAGTATATGAATCCTAGGGATTGAAACTAAGCCTCAACGGCAATTTTAAAACCTAATATGAAGTCCAAATCTTAATTTAAACTATAGTTTAAAACCCCTTATATCAAGCCCAAGTTTTAAACCATGGTTGCTTTAACAACCTTAATGTGAAGCCCAAGCTAGTTTTAAACTTTAGTCTGAAACCCTATTGATGTTAAAATTCCCAATATGAAAACGGAACCCTTGTTTTAAACCCTAAATAAGTCATTTTAAAACCCTTATACAAAGCCCTTACCCTAATTTTGAAAGCCTAACTGCAGTTTAAACCCTTAATATAAAGCTCAAACCCTCGTTTGAAACCATAACGGCAATATTAAACCTTAATATCAATTCTAAGCTCTAGTTTTAAACCCTAGTGGCTGTTATGACCCTACTACCATAGTTATGAACCCTAACTTAAAACACAATTGGCAGTATAAAACCCAAAATCGAGTCAAACCATAAATAGATTATAATAAAAGTGAACATTTGATGTATTATCATGAAACTCATTCCTATTATCCCTGTACTATATTTTTTCAAAACTGCATCCTTAACATCCAGGAGTTAACAGCAATGTCTTAATTCCGCATTTGAATGCAAAGAAAACATCTGAAGAAATTAAAAATAAATCCTGGGTAGAAATAATGACAGGGGCGCAAAGAAATTTGACCTCCTGTGCAGTTTGCAATAAATTAGTCAGAGGTGTGTGGGTGGAAGCAGTTGGAATGTCTGAGTGTTATTATGGTATGTTTGCAATTGTAAGTATATGTTTAAAGCGCTGCTGAGAACCGTTCGCTGTGAAGATAGAAAACAATTTCGGGTGACGGCAAGGTTACCGTAACGAGGAAATTATTCACTTTGTTTCCTTCAAACGCTGTCATGTTAATAAGTCAGGTTTTTCTTTTTATATCTCCTTTTTCAAGTCTAATTATAAATTGTTGACGTGACCTCCCACGGCCTTGTCGTTTTTATGCGCATTCCTAAAGCGGAATGATGTTCTTCCCACCCACCATTACCTCCGAACAACACCGTCTTCCTCTTTAATTAGGAAAGATCTAAACGTGCCGACACTTTTACAGGGGACAGATGGTGGCCCCCCAATCCTTTCCTGGCACAAGTATCCATAAGTGCACATTGTGTTTTCTCTTTTTTTCATTCATCTTAAAATGAATGACATTCTTTGGGGCGTGTTTATGTTAGGAGGGATACAAAAAAATCCTACTGTGTATTTATGTGTCCCAAGGTGAACTTTAGGATCTGCGCCGACTAAAGACAGCTGTATTGTTTGTTGAAATTTGATATTATTATAATGTTTTAATGGAGGTCAGTGTTTCTGATCTGTTATTGCTTTTCATAGCATCCCCTTTTATTATCGCCTGCGAGCAAAGCGAGGGTGGTGATATTTTCAGTTGGGATCTACCCTAAATATGAAAAATGGCAAAAAAAAAGGGCGACTCCGTTCTTTCATACCCCCATTTCAGGATTTTAGTTTCCATCTGGACTCATCCTTACATTTGGGGTTTTCCATTCTCATGTGCTGATGACCCTGCCAAAAAGGGAAATGCCACCCAAAAATGATTTTGCATTTCAATGTGGGCGATGCTCTAATGCAGCGTTTTTTTTAACCCTATTTGAGCCAGGGCATGTTTTTTACATTGGAAAAATTTTGCGGCACACCACTAACCAAAAATGTTATAAAATGACCCTTAACAGTTTGTTTAATTACAATATAATTTCTAATTCCCCATGTTTTTACATCACAGATACTTGACAATGACAATATTTGCAGAAAATTATTCATAAACGTTTTATAAAATTTTTAAAAGTGACATTGGATAATTTCTCACAGCACACCTGACAATCTCTCACGGAACACCAGTGTGTCGCGGCACAGTGGTTGAAAATCACTGCACTAATGGTGCACAACCGTTCTAGCATTTTGTTCGTGTTTATTTTTGAAAGAGCTCCGTGTTTCTGATCTGTTCTTATTTCTTGTACCATCAATTGACTCTTTTATTGTTAATATTTTTAGTATTTTTTTTTATCTGTGCTCCTTTTTCATAGCATCCTTGCCTGTTTTATTATTTTATTCGTATATATATTTTTAAAGCAATTTAATGCTTCTGATCAGTGATTGTTTCTCATACTGTAGCATAGCATTACAGACGCTCCCCTACTTACGACCATTTGACTGAAGAAAAAAACGGTAGATACGAACACTTTTTTTAGTGATGTCGAAAAATATCCAGACATTGCTGTAAGTTAAATTTTGTATTGTGTGCACCTTTTTCAGAGTGCAGGACAGTACTATATTGCTTCTTTCTGCCGCTACTGGTGTGTGGCACTGTGAGAGGTCACCCAGCATCCACCAAGAAGAAGAAATCCGCTTCCTCTTCCGAGTTCATGTGTGAACATTCTATACTGTATCTCAGCGTGCTAAGACATTTTTATTGCTTATTATTTCATGCATCCATTCAATATGGTTTGTGTAAAGAATGGGTGAGCCATTTCGTTCAAATTGAAAGTGGAATAAGAAAGCATGATGTGGTTGAGAAAATGGTTGGATCGGTTTTTTTTTCCCGGCCGTTTTTTACTTCGGAGGACGAAGTCGCCTAACTCTTGAAGTTCATCTTCCAAAAGTAAGTTAAACTTAACTTTATTATCTCAATCGAGCATATTGTTTTATGAAATCTTTTTTTCAGTACAAAACAATGCAGGTTACTAACAAGACTTAAACATACTTGTATAAATCTTAAACATACAAAATATTGCACTAAAGCAACTTACGAACAAATTCAACTTACGAACGATCGTCCCGAACCTATCTAGTGCGTAAGTAGGGCAGCGTCTGTAGTTTCATTTTTATATTTGCTTTTTTTTTTTACTGTATAAAGACCTCATTGTTTATGATATGTGTTTATCATTGTCATACCTTCATTGTCCCCCATTCAATTATTTTTATTAATTTAAAAAAAAGTAACCACCGGGTTTCATATCTGTAATTGTTTCTCCAAGCAGCGTTGTCTCTTGTTTTTTCGTTTTATCCTATAAACTATTTTTTCAAGTGAATTTGTTTTATTAGTTACTTATAGCATGGTTCCTTTATGATTTTTTCCCTGCAATAATTTTAGGGAGCTCAGTATTTCAAATCTGTTACTGTTTCTCATAACTTTGCCCTTTCTAAAAATATATATCCTTAAAATTTATAGTGTTCTTAGAAGCACAGTGGTTCTGACCTTTTTGTTGTATCATCATTGCCCCTTCAATTATCCATCTTTCTTTCTGTCCATCTTGTTTGCAATCCATACATTTTGCTAGCTAAACAACTAACTAATCAACTAGCTAGTTTCCTAGATACCTAGTTTTCTATCCATTTATCTTGACCTTACACAGAAAAAAATAAATGGATGAAATATCGTATTTACGAATAGGGAAAAAATTAAATGATACATATGAAGGCTACAGTTCAAAGGAAGAGTATGTTTGGCATAAAGACAATTCCACTAGATCAAGACATTTCTGAATGGCACGTTTGTCAAAAAAATGAAGCTGCCCTGTGTTGATTTTCTCAAAACAACATGGCCCCTTTGTTAAATGTATCCTTATTATTTTACCTTAACAAACGATTGCTGGATGTTGCTAGAGGTTGACTGGGTAGGAATTAAGACTCCTGTCTGTTTGGATCATTATACTGTTATACAACTTGATCTGCATCTCATAAAAAGTCATCATCTGAGAAAAATCCTGATCGGAAGTGGCAGCTAAGTGTTTTCCCTACATTTTGGCTGCTAAGACAAAATAGATAAATGTACAGAATGTCCCATTCAAGCAGTGTTTTGGTTTTGTTTACTCTTATTTTCCTCCTTTTTTATCTTACTAGCAATTTGACACAGACATAACAGTGAAGCGTGAAAGCTTCTCTGCGAGCATCTGTCAAAGAATCCCAGTAATGAGATGTTACCAACCCAAAATGCAAATTGACATCGCTGAAATGCGCTGTTTGGAGAAATTTACAGTAAATGTATGCCGGGTGATCATGCATACATGCTATTTATCTGAAATGTTTTCTTCCTCTGCAGGAATAGTAATAGGCATTGGGAGAGGAGGGTTGTGCTGTTTTCCATTCGTCGACTGAGTTGAATTTCATACTTGGATATCATTTTAAATGAGGTCGAATTGGGGACGCTGAATACTGTATTTTTTGAACACAAGGTCACCAAAGTGAAGCTGAAACCAACGTTGGTCTCTGTGGGTGATTTTATACATGCCCAATTCGGAAGTTTACACTAATATGAAGCACAAACCTAGGTTTTGGTTTGTATGAAGCTTAAATCTTAGTTTGAAACCCTTGTAGTAGTTTAAAATCTTAGTATTAATCCCAAACCTTAATTTTGAACCTTAGTCTGAAACTTTTATGACTATGTAAAACCCTAATTTGAAGCCCAAACCTCTTTAAACCCGAAAGCCATTTTAAATTTTTAATAGAAAGCCCAAACCGTAGCTTTAAACCCTAGCTTGCACCCTTATCTGTAGTTAAGAAAAAAACTAATGCTAGTATCAAACCCTAGCTTGAAACCCTAAAGCTAGATTAAAACCCTAATATGAAGCACAAATCTTAGGGTTTGGCATTAGAGTTTGAATCTAACTAGTTTAAAACCCTTCTATCAAGCCCAAACTCTAGTTTACAACTTCAGTTTAAACAGGAATATGGATCCCGAACCCAAATTTCAAACACTATTACGAAGCCCAAACCTAGTTGTAGGTCAGGTTCGGAACTTTTTTTGACCCAAAGAGCCATAAGAGCAAAATCTCATCTCATCTCATTAGCCGTACCGCTTATCCTCATTAGGGTCGCGGGGGGGGGGGCTGGAGCCCATCCCAGCCATCTCCGGGCAGTGGGCAGGGGACACCCTGAACTGGTTGCAGCCAATCGCAGGGCACACAGGGACAGACAACTCATTCGCTCATTCACACCTAGGGACAATTTTGGACCGGCCAATTCACCTGAAATGCATGTTTTTGGAACGTGGGAGGAAACCCACGCAAGCACGGGGAGAACATACAAACTCTGCACATGAAGTCTGGAGCTGGATTTGAACCCACGACAGGTTCCCATGACATGAACTGTGCCGCACAAGCGCTAACCACTGCGCCGCCGTGCTGCCTAAGAGCAAAATATTTTGATTATTTTTTTCTGATCTATTTTGTTTATTTTTTGACAATGAGCCATATTATGTATTTTAAGAAAAAAATTGAGCAAAACTGCCAAACCCGCTCTCCAGACTTTTTTCATTTTTTTCAGCGCATTTTATTTCATTGTGTGACATTTAATGATTTGATAATAATTATAAAACGATAATTATTCCAAACCCCGTGTCCCATATCAACAAATATACCACTTTAAACTTGTCTCTCTCCCACCTTTATATAAGATCGATGAGGCACATTTTGACCTTCATTTTTTCTTAAATTATGGTTTCAAAACAAGGTGCAAGCAGAATTCTTTAGCAAAACTGTTACAAAAAAACTGCACATTTAAAGTGTATGGATGTGTTTCCCTTCAGCGCAGCGGTCGCTTATGAGAGAGAAGGGAGCAGTGCTTTGTGCAGAGATCCGGCCACTCCTACCACTCACCCAATCAAATTGCTCTCTGTGCTTGGGTGGTGTTTTTGTGTTCAGTTTGTTCGGTGGGTTTATTATAAAGTGTCTCAACAGTGAATATACATCATTTAATGAGCATCCATATAGGATTTCTAAGCAATACACAGCCAAAACAGGGTATTTTAGTGTGAACTGCGACAGTAAATTGTAGTCAAACCTGTGCCTTCTATATACGGACCGAACGGGGATATAAACTGGTGATGTCAGGCAATGCCTGTACCAAACTCAACTTAGAGATCATCAGATTTGGAATACTACAGATAACATTTACACTGGTGGCATTTTATCTCAGAGCCATGAGTACTCATGGAAAGAGCCATTTCTGGCTCCCAAGCCATAGGTTGTTGACCACTTTTGTAGGTCCTAGTTTGAAACCCTAACAGCACTTAATACCTAAAACGAAGCCAAATCCATAGTTTTAAACCCCAGTTTGAAGTCTAGACTGCTTTCTAGTGGCTCGTTGTGAAATTCAAGGTCACTCTAGAGTTAATTTCACGGAAACAGCCATTTTCTGAAAAATATGTGACTTTTATTACAAAAATATGGAACTGCTGCAGACTCTCCTAAGCTCAAACCATACCATAAAAATCATTGTTATTTTAAATTGATCTCCTGTTCGTTTTCAATGTCTTTCCTCTCCATAACAGCTGATCCGTTGTTATTGAACTTCTACCGAGCTTTCTGAGGAGCTGCAGCTGTGTCGGAGGTGGGAAACATTGACACATGCAAGACTGGATTACTATTGGGGGTCGCCTGGAGGCAACCTGACAAAAAGAAGGACTGGAGTGCGGTGGGGGTGTGGGTGGAAATAGAAAGGTAAAGATAAGTGGACAGTGAATAGGAATCAGCGGATGAAAAAGAAATCTTGAGAATGAGAGGGAGTTCAGGCAGTGTTCTGATACAGGGTAAGGGGGAGTGTATACTCTGAGGCAGGGCAAGGGTGGAGTCGTGGTGGGTGTCTGCTATTTGTAGACCCTTGTGATGGATGACTAGTATGTGTGTAGAGGGGGGACAGAGAGAGACAGACAGAAAGGGAGCCAGACAAAGAGAGAGAGAGAGTTAGAGAAACACAGAAAGATATAGCTAGAGAACGAGTGACTGAAAGACAGACAGGTACACAGAGAGTGAGGTGGAGAGACGGAGAGCATGAGAGAGGGAAAGGCAAAGAGAAACAAAGACACGGAAGAGAGAGAGACATAAAGAGAAATAAAAAAAGTCAAGTGGGAGTGAAAATAAATAGCAAAAAACACACACAAACATTTTTGGACCATGGCCAACACAAATGCCCAAACACACAAACAAGTTAGGCACCTCGGCACCTAAGTCGGTCATGCTTTCGTCCCTCCAGATGAAAAGGGACACAAGAAAGTGGCCATGTCACTCGGGTCAGGGTGACACAACACACTCTTTTGTTCAACAGCAGGGCTCGACAGCTTTCACTGGTTTACCCCTGCCGCATCATACAGGTGCCCTGCCCTATCCCCTAAAACACGTCCCAACATCCCATTATCCTTTTACAACAACTCTCCACTCATTCCTATCACCAACAACGGATGATTACGCCAAAAATAATTACTAACGTAAATTCCGGACTATAAGCCGCTACTTTTTTCCCAAACGTTCAACCCTGCGGCTTATTCAGTGATGCGGCCAATTTATGCAATTAACGGCCGCCAGCGGGGCTTGAGTGCAAAAGGTAAGATATAGACCGGTGGAATATATGCGCCATGGAAGACTGTAACTTCTTGGCTTGTTCATAAATCAAATTAGCGTAAACATACCCTCATCATGCAAAATGCAAAAAGAAAGGCACATGACGCAGCTTTCTAGCTAAAAGCAATCAAGCAGTCCGATGAAGAAAGAGCGAGCGTGTTTCTAGCGTGTTTTGGAATAAGGGAGCGTGGGACGACGTCTATATGACAAAGTTTCTTTCCGACACTGAGGAAGATGACTTTGATGGCTTCAGTTCTAAGGAGGAAGATGAGGACGGTTTACCGTGATTTTTACAAGAACAGTATATTTTTTTAACAGACCCGTTTACTGTGTTGCTAGAGTGTTGCTAGCGTGTTGCTACCATTAACTGCCCTGTCACAGGCACCGTTTGGGATGAAAGTTATATTATTATATTATTAAAGCTTTGAAAACTCTCTCGGTGTACTGTCTTTCTTTGTAAATATGTGTACCGGTAACCATGTATAATATGTATTTGCAACTGTATATTTTTGTAATGTATTTATTTCAGACACTTATACTGATATGTTTTACACAGCGAATAAAAAAGAAGGGGCGAAACAAACGCGGGATGACGGGAATTGGGGACCGGTAAAGGTGAGTGCTTGTGGACGAGGGGGACAATAGTGGATATATATTTTTCCCATCCTCCCTTTGGAAATATACACTTTTTTCCTTGGATTACTTTCAACGGGACCCGGACTCATCAAACTTAAAGTACCGGTATCATTTTCCGTTCATTTTGCCGGCTGTGATTTTTGGACTGTGTACTTTAATGAAGGACATTCAGTTTTAATCGCGGTACTTAAAGTCGGGTTTCGGTTAATTTTGTGTTTGTGTTACATTTTTTTAATGTGGGAGCATGCGGCTTATATACAGGTGCGGCTTGTGTAAGTACAAAATCGGTTTTCCTCTTAAAATGTGGTGGGTGCGGCTTATAATCAGGTGCACTCTATAGTCCGGAATTTACGGTACCTGGTGCTTAAAAAAAAGCAATGAAAAAGAAAGAGACAGACAGCGAGAGAGAAAGAGACAGAACAACGCAAAGCGAAACAGAGACGAGAGAGACGGCAAGAAAGAAGAGAGAGATGGAGGACAAAGAGAAAGAGTGTGATACAGACTCACAGAAAGATTGTGAGTTAGTAAAAGTAACTAAAATAACTAACTAAACTAAAAAGAGAGAATTGGAGACTGTTAGAGAAAGTGTGTAAGAGAGAGAGAGAGAAATATACAGAGAGAGAGAGAGAGAGAGGGAAACATGCAGAGAGAGAGAGACTGAGAGAAAGAGCGTGTGTGAGAGAGAGAGTGGGTGTGAGAAGGGTTCTTTCCTCGTGTTCTCTTCAGACCAGCAGAGCGGAGTCGGACCGAGTGAGGACTAGACGTGCGCACTCCACAAGAGTTTTCAAAGAGACAATAAGAGCAAGAACCGGAAAACAAAATAAAACAAAAGGATTTCTCTTTCCAAACTCCTCCAAGGATTTTCTTTTCAAAATAATATCACCTGGACGTAAAAGAAAAAAAGAAAGAAAAAGATGTTTTGGGCTTCAGGCAAGCTGGAGCTGCGCGCCGCGTGGGGCGCCGTGCTGTGCGCGCTTCTCGCGGCCGGCGCCGGCGCTTGCCCGCCGCTGTGTACTTGCAGCGGCACCACGGTCGACTGCCACGGGCTGGGGCTCCGGACCATGCCTAGGAATATCCCAAGGAACACCGAGAGGCTGTGAGTAGCACCTGCCCCGTCTTGCGATTGCATGCCCCCGCTGTCATTCTGAGAACAATAGCCGAGCTCCGCTCAGGTGCAAATGCTCTTGTCAATCCTCAAGTTAAAAAAACGCCAACTTGATTACTTTTCACCCATGCAACTTTTGAAAAGTGCAAAGATTTGGTCAAAAAGAAGCGAGGAGGTTATATTTTTATTCCTCTCCTGTCTCCCCTCTTGTTATGCCCCTCCCCCAGGACCCCCACTCCACTTTACAAATTGTTTAAATGCTTTAGAAAATGAAGAGTCTTCCACCAGGATCTTGTAGCTGTCTTGTAAAACGAGTGAAGATGTATAAAACAAGGGGTGGGGGGCTTTGATTTGCTGTTATAGTAAGTCATCCCCCTGAAGTCTCATCTCATTAGCTGAACCGCTTATCCTCAGTAGGGTCGCAGGGGTGCTGGAGCCCATCCTAGCATTTACCGGGCAGTGGGCAGGGGACACCCTGAACTGGTTGCCAGCCAATCGCAGGGCACACAGGGACAGACACTCGGTCATTCACACCTAGGGGCAATTTTGACCGGCCAATCCACCTGAAATGCGTGTCTTTGGAATGTGGGAGGAAACTGGAGTGCCCGGAGGAAACCCACGCAAGCACGGGGAGAACATACAAACTCCGCACAGTAAGTCCGGTAGCTGGATTTGAACCCACACAGGAGGTTCCCAAGACCTTAGAACTGTGCCGCACACGCGCTAACCACTGCGCCGCCGTGCTGCCCTCCCCCTGATGTATCCATCAGAAATTCAAAAGTCCAATACGTAATAGTGTCATTTCAGCTTTCAAAATATCACCCGAGAATAAAAGATGCTCCAGAGGGAGCTGAAGAGACATATTTAATGTGCTTCATATTTAATTTCTAAGAAGACTTGATTTTGTTTGGGTCGACTGTGAGCAAGCAGCAGTCATTTGATTATTTTGCTCTTAAAAAATAAAATGATATGAAATGAAATGATTTGCATTTATATAGTGCTTTTCAAGTCAAGACTTCCCAAAGCGCTTTACAGTGTGCTTCACATCTCCCAATAGCGGCCGTGCAGCCATGTAAGGCGCTAACCTGCTTATTGGGGGTATAGGGGTTCAGTGTCTTACCAAAGGACACTTTGACATGCAACACGGAGGAGCCGGGATTCGAACTGTGATCTCTTGAGTTCTTAATAATGATTGCACTCATCAATTCCCAAAATGCATACATCCCAACCTTTTGACATTAAGAGTATATTATCGTGCACTTCATATTTGCCCGTGAAACACAACCCATCTACGGAATATTTACAACAAACAAAAAAATGTGCTTGTTTAAAACTTAAAGTGGCAAACTTTTATCAAAACGGTAATCTAATGCGATCGTTGGACTTAGTTCCACTTCAAGATAAAGCAGACGTAGACTCAAATACTAGTCAAGATTTCCAAATATGTCATTTTTGAAAGACAGCTTGTTCTTTAAAAAGAAAATTAACTGCATATATGATTTTTATTAATGATTGATACCACTTCTCCAATAACTAAGATATCTATATTGTGCCACAAACAGATACAGATGCTGCCCTACTTACAAACGAGATCGTTTGTAAGTTGCTATATTTTGTATGTAAGGTTTATCTAAGTATGTTTAAGGCTTGTATAAGTAACCTGTGTTGTATTGTACTAAAAAAAATATTTAATAAAATAATATGCTCTATAAAGATAAATAATTTTAAGTTTAAATTACTTTTTGAAGATGAGGTTCAAGAGTTAGGCGACTTCGTCCTCCGTGGTAAAAAGTGGCAGAAAGAAGTGATCCAACCATTTTCTCCACCGTCTCAAGCTTTCCTATTCCACTTTCATTTCAAATGAAACGGCTCGCCTCCTCTTTACGTTTTTAGCGCGCTGGAGATACAGTATAGAATGTTTACACATGAACTAGGAAGAGTAAGCGGATTATTTCTTTGGGTGGATGCTGGGTGAACTCTCACAGCGCCACATGCGGGTCGCGGCGGAAAGAAGCACTACAGTATTGTCCTGTACCCGGAAAAAGGTGCACACAATGCAAAATCTAACTTACAGCAACGTCCGGATATTTTTCGACATCCCGAATTTTTTTTTCCGTATCTACCGTTTTACGTAAGTCGAATGGTCGTAAGTAGGGGAGCGTCTGTATTTCAAATAAGAAAAAATATTTCAGACCAATACCATCCTCATCTTTTAAGCCGTCATCAATACCGATACAACATACCGATACCTAAAATAAAGCTATGTTTTACTTCCTTGTGCAAACAATACTCATACAGGATATTCATATTTTATGCTGAAAATTAATGTTAAAACTGTATTATTGCTGTTTTCTCATTTAAAAATGGCCCCTTGAGGGCAGCCCGTACCGGTACCTACTACCCTTACGAGATTTCAGGATTCCAATATTCCAAATGTTTTCGGGTATATCCTGCCCCAAAATAAATTAGAAAATAAAATAAACAAATAAAGAATTAAATTGAACTGTTTTCATTGTCAATGATGATACCGTATTGAAATATTATATGCAAAAAGATTAAACATGGCACTCCAGGGCAAACATCTATTAAAAGCTTTCAAATCAAAAATAAGATGAAAGACTGTCAGAATAAAAAGGCAAAACTCTTTACAATATGGTGCTTTCAGACTGGCCAGTTTTGATAATAATGCAATGGAAAATAATGCAACTTAACAATATTCCAATGAAAAGTAGTGCAATAACGTTTAGCAGGAACAAAAATTCACCGTTTTGTGCGCTTGTTTAGGGTGGTGATGGCCCTGGTGAAGAAACTGTCCTGAAGCCTGTTTGTCCTTGTTTTAAGGACAAATAAATTAATGGATGAATCAATAAATGAGTAAAAGATATATTTTGCAAACCACAGAAAAAAATGTTCAGCAGGCCGCAAATGGACAACCGGGCCATAGTTTTCACACCAGCATGCAGATATCGGTGAAGTTAAAATCATGATCATATTTATCTGACTGAAACCTGATTTATGAGATGAGAAAAGTGGATATAAAACAGCAGCAGGGCTGACTAAGAATCTTTGTGGATTGTGTCGGCGCTGGTGTGTGCTGACTGATGCGTTTGGGAAATGTTGTGTGCGTGTTAAGTAAAGGGGGAGGGGCTCCGTCAAAAAAGTGTGGGTGTGTGTTTTGGGGTGTCGCCGCAGACAGCAGAATCCCATTTGCACTTGTCAGTGTGGCTTTGGATCAGTCCTGACCCCTTCGCTCCTCAGCTCACAGACACAGTAATCACACTGTGAGGCTCCCCGGGCCCAAAACCGCATCGGCAACACTACCCCCCCCCTACACCTCAATCCCTAGACTAATGCTTCTTCATGTTTTCTCCTTTCCCTTTCCAGTTTCCGACTGATAGTTCCTACCTGGTTATCCATGAACAGTGTTCGACGCCTTACTGATCTATTAAATATTGTTACTGCTGTATTTTCCGTACTATATGCACACTTAAAATCTTCTATTTGTCAAGAAATCAGAAAGTGCGCCTGAACCCTGTACATTATCTACTACATAATATGGTGGATAAAATTGGTAATGCATTTGGTGATTATAGGGTATGTGCTACCACCAGGGTTGGGTAGGGTTACTTTAACTGGATTACTTTCAATTACTTTTGGATTACTCCAATACCAAATATGCTAATAAAAGACAAAAGAAACTAAATATGAAGA
The DNA here is from genome assembly GCF_059441175.1 of Urocampus carinirostris. Classification (NCBI taxonomy): domain Eukaryota; kingdom Metazoa; phylum Chordata; class Actinopteri; order Syngnathiformes; family Syngnathidae; genus Urocampus; species Urocampus carinirostris. The sequence goes on from NC_142361.1 coordinate 28,388,751, forward strand.
AAATTACTAAATTTTGTGCAGGCTTGGGGAGTAACGGAATACATGGAACGGCAACAATGATGTTGGCAAGCTGTTTGGATTTATTTTCATTTTGTTTTTGTCGCATTTTATGTTAGTTTTGCCGGAGATCAAAGAGATCAAAGCCAGGAGAGAAAGCTTACCACGTGTTGTGAGTCATCATTTTATTCATATTTAGTTTCTTTTGTCTTTTATTAGCATATTTGGTATTGGAGTAATCCAAAAGTAATCGAAAGTAATCCACTTAAAGTAACCCTACCCAACCCTGGCTACCACACAAGGATTTACGGTATATTACCATAATTGTGCAATGCTTGACCAAAATTGCAAAACACTGTATGCAACTGGAATCGAACCCGAGTAGTGGCGGTTAGGTACCACCATGGTACAGGTGACATTCAATAAGGTATTTGATCTTATCTCATCATCGCATTGTTTTACAAAGACCAGCACAGACTGAGAAGATCCTTTCTTCCTCATGCCATGAGGCTCTTTAACTCCACCCGGGGGAGTAAAAGCCCACATTAAACCCCACCCCCACATTTGCATATTACCCTATTTTTATTACAGTGTGTATTTTCCGTAGCACTAGTTAAATACTCTATATCAACACATTATATTGGGTATTTTTGTATTCTATTTCTTTTATTTTACTAATTTATTTTTCAACACAAGGAGTAGCTGGAAGTGTGAATTTCCCTACGGGGATGGATAAAGTTATCTCTGTCTATCTTTCCGTCTGTCTGTCTGTCTGTCTGTCTTCATTACTCTGACTGTTACGATTTATTTACAAATTACTGTAAATACTCACATTGAAGCTGACCACTACAACTGCTTTAAAATAGCTATATAATAAACTAAATGTCAGAAAACGTGTACACCAACCTGTGGAAGCAGTGAACCCTTCATATTTATTGTGCAATCTTGAGAGCTTGTATAGGAACACTTGGCCGAGACACTCCATATCCATTTTGGCTACAAACCACTTTAATATTTCCTTCTCTTCTAGGTATTGTCCAAGATGTAGTGCAATACAGTTTTTAGAAAAATTAAAGACCAAAATTCAGCACACTTTTACCGTGTACTCATGCCTGCCTATTGATTTTGTTGTTCTTGTGTAACCCAAATCTCCGAATATAAACCGACCCCTGATTTCAGTATTGGATTTTTCGTATGGCCGAGAAATAAGTCTTCATAATAGCATATTTAATTTAAAATAATTTATATACCTGACAAATGATAGTTACATAGTTACACAAGTTTTATTTTTTAAGTAATTTTCTGTTTTAAATCATTTTGTTTCAAGACAATGCATTTTCATTCTTTCTGATTCATCAATAAAGTCCCCTCTTGAATAAAACTATACATTTTATGACATTTTTTCCATTATATGAATATGATTATTTTGTAGTAGAAAAAAATAGTCTGCACTTCTTGAGGAATGTAGTTTTTTTTGGTCAATTGATAAAAAAAAAATGCTTTATAAAGATAAATAAAGTTAAGTTTAACTTACTTTTGGAAGATGGGCTTCAAGAGTTAGGTTACTTCCTCCTCCGTGGTAAAAAGTGGCTTATAAAAAGTGATCCAACCATTTTCTCAACTGCATCAAGCTTCCATATTTCACTTTCATTTCAAATGAAATGGCTCGCCTCTCCTTTACACTTTACACCAACCATATTAAATCGATGCGCGAGATATTGAACAATAAAAATTTCAAAGTTTTTTGCGCACTGGAGATACAGTATAAATTGTTTACACAAACTTTAGGAAGAGGAAGCGGATTTCTTTTTCGGGGTGGATGCTGGGTGACCTCTCACAGCGCCACATGCCAGTAGAGGCGGAAAGAAGCACTACATTAATGTCCTGTACTTTGAAAACTATGCATTTTCATGATTTTTTTCTATTATATAAATATGATTATTTTGTAGTACAGAAAAATAGGTCTGCACATGTTAAGGAATGTCGTTTTTTCGTCAATTGATCTAAAAAAAAAAACATTAAACCCAAGCATACATCTGTACTTTAAAATCGAGCATCGTTTCATGAAGTATTTGGCTGGGCAATAAAATCAAATTCATTTTTATTAATTTCTCGTTTTGACTTAAGAGTTAAAAATGGAAAATTGGAAAATAGTGAAATTGATATTAAGAATTCAGGAGTTGAATTTGAATCAAACAATTGTTACGAGCTAATTTTAGTAGTAGTAAAGTTATTCAGAAGTATGAATAGCAAAAGAAAAAATGATTTCAAGTACGATTAAGGTTCACCTGACTATTGCCTCTTTGTTCCTGCACGACATGGCTCTCAAATAAGAACATTTCTTGTTCAAAATGACCCCTCCTTGACCCACCTGACACGGCTACATTTTCTTTTCCGATCGTGCTCTGGAGACAAATTATCCCTTCAAAGGCATATACGTGTTCCGAAGCCATAAATCAGTTTTAAGACTCACATTGTGCGTCTGAAAAACGAAGCCCAACGAGGGGGCTGAGAAATCACAGACGGGCATATCAGTCGTGTGCATGCTGTACATGATCGTGTTTGGTCATTTTATTTCCAGGCGTGTGCCCATGCACACGATTCCTCGTAGCAGACCACGAAAGCCGATTAGATCGTCTTTCATCTTTCAGAAAGTCCGAGGACAGAGATGTGGCCCCGTAATCCGCATTTCACGCTCATCCGGATGCTTTTTGATGCGATCCGATATTCGAGAGGGAATCATGGTATACCTAAAGAATATCTGTGTGATCACTGCTTTCATGTGGAGGAATACATAAACATTTAATCCCGGGATTCTTGAAATTTCTGTATCGAGAGGTATAAAAACAGGGAATAGAAGAGTGAATGCAACTACAGGTACCCCCACATAAAAACCTTAATAGAACAGAATAGTACATAGTCGATATGATATACGTGCAATGTTAAAATGACATTACATATACATGTAATTAAAAATCACATTTTTATTTACCTTTGGTGTGACATGACTTGAGGTGGTATAGTGGAGTGGCAGGTGTATGCAGGGGGAAAGGAGACGGTCGATTAAAAAAAACTTTTAAACACTCCACTTGCGAGGATTGCCACACTCTTAGCATTTGTATTTGTTGTACTCACCTCCCATTTTTTTAGATAACATTCTCAATCGTTGAGTGGTTGTAGCCATATTCACAACTTGGGTAACAGTGTGTGTGCCTTCTTTGTATTTATTGTTCTTCACCAGCTTCATTTCCATGGTCATCATGTTTGTATTCTCCTTTTAGCATTTAGACACATTGCAAAATAATACAGTACTCTATCACCAACTAACAAAGTCTTTACAAAACCTGGGAAACAAGACAGAGGCATTGTGGGAAGTAGTTCAGCCAATACCATATTGGTTTTTTCATGATGCTGTGTAGCAAACCAATTACTTGTGTTAAGCATAAACACCGCATTGTTTTAATTGTTTATTGGGATACAAAATAATTTACCACTGCTCATTATTTTATTCCGCTTTCCTTGTCAAATGTTTCTGAGGCAATTATTCTGGAAATCAAGCTGTATACACTTGCATTTATGTCAGTTAGTCATGTTTAATTGTAAAATGATTGTTGAGTTGGAATAGTTTTGTCAAAAACTCTCTGTTAGATGATATATGGTTTTAAGATCACGAGATAGAATCTATAAAATGCATTTATGAATTTAATTTAATTTTTTAAATTTTGATTAAACACTTAAAAAAGGAAACAACCTGCTATTGCTTACTGTTGAGCAGCTGAAATTATCAGCATTTTTATTATTTTATTTATTTAAAACCTCACTAAACAATGGATGAATTCTAAATAAAATGCAATTATTTTGATACTCGATTAGTCATTGATTAATCGAATTATGTTTAAATCATTCATTGCCTGTGTCTTTGAGGTTGTTTCAGAAATTCATCCCGATTCGTTTGAAGACTTCTCTGTAGAAATTCTTTTAGTTCGTTCTCATTTATGTAGACTATTTTTTAATTCCTTTAATTTCTCCAGGAGTTTGTTTTACAGTGTGACGATCTAAAGACATCGACTTTTACAGTTCTCCCCAGTTACCTACGATTGGCCCCCATCCAAATTGGGGCTGTTCAGCTTCGGTGGAAGTCCGCACACCGCCGAGTGCTGTTAAACTTTACGTTCCTCCTCATTAGAACGTGGCGGGAACTTAATGTGACAGATGGGTTTCGCCACACACACATAAGACGTACTCGACGCATCGGCGCGCTGAGGTTTCTACCATCGGAGCAGATAGAGCGTGAAGCATGAAAGAAGCTTCAGTCTGGGCCTTCACTGCCGCGCTCTGTGTGTTCCTGTTCCAGTCTGCCACGCATCGGCGACATGCAACAGAACAGATGTTTAATTGATTCGCTTTGGCCTGACGCTCGCTCGAGTTATCTACCTTTGAGCAGAAAGTGTCTGGAGATACCTTTCTGTGACTAGTTTTGTTTTTCCATAGAATTGACTCACAAACATGGGTCAATACGGAGACATGTGCAGAGAAAGGCAGGTCTGCGTGTCAGGACCAGAACAGAGACAGGACCCACTTGTCCGTTGCGTTTCTCACAAGTTTTATTGGAAGAAAGAGAAAAGGTTGCGCCCACGATCCGGTGACTGCTGGATGAGGGAAGCAGGTCGCTCTGAACGCGGAAGTGGATCTTCCGTGTCGAGCGATGGCGGTGTCGGGAACGGAAAAACGGGTCAGTAGCCGGGACAGGAGAGCAAAAATGCGGTCGGGGTCGGAAGCAAGACTTAAGCCAGGAAAGGAGAGTATAAGTGGTCGGGGACAAAAAGAGGTCGAAAGCCCAGACGCGAGAGTAGATGTGGTCAGTATTAAAAACGGGTCGAAGCCGGGGGACAGACAGGAGCAAAAAAAAACAAGTGGGAATCAGGGTCAAAATGACTTAAAATACATTATCCTCAGACTGGGTCATTAATTATTATCATAATTTCAAATTTGATTAATTCATTCAAAATTATTTATTCTGATAATTTTTATTTATTATTGTTATTATTTTATTTCTTATTTATCCATCCATTATAATTTTAACCATTATTATTTTTTTAGACTTAAAAAAAAAACATTTATGGGATTTTTTTTAAAGAAACGATTATTTAAGATACAATTATTTAAAATGATAAGTTGGAATATCTAATTTTTATATGAAGTGATTAAATTATTCAAGATATATTATTTACATGATATCTCCTTTAAAGAGCAGGTAAAAATCAATTCTAATTAAAATCCAAAAACTGCATAGCACTGTTAATGCAACGAGTTGCAACTCAATCTGCTATCAAAAGCACATTCAATGAGCAACATGAAGATAAAATGTCATCTATACAGAACGCCAAAAACAAAGACACGCACACAATGCTTAAAATAGGATAAAAAACGAAACAAAACACCTGATGTTTGAACCGTGTATTTGTGGCATGTAAACTTTCCGAGATGCAGTGGTTATCACATTCGTCTGACACAAGAAAGCTCCCTGGTTCGAGACTAGGTGGAAAGGGATGGGTGCCACTAGGCTGTACTTGCCCAGGACATACCACAGAAAATGGAGCCCCGCGACCCTCGTGGTTAAGGGATCCAACCAACCTCCCAACCACCCAACCAAGCTTTCCCTCCAGACCTTTGACAGTGCAAAAATGATATCTGCAAATAGAGGCGGCAAAAACCTGCTGTCAGACATAGCTCAACTGCGCACTCATTGACGCACAAGCTAAAAATGTGCAATGGAGGGCCTGCCTTTCCCCAAAGCCACATTTCAATTGAAAGAAGAAATCCGACCTCTCACTTTGGACAAAAGTGTCTCAGTTTGCTTTAAGTGTGTTATTTTGGCCATGCTGGTCTGCTTTCTCTCCTTCTGTCTTGGTCTTGCTGCTGTTAGTATTGGAGACACTACTATACGGGTCGCCCAGACAGCAACACTGCTCCAGATCGTCATTTTAAGTGACAATTATTAAGGATGGAATTGAATTAAATTGAATTGAACTGAACTGAATTGGGGCGACAAGACAGCTATGTCATTTCATTTTTGTCGTATAATAAAACCAGATAGTGCTAGAGACCAGATTTTTGAATAGTCCTAGAACCGCTCTTGGGGTCAGTCTGTCATGATAACTGATTACATTCACCTGTGCCTGCTCGTTTGGCGCCAGTTGCTGCTGGCTATCTGATTAGTTCCCCGTCCTACTTAAGCTCAGTCCCTTCACTCGCCTGTGGTCAGTCCGTCAGCGAACCTCCGTTTTCACAAGGCAAGCATTTTTGACCTTGACTCCCGTCGGTCCCGCTCTTTCACCCGTTTTCCACCCGTCCGTTCCTGATTTCCTTGTTTGTCTTCGGCTACGACACGGTTTTTTGACCATGACCATGTTTTGATATTCCGTCCCGGCTAACGACTCATTTTTTTGACCCCGACCATGTTCTGCTCTACTGTCCCGGCTAACGACCTGTTTTTCCGTCTACTACGCTACAATCTCCCACTCCGAAAGATCAATTTCTGCATTCCGAACATTTTCCGATTCTGTGAGCAGCTTGCTTCCCGCGTCCAGCGAGCACTGGATCGCGGGCGCTGCCTTTCCTCTATAATATATCCGTTCTGGTGGTAACACAGTCTGGTAGTGCGGTTACATTTTAATTAGGTGTATTTTGCCCCCCTACGTCAAAGACCCACAGTATTTCTCAAAGGAAGGGAACATAGTGCATTTGAGTTTCTTCATATTTTTGGCTTGAATATTAAGCATTGTTCGTACTTACAGGTTGTTTTTGTAATTAGCTTTCTTCTTAGATTACAGCTATACGCACACTTTTTATTCAAAACCTTATATATTTTATATTTTTATTTGCATACTTTTCTCTTTTTTTACCTTGTTGTTTTTTATTGCATGTATGCACTCGTGCATATAGCATTTTTTTAATAAAAAAGTAGAAGTTATTGACTTTTTACTTGTTTTTACTTTATGTTCTTTCTTTTAAATGTTTTCCCTTTCCACCCTTTTTCCCCGCATTTTGGCCTTTTTTCCAAAAAAAGACAAAAAGGTGCGAGAAAAACATAGCTAAATACTGCTATTATTGAACCCTTTCCAGCCTACGTCATCACCGGATCACCACAGGATGTGTGCACATTTTTTTACCCAAAAGAGTGGGAGTAGGAGTAGAAGTTTGAGTAGATTGAGGTAAATTTTGTATGTTGAGATACTTTTTTTCCCCTGCCGATAACCTATATAATTCCTCTTTTGGAGACCAGTACCCATAACCCATATAATATACTACAAAACAAAAATACTTGCCAACATTTATTGACAAAATTGTTTTTCACATTTTAGTTTGAAAAACGTGTAAAACATTGTTTTTTTATTTAAAAAACAAGAAAAAATGCAAGATTTAAAAAGTATTTGAAATGAGCAAAATTTACTGCAAATTCCAATATATTTTTTTTAATTAGATTTTTAAAAATAACAACATAATTTTCAAAACGAGGAACATTGTCTGCCATGCCATTTTGTTTACTAAAAAAACCCAAGTAATATCCAAAATTGGGAAATTGCTATATTTACAGGAAAAACATTCTGTTTAGATGATCTGTTTTAACATATTTTCAAAATTAACTTTTTTTAGGAGCACCACCTAGAGCAATTAGAATTAGATCCCTAAATCACTTCAGATTTCACAATTCAGCAAATTTTCAAAATTTTCAATGCTGAATAAATTCAAAGGACTTGGTTTATGTCAAGACCAGAACAGAGACAGGACCCACTTGCGTCTATCAGCTTTATTGGAAAAAAGGAAAGGGTTGCTCTGAACGTGGAAGTGGGACTTCCGTGGCGAGCTTTGGCGGTGTCGGGAATGGAAAAAAGGGTCAGTAGCCAGGACGGGAGAGCAAAAACATGGTCGGGGTCGGAAACGAGTCGAAAGCCAGGAGAGGAGAGTAGACGTGGTCAGGATCAAAAAACGGGTGGAAGCCGGGGAACAGATAGGAGCAAAAACAGGTGGGAGTGAGGGTCGAAAAAGGCTTGCTTAGAGTAAACTGAGGTTCGTAGACGGACTGACAACAGTTCACAGGAAGGAGTGGGTTTCAATAGGGACAGGGAGCCAATCAGAGTCCGAGGCAGTTGGCGCCAAAGAGGCGGGCACAGGTGCATCACATCGGTAATCATGACAGTTTATTACACAAGACTTATTCAGCTTTAGCATCAAACCTACACGGATCCATTATTCATAAACAGCGATTTACTGATGTACAGTATGAAACTGCAATGTCACAAAGTTGACTGTCCAGGAAGCGTGTGGTTGCAGGGAATCCTATCCAGAGTTTTGAGAAAAGAAGAAAATCATTCACTCCGTGAAGCTAATAATTTGCTGCCTTGAGAGGAACACCGTAACAAGAAGTGGGAACCGCGAAGCTTCTGTCTGCGGAACGAGAGAAGACGCCAAATATTTTTGCTTGAATTGCGTTTGACTGTAATGCTAATGGCTAACAGTGTTCACTCATAAAATAGCAGTATTCTCACTCTACTCAAGCAGAACATTGAGTGTAACATGTCGGAAATTACTATCGCCTCATCGCTTGTTAGAATGTGTGTGTGGTGTATTCAGTCACAGTTTTGCTACTTGAGATCATTCAGTGGTTCCTAGCTGTTTTTATGTATGTCACGCCGGTGGATTGTTTTTAGGCAAAGGACTTCCTTCGCTGCAGTTTTTTTTACATTGTACTCTGACAAAAAAGCATCTGGTGGACAGTTTATTTTTCTCAGTTTATTTCTTATTTTTCCATTTTACTATATACAGTTTATTTTTTTGAAATTAAAACAATAATATTTAAAAACTTTTCTGATATGACAAATGGCACATCAAATGGCTTATTTCATTTTATATCTTTTGTTTAGTATTTTTCCGAGGGTTTGGATTAGATTCTTAAAGTGGGTTTGGGTAGGGTTACAAGGCTAAGGGGGTTAGTTAGGATAAGGTTAGCATTTAGCGTTTGGGGGATTGAGTTGGGTTTAAGTTTAGGGTTTACGATCGGAGTTGCCAGCGTTAGTGTTTACAGTCAGAGGGTAAGGTTAATGGGTACAGTTGGGTTGGGTTGGGTTGGTTTGGGTTAGGTTAGGGTTAGGGTTTAGAGAAGGGGTAAGCAAACTTTTCAGAAAAAGATCCAGATTTGATAAGCTGAAAATATGTGAGGGCCTTTAACAAATTCACCTTCCGTGAAAGGTTTTCAGTGCTTGACAATCAGCGTCTTGACTTCATAGCTTGCCTTTGTAGCTTTTTCATTTGACTCGCAAGGTCTTGTGAAAAGGCGCTGCTGTGCCATTACAAAAAGCATCCAGTTGCTTCACCTTTCTACATTATTTGTTTGCAGTTAGCTGTTTGTAGTCAGCAAGTTTTGTCTGGCAGTGCCTCTTTATTTTATATGCTTTGAAAACACCCACAGTCTGTTCGCAAATTAGGCAGTTTTTTTCAGATTTCGATGAAAAAAAAAAAACCCTCAAATTTCCATTTGTCCTGGAAGATGCTGCCCTCACAATCAGCTTTCCTTTTTTTTTTTTTTTTTTTTTTTTTTAATAGTCGCCATGTCGGAAATGTGTAGGGCTAAAATGTTAACAGAAAGCCATGGGCAAGGTGGTCAAAGGGCTACTGCCATTATCTGGTGAAATGGTAATATATATAATTTAACAAATCTATTTTACACTTTGGTCAACATTACTGGCGGGCCACATAATATTAATTTAATGACAGAGGCCGCAGGCTAGTAAAAATCTGATCACTGGCCGTAACTGGCCCCTTGTCGGGACTTTGGACATTCCTGAGTCACGGTTACGGGTTTCGAGTGATGTGATGTGATTAGAGGGTTAGGAATTGTAGGTTTTGGGTTAGGGTTTAGATTCTAAACTTTAGAAGGATGACGGTTTATGTCAAAGTTTGTTTGGGTTTTTCATTAAGATTAGAGGGTTAGGGGGTTAGAAAGGGTTAGGGTACAGTTAGAGTTATGTGGCTCAGGGGGTTAGGGGTTAGGGTAGTGTTTAAGGTTAGGGTAGTGTTTAGGGTTAGAGGTTCGTTCAAGGTTGGGTTAGTAAAGTTAGTGGTTAGTGTTAGTAGGATTTAGCATTAAGGTTCAAGGTTAGATGTTTACGGATAAGATTTTGAGGTTGGGATTAAATCTTTTTTTTTTTTTAAACCTCAAATGATCCTGGAAGTAGCACTAATGGAGAACTACTGTGATACATAAGTATCAAGTAAAAAACAATGCTTATTTTACATTGAGTTAACAAAAAAATTCACAATTTGTCTGTTAAAGATTGCGTAAGAGATAGGATGTGGACCCCATGCAATAAAAAGTGTTCTATAAAGACCTAATAAATGCCATAAAGGCAATGTTCAAAATGTCAGAAAATGCCAATGTGTGAATGCGTGTCTTCTCTAGCGCTAGTTATCACATCACTGCTGAAGCTGGCTGGCATTTGAGCTTAAATGTCACAACACTGACACTATTTTTGCAATCCAAGATGAGCAAAAGACGCCCTTTTGGTGGTCCTTTCCCTCAAAACTACTCAAGCACTCGCGTGGTTGCATCAATAAACCCATTCCGCGATTGAGAAAGCAGTACAAACAACTCGTGTCGGGATTAAGCAAGAACTCGGTGGATTGCGGTTTGTTAATGTAGAGCGTCAATTCAGGACAAAAACCTCCTGCTTCCTTTTCAAACCTTGTTCTCGTCCATATCCCTTGTCTGGGACCTTAGGGTGTTGTCGGGTGTGATCAATGTTCACACTAAGCTTCCACAGATTTGAGCAATCATACAAAGTCTGTGAGCATCGGTTGGAGCAACATTGAGCAACATCAATACTGTGGCAAGCAAACCATTATTAAACATATCCAAAACCGGCAATGGTCTATTTTTTTTTACATCACGATGAATTGGTTAATGTACTATTGGAATGGTCACACAGCCCACAAACTCTTTGTTTTTACAACAACTTTTCCATGAGATTTCCAATTTATAAAAGTATTTTTTGTCACATAACACTTACATTTTGAGGATTTATTTAGTTGGTTGCACAATACAGTATTTGTCATGAACCAGAACAGGATAAGGACCCAAACGCGTGACGTTACTCACACAAGCCTTTTATTTTACGGGATTTGGGGAGTCATGCACGTAAGGCAGCAGTCTGGCGTGAAATGATAGGAAGCCAGAGGCCTTCGAGATCGATACCAATTGCCAGAGTTGATATCGGACAGATGGGGTCGATACTGGACAGGAAGGGATAGACAGGATAGATAATGAAACAGGATATCGAAAATAAACAGGACAAACTAGACGGGAAAGAAAACTGGAGAAAATAATAAACAGGACAAGAATAGACGGATACAATACTGGAAACCGAAATTAAACAGCACAAAACAAACGGGAACAATACCGGACAGGAAATACCAACAGGAACAGGACCTAGTCGAAACCCACGTCTTGCGGGGCAGAAGTTCGTTGACGGCCTGACCACAAGGAGAGTCACAGGACTGGGTTTAAGGAGCAGGAAAGCCAATCTGTCAACGAGCCGCATCTGGCGCCACACGGGTGGGGGCCAATTGGGTGCCATGGCAACCTTGACAGTAATGTATTTATTTACACTTTTGAATTAAAGATTTGGCAATATGATTGACTTGAAATATTTGCAAATTATTTAAATGTAACAGCAACTTATAACCAAAGCAAAAGAGAATATCTTTAATATAAATGTGAACAGTGAGAATCCTGTGACAAGTTGTTTTATAACCATAGTCAAGGAGAAAGAAACATGTTTAACACATGGCACAAAGACGTAGATACTGTACATACAAGGCGCATCCACCAGATCAACTGCGAGGACGATCTCCTCCTTTATCCCCTCCCTCTCCAGCCACGCCCACCCAGCAGCTCCAGCTTACATGCACGCCTACTTTCTTTTACTCAACCGCGTGTTAACATTGACTTCAAAATACTGCGTTTAAAACAAACAAAGTAAACCCACATTTTTTTACCCACATGCACTGTAATTCCCGCCCAATTTTCTAGGGAATTAATTTTAGGGTCGGCATTAGCTCAGGAGGTAGAGTGCTCGTCTCGGGATCAAGAGGTCGTAGGTTTGATTCCCGGCTTCTCAGTGTATATGTCGAAGGGTCCTTGGACAAGACACTGAATCCCTAATGCCCCCGATAGCAGGTAGTTGCCTTGCATGGCTGACACTGCTATCGGTTAGTTAGTGTGTAAAAGGCTAAAGTGTGAAGCACATTGTAAAGCGCTCTGGGAGGTCTTCATTGACTTGAAAAGCACTATATAAATGCAGACCATTTACCATTTTGCAATGTCGAGCTCTGAATTTAACGCGCTGGATAGATTTTCTTGTGCGCTGAGAAGGTCTGGGCAACGCACAACTGCGCATGCGCGCAGCTTAGAGGGAACATTGGGTGCGACCACCCTGGAAATAGGACGCTAATCATGCAGGTTGACACGCTTGCTAGCACCTGAAATAAAGACCACATGTGCAGGAACCGCAGCGCGAGCTAACGAAGGCCGGGGCGGTTATTTATTTGGCGCTTTGGTGTCGTTGGGCCTGTCAAGGCACCTGTGTACACACACAAGAGTGTACTCAACATCTGTCGGTAATGACCGTTGCTTTTAGGGCCGCGTAGCGCCGCCGTCCCCCGAGTGATCATTAGACGCAAAAGGGAAGGAGACCCTCATTTTTTTTGCGGAGATTTGGAACACTATTTTTTTTTCTGAAGAGTTGAGGAATGAAGAGTTGAGTTGACGGGTCAAGCCGGGGTGGACCAATAATGCTTAGCGATTGCAGTAGCACACAAATATTTGGAATATTCACTTTTCTAAGCTGCCGAGGCAAAGTAGAATTTCATGATTTATTTTGTTATAATATTTTTGTAGTCAACCATATATCTACACTAACATATTCATAAACAAACAAAACTTAAAAATCTTAATTGGTGGTAGTCGCTATGCTAGCAGATTTATCGGCTCTGCTATCTGCTAAAGGTAGTTACTCTTTCTTTCAGCCACTACCTTGACAATACTAGCTGCTAAAGCGATGCTAGCGCGGATAATGGCAAACATCAACTGCCAACAACGAAACAAAATAAATCTAACGATCTTTTTGATCTAGAACACAGTATTTTGGAAGTCTGCTTTCATGTTTTTCCTCTTGTTCTGATTTGGTAGTGCCAGTAAGCCCTCGCCAAGGACCACTGTCCCATTAGATACCCTAACGCAGTGGTGCTTATACTTTTAAAGCATACGAGCTACTTAAAAATGAGTCAAAAGGATATAGCCATCATGAAAACTGCAAGGCATTTGAACGCTAAATGGCAGTGTGTCCATGCAAATACAAAGCAGTGAATACAGTTTCCCATGATCTACGAGTACCACTTCTGGGATCCACCAGTAGATCGCGATCTACGTAATAAGCAACCCTGCCCCTAACGCTTGGACTTTTGGCCTGGAAGCCTTTCCTGAAACCCTTCAGATTAGATTTTGGACATTTTGACTCTGGATTAGCATACATTTAGTGAAGCTTACATATATGAGCCTTGAGTGGCGCTAGTTGCCATGCTAGCGGCCTAAAATGTCGTTCTTTTTGCTAAAGCTACTTGCTTTTATGGTTAGATGCCACACCAACAATGCTATAGCTGCTAAAGAGATAGTAATTTGGTGAGTATACTGAATAGATCTTACGATCTTTTTGATCAAAAACATAGACATTTTGGGAGTCTGCACTGTTTTTCTCTCTCTCATTTTTTGAAGGTTTACGTTTGAAGCCTGAAATGTACTAATATGACAAATAGTACATGAAGGGCTCTTATGATCACGTGGCCATCGGTGAAAAGGAGTTTGACACCCCTGCCCTCTTATTTTTGGATTTGCTGCATTTCCTAAATCCTCTCAGTTTGGATTATGGACATTTTGACTCGAAATTGAGTGGTGCTAGTCCCTATGCTACTGGCCTAATTGGTTGTGCTATCTGCTGAGGTAGTTATTGTTTTGGTTAGCTGCCACCTTGACAAGACTAGCTAGTGACGTTGATACGGTGAGTATACAGGTTGCTTCTTTGATTAGTTTTCTCCTTGTATGGGCCAAAAGTTTGAATACATGAATGAATGAATGAATGAAAACTTTATTTTGAACATTGAAATAAAAACAGGACAAAAACAATGACTCAACAACAAGATAATGTTATCATAACATGTTCGAAAAGGGGTAGTCAGAAGCAGATGCTTAATTTCCCTACCCCTTCATCTTCCCTATCAATTACATTCTATAGCTCCTCTTTGATATCAAAATACAACACAATCTCAAGGATACATACATTACATAGGTCAGATATCAAGAATTATAATAATAACAATAGTCACATATTTTATACACTCATCATGGTAGTACCCATCCTTCAACATCATAATGCCACTAGTCACGGAACATCACTGTGACACCAATGATAATAACAACAATAGAGATGATATTAATAATAACAGTTAGTATATAACAATAACAACAAAGTTAACCATAGTTGTAAACTCAGTATTTCCAATCTCTAGTATCACTCATTCCCCATTTTCTTCATCTCTGTTTTCCGCCAGTAATGTTTTTTTGTATCTAAAATTGAACACGTAAATAGTTGGACATTGTTTGATCTCGTCTTGTAAATTGTTCCAAAGTTTGACTCCACACACAGACACACACATACTTTTCCTGGTGGTTCTCACCTTTGGGATTTTGAATTTACAACAGCCCCTTAAGTTATAATTTCCCTCTTTCCGAATGAATAATTTTTGGATGTTTTGTTGACCTTAAATAGCAGTTGTAAAGTGAAAAGGGCCAGTGGGGTCTGGGTAGTTTTGCAGTCATTTTGTGCTTTCACCATTTTGATATCATTGCTCGCAAAGTGGTGAGGGAGATGTATAAATGTTGCAAAATTAGTCACAACCTTTTTGATAAAGATTACAGACTTTTTGAGGTTTTGCACTGTTTCTCTCTCTCTTTTTAAACAATGTTCGTAATTACTTGGCAACGCACGCTCTCCCATTATATCCCCCAACACTTAGCTTTTTGGCCCCGCGGCCTTTCCCGAATCCCCTCGGCCGGCTCCCGCTAATCCCCGCCAATGGAAGGACATGGCCAAGAAGAGGTGCGGTTGCGGGTGTAGGTTGGCAGTTCCCAGAATAAAAAGAAAGACGGCTCAAATGTCCTACGCTCGCTTCGCCCTTCTAGAATAGAAATGCCAGCTTCACCCCTAAAAAAGCCGGCCTTTACGAGAATTTTGTGGGATTTTGATCCGTGTGTTGTGTTTGTGCGGTAATCAAAAGAACCACTTGGAAACACTGCACCACTACTTTGGAAATTGAAGTTCATAATTATCCTTTGTTTGTTGTTTTTGTTCTGTAGAGTAAGCTGGCTCAAAATAGGCAATTACAAAGTGATTTTTTTGCCACTATCAAACTTTTAAATGGAAATTTTCAGTAATCATCAGGAATTATTACCTATCATTGGATATATAGAAAAAATTGTGCCATTAAAATAAGGAAAACAATTATATTTCACGGATGAGTTCGGACTTAAAAATAGAATACTTTTGCCTTCTTCTTTTTCCCAATAATGTGCATATGTGTGAAGGTTTATCACTATTATTTTATTTATTTATTATTATTACTATTTAGGGCAGCACGGCGGCGCAGTGGTTAGCGCTTGTGCGGCACAGTTCATGTCATGGGAACCTGTCGTGGGTTCAAATCCAGCTCCAGACTTCCTGTGCGGAGTTTGTGTGTTCTCCCTGTGCTTGCGTGGGTTTCCTCCGGGCACTCCGGTTTCCTCCCACATTCCAAAAACATGCATTTCAGGTGAATTGGCCGGTCCAAATTGTCCCTAGGTGTGAATGAGCGAATGAGTTGTCTGTCCCTGTGTGCCCTGCGTTTGGCCGGCAACCAGTTCAGGGTGTCCCCTGCCCACTGCCCGGAGATGGCTGGGATGGGCTCCAGCCCCCCCGCGACCCTAATGAGGATAAGCGGTACGGCTAATGAGATGAGATGAGATTATTACTATTTATTTTTTTTCATTTTTCATATCATATACGTTTTTATATACACGTTTAAAAAAACTAAATTTGTTAAGCATAACAATACAATTCAATAAATAATACATATACATATTTATTGGACTATAAGCCGCACCTGATTATAAGACGCATCCTCAAAAGTTTAACTTATTTCATAGAACATGAATATCGGCGACGGTGGTTTCATGACTAAATTAAATTGATTCATTCATAAATGGTTTAAATATGTAGACGCATTTCCAACTTTAATTATTGCATTTCGGGTACATATTTTGCACCAGATTATCAGGTGTATTTTTCGAATTTCTGGTGAATTTTTGCATGATGTTTCTCACACAAGCTTTATTTTATCGGAAATGGGGCAGTCATGTATATTAACCCAAAAACAAGTGATTCGGCGATTGTTGGGCGGAAGACGTAAGGCAGCATTCTGGCGTGGAATGACAGGAAGCCAGAGGCCGATGAGATCGATACCAATTGCACGAGCAGATATCGGACAGATGGGGTCGATACCGGACAGGATGGGACAGACAGGATTGATATCCGGCACTGGAGACTGGAGTCCGATAACAAGCAGGACGAGATAGACAGAAACGATACCAGACACTGGAGATCGAAATTAAACAGGACAAACTAGACGGGAATGCTACCAGACACTGGAGATCGATATCAAACAGAAAACAAAACTGGAGATCAATATTACAAAGTAGCCGGGCAAAATAGACGGGAACGATACCAGACAGGAAACACATGCAGGAAACCGGAGAGAGTCAAAACCCACGTCTTACTTGTGCAGAGGTTCGTTGACGGACTGACCGAGGGTTAGTGAGAGCACTGAGCTTAAATAGGAGGGAGGCCAATCAGTCAACGAGCCGCAACTGGCGCCAAACAGGTGGGCCAATTGGGCGCCTTGGGCAACCGCGACAATTTTCTGTTTTTAGGTGCGCCTTATTGTTCAGAAAATGCGGAACTCCTTTTTTGTACTGATATTCCTACCCCCTTATGGCAGCAGCTCCAAAGATACTTGTATGACGGAAAACACACACCACATAGCAGTTAGTTATCACCATTATCACCAATGAGAATTATTGTTATTATAATAGATACTCTTATTATATAGCATGCTGAGAATGGATGGAGATATAATATATATATACCCCTACATTATTGTCATAATGTAAATATTGTGCAAAACACTTTACTTATTCTCTTTTTTTGTGTTTCCTTTTTTTGCAGGGAGCTGAACGGCAACAATCTCACACGCATCACCAAGAGTGACTTTGCTGGCCTCAAATACATCCGAGTTCTGTAAGTTTTATGCTTGTAATTAATTTTAAAATATGTCTTGGTTCTCGATAAAGTTGCCATTAAAGGAAATGAATATCATTCTCTCAACTATGACTCGATAGACCAAACATTAAATGAAGAAAAATAACACACATCTACTTAAAAATGACCTCTATTCTGGTGGCTTCGCTCTGCCCATGCATTTCTTCTTTCTTGTGATTGACGGCACCTGGTTTTAGTTTCATCTCATCTCATCTCATTAGCCGTACCGCTTATCCTCAGTAGGGTCGCGGGGGGGCTGGAGCCCATCCCAGCAATCATCGGGCAGTGGGCAGGGGACACCCTGAACTGGTTGCCAGCCAATCGCAGGGCACACAGGGACAGACAACTCATTCGCTCATTCACACCTAGGGACAATTTGGACCGGCCAATTCACCTGAAAATGCATGTCTTTGGAATGTGGGAGGAAACCGGAGTGCCCGGAGGAAACCAACGCAAGCACGGGGAGAACATACAAACTCCGCACAGAAAGTCTGGAGCTGGATTTGAACCCACGACAGGTTCCCATGACATGAACTGTGCCGCACAAGCGCTAACCACTGCGCCGCCGTGCTGCCCTGGTTTTAGTTTGTATGGCATTATTCTAGCGTCATCGCCCCCTTCGGGCCGTGCCCATAGGACAGGTGCATGCTACATCCAAACAGGGCACTATGAAATGTGTATTAGTAAAAGCATTATATGTAAATTATAATCATGGACATTTATTATGGGCCATGCAAAAAAATGAAGGTAGCGTTTCCCAGTGGTAAATTGTAATCGGAAGTACTCCCCGCAAGTGAAAATTGTAAGCTACATACTACTTCTATTTTTACCCAACACTTATATGGGGGGAGATTTGTCTCAATAATATCTACACAGGTATTGTTCAGATCCACAAACATATTCTTGGTTTACTTAATATCTTAAAATCATATGTCTTGATGAATGCACACGTAAGATTAAAAATCACATATGTTGATAGCAGACATATTTGTGGATCTGCAAAATACATGCTTCACCCCAGGTTTGATCTTTTAATGGTACTAGAGAAATGAGAAAATTGGCTTTGAAAGTCCTTGAAAAGTTCTTGAATTTGGCCATTAAATAGGTGTAGGAACCCTACAATGACCACAGTCCAGCTGCCAATCTTGACATATTTTAAGACATATTTTATAACTATTACAAACTCACTTTACTCACTAAAGTTTAAGATGACTTAGCATTGATGAAAAATAATTACTTCAGTGCAGTTTTTACGTCCCTTTCTGAAACTAACCCCACGTATAAAAGCACACAATCCTACATACTGATCACAAACTCTCATTACCATAATCCCAGTGAAGTGGCCTCACCGAGATGCACTCCACAGTACATTAAGCAGTTGAGTGAGTGTAACAAGTGATGTAATGGACTTCTTTGTCAGCGGCTACTGTTTTATGTAGCATCGTTTACGGTGCCCTCCACACAAGAAGCCAGATTGGAATGTCAAGAATTCGAGCTGGATTTAAATTCCACCTACGGGAGCATTAAGGGAGTGGAAGCTGTTAAGGGTAACTTTAGACGTTCACGATCCCATTTCCAATTGTTCCCCCTTCTTTGGATGTCTATCGTATTTTACTCTTTGTATTCTATGTTAAACATGTTTTTAAATGACTTTTGTGTCCTTTTCTAGCTAGCTAGCATTAAATGGCTGTTTACGCAGCGACCTCAATAGTTACCATCAGATAGCTATTTGTGTCATTATCTATCTATCTACAGCAGACCTGGGCACTCCGGTCCTGGAGGGCCATACGTCCTGCCAGATTTTGAAGTTTGCTCTTCTTTAACTCAGGTGATACAAATTATAACCTCGTTAGCAAGCTAGCAAGTGCTCGTTAACGATACTGATGATTGGAATCACCTGTATTGGATCAGAGAAACCTCAAAAATCATGCAGAACATACGGCCCTCCAGGACCGGAGTGCCCAGGTCTGATCTACAGGGTTGTGTAGAGTTACTTGAACATGATTACTTTCAATTACTTTTGGATTATTCCAAATATGCTAATGAAAGACAAAAGAAACTAAATATGAATACAATTATGACTCACAATACGTGGTAAGCTTTCTCTCCTGGCTTTGATCTCTTTGATCTCCGGCAAAACTAACATAAAATGCGACAGAAACAAAATGAAAATAAATCCAAACAGCTTGCCAACATCATTTTTGCCATTCCATGTATTCCGTTACTCCCCAAGCCTGCACAAAATTTTGTAATTTTATTCATATTTAGTTTCTTTTGTCTTTTATTAGCATATTTGGTATTGGAGTAATCCAAAAGTAATTGAAAGTAATCAAGTTAAAGTAACCCTACCCAACCCTGTCTATCCATCTATCTATCTATCTTTCACTCTTCCCCTCTCTCTTTCTCTCTCTTTCTCTTTCTCTCTTTCTCTCAAGTTTTTGAATGGATTTTGTGTAGATAGCTGACTAGCTAGCATTAAACGGCAATTTTTCAAAAATGCATGCTTTTTGAGGTCAAAAAAGAATAATAGCACATTTTTTCTTGGGAACTACACCAATGTAAATTAAAATTAATCAATCATTTGACAACTCATCAACTATTAAATCACCAATTGTTTTGATGAATTAATAATTGTTGAAAAACTTTAAATTAGAATTTTTTGAAAATATTTTGCAATTGGGGGTCTTAATTTAGAATATACGCACTTGTGTTGGTGTCCATATGTGCATCAAGACACCCTAGGCCACAGTTCGATGATCGACTCGTAGTCGTTTCATCGGACCTGCTGTCGCATGTTTTGGACACTCGGGTGAAGAGAGGGACAAAGCTGTCAACTGACCACCACCTGGTGGTGAGTTGACTCCGATGGTGGGGGAATATGCCGTTACGACCCGGCAGACCCAAGCGTGTTGTGAGAGTCTGTTGGGAACGTCTGTTGGAGTACTGCACAGTCTTATCTGGGCTGTGTGGTCCCTGTATGCCCGGTGCCAGAGTTTTTTCCGCATGGCTGGCAGTAAATCGGATTTCTTACCATTGGGAGTTGGACTTTGCCAGGGCTATTTGTTGTCAAGGATTCTGTTCAAGAGTTTTGACTGAATTTCTAGGTGTAGCCTTTGCGGGGAATGGGGTCCGGTTTGAAAGCCTCAGCATTGCATCTCTGCTGTTTGCAAAAAATGTGTTGCTGTTGGCTTCCTCAAGCCGTGATCTTAAGCTCTAATTGGAGCGGTTCGCAGCCAAGTGTGAAGCGGCCGGGATAAGGATCAGCACCTCCAAGTCCATGGTTCTCAGCCGGATATGAGTGGCATGCTGCTTCCGGATAGGGGAAGAGATCCTGCCCCAAGTGGAGGTGTTCAAGTATCTCCGGGTCTTGTTAACAAGTGAGGTTAGGATGGAACGGGAGATCGACGGACAGATCGGTGCAGTGTCTGACGTCATGCGGACCCTGTCCCGGTAAGTTGTGATGAAAAATGAGCTGAGTCGAAAGACACAGCTCTCAATATACCGGTGGATCTATGTTCCTACTCTTAACTATGGTCATTAACTGTAGGTTATGACCGAAAATAACGAGATCCCGAATACAAACGGGTGAAGTAAGTTTCCTCCGGAGGGTGGCTGGGCTCTCCCTTAGAGATAAGGTAAAAAGCTTGGTCATCCAGGAGTGACTGAGTGTAGAGCCGCTGCTCTTCCGAATCCAAGGAGCCAATTGAGGTGGCTCGGGCATATGATAAGGATGCCTTCTGGGCGCCTTCTTCAGAAGGTGTTCCGGGCATGTACCACTTGCAGGAGGCCCTGTGGACGACCAAGGACACGCTGGAGTGACTAAGTCTCTAGGCGGGACTGGAACACCTCTGGATCCCACCGAATAAGATAGATGAAGTGGCTGGGAGAGGGAGGTCAGTGCTTCCCTGCTGCGCCCACAACCCGCGCCCACAAATCGCGCCCGCTACCCGCAACCCGCGCCCAAAACCCAGATAGGCTGAAGAAAATTGATTTATTCTTTCATATTGGGAATTAGACTGATTCGACATAGAATAATTAATCAATTGACTATCAATTTTAAAATTAACCACCAACCACTTTGACAAAGTAATAAATGTTTTTAAAAACCTTTAGGAATTCTCCCCAAAATGTTTACTTGTCGTTGTCCTAAATCCTAATTAAGAATAGTGGCTCTTTCGATATTTTTCAAACGGGAATTTGACTGACAATTGATTAACGATTCATCAATTTTCGACTAGATTTAAATGAATAAATGAAATAAAGCGTTCCCATTTAAAGGACAATGTAATAAAATCAGAAAAATAATGACAAAATATTATCCCTTATTTTCCAATTGGAAATTTGAAAAATGTTAGCTCCTGTATGATAACATTTCTTACTTTACTATTTTGGTCTTATTAACTACAATAATATTTTGATAACATAAAATCTGCATTTCTAAAACGGGTTAAACGAATAACAGGCCATAAATTAGATGCTAGTAGCTACTATAAAAACTCTTCAAAGGCGTGTATTCCTTAAAGATGTTCTACCCTCTTTGCTTGCGTTTGGTCTGGCCTCCACCCGACCGCCAAGCCCAAAGACCACCACCGGAGCCGCACACTCTGAGCCACATTGGAACCTTTTTTCTTCCCTGCCCTTCTCTCTTTCTGCCAACATTCCACCGTCTACCCCGTGTCCACACTGCAGGCCTCTGTGTGTTTGTGGGGTGTCGACCGTGCTTCACCCGAGTGCGAATACAAACCCGCTGACACGAGTCTGGCCAAGCATGCCTTGGTTACTCAGATGTAGACCATCAGTGAAATTCCAGCTTATGGCAACTCTAATACTGTTTTCCTCTTGCAGGCAGCTGATGGAGAATCAGATTACCGTCATCGAGCGTGGGGCATTTGATGACATGAAAGAACTGGAGAGACTGTGAGTATACTTTGATTGTAACTGGAAACCTGAGCTTGTAAGTACAGTAGACACCTGGGATATGACATTGATCCATTCTCAGGTCGAGATTGTAAGGTGAAATTGACTTACATTGGGTGATAATAAACCAATGGTAATTAGCTAGTATTTTTCAAACCCCCGGTACAGCAGAAACACAAAAAAGATTGACAAAATAGTAAATAATAAGTACTACTTATATGTAATATACTGTATGTGTATATAGTTCAATAACATTTTAAATACATTTAAACATAAAGTAAAGATTAAATTGTATTTACCTTAGGTCTGATGTGACTTGAGCTAAAACCGCTGAGTTTGGGGGTTAATGTTGAGGGAAGAGGAGATAGCAGATTAAAATGAAAACTAACTAACTAATTTGAGAGGATAATCCTGCCTTTATAATTTTCTGATTCCTTAGCAAGGGTGATAGTGCGTCTGACTTCTTTCAATATCTAAAGCTTTGTTTCCATCTTCTTGCCTCTCATTTTAGCATCACTTCAAGTTTTAATAAACAAACTTGCATTGTCCTCACAAAGCACACTCGATTATGAACTGAACAAAGGAAGAAAAAGGCATTGTGGGAGGGAGTACAGTCAATAACATATCGTCAATTCCATGAAGCCGTCACACGAACCAATGGCAGACCAGGACCGTATATGACGTCGACCAATAGCAGACAATCGCCATAACGAGAGGCTTACAAATATATATTCGCAAAAATGCCATAACAAGAGGCTTTACACATCTAATTTCACATTGCAAAGGGGAAAAAAAATGTTAACGTGGTGATATTGTATCCAGAAGGTCTTGAGTAATTAAACAGTGCTTCACTGACAAATTTTAATATTGTATACTGTGAAAAAACATACTTTTGCTCCATTTATTCATTATTTTATGTATTTTTTAAAATTTTCTTTTATTTCTACTAAAACGTTGAAATTATTGGAAACATTTCCCTAACTATCGGGAAAAAAAACCATTGTATTCCACATCATATTCCACATTTTAATGAAATATAATGTAAGGGACACAAAAACACAAAATCAAAACAAATTGTCATGTATACACATGTGTTTAATTATGAGTTAACTAGAAGGGAAAAATGTGGTTAATCAAAGTTGAATATTTTAAATGACTTTCTTGTCAAAATCAGCATTGTCTCCCTCATGGCACACCGTTTCGGACAAAACCAGCAGGCAACTCAACCGTCACGTTAGCAAATCAGTAGCGCTAGCCCGGTGGAAACCTGCGCCACAGATGACTCCACCGGCACGCGTGATTAGCGGCCAACTCCGTAAAATACTTTGGCTTAATCCGAAAAATCCAATTTGGATTGCGCAAAGCTATAAAGTCTTTCTCAGCAGACGGTGGCAAAGATCCCAACATCTTGTCAAAGTGTGTGCACGAGTCACAGCCACTGCACTCAATCCCACGGGCCCCTGACGACTCTGCGGAGGGGAGAGCTGTGGTTTCCAACAAATTAGCAACAGCCTGTTCCTCATTGACTTAAACGCTCTATTTGCATACAGCCTGCCAGTCCTTTTGGGCTTTTGCCTGCTATTGTTGCTGTCAAGAATCTTTGATTATGTTTGCGAGCAGGGAATGGTCGGATTGAGATCAAAATTCCAGTTTTTGGATCGATTAGAATAAAAAAATGGTTGAAAAAACGTTGAAAAGATGCCAAGGTTCAGTCTAAAAGAAGATTGTTAAAACAGTTGCAAAGACATGAAAAAAAATGTCAAAAGACGAGAAAATTAGGTTAAAAAGACCACCATGGTTTTGTCCAAAAAGGAGATGAAATACGAATAATTCGTCCTAGCAAAAACTGATCGTAAAGATATTATTAAAAAAAGGTTAAAAAGATGCAAAGGTTCAGTTCAAAAGGGGTTTGATTGAACAGAGTTAAGATAATATCTATTTCAAGATTTTAAAAATACTTTTTAGGGTCTAAAAGTTATAAGGTAAACGCAATAGCAGCTATTCTTGGACAGTGTTTTGACCACAACCCAAGTTAAGATGTCCAATTCTGGACAAAACCATGTCCAAAATGGACCAGACCAGATTTAACCAAAGGGCTAATACTTTAACCCCTCATCTATGTCATTAGCCAAATAGACGTCTTTTCAGTGTTACATTTTTACATGAAATGTAAGACAATCAGTGAAATACTGAAGTTTTTTTTCCTCCAAAATCGTAAAATGTGCTTTGTTGCCACCTATTGAATGTTTATAAATCATACTTGTACTATGCTTGCCAGAGGCACTGATTTACATGATATACAGTAAATCAAGTACTGTAGTTTCTGCTCCTGGATTTTAAACTATACCTCGTTGCTATGTTTTGCTATGTGTGTTTATAAATTTTTACTCATACGCTGTGCGCCAGGTATACACGATATACGTACAAGTAAGACTGTGGCATTCTTGATGTAATCACAGCAAATTAAATGAAAATGTCATGGACAAATCAACCCATTCACATGAAGCTTTTTTTAACGAGTTAGCCAGAGTTAGCT
The DNA here is from genome assembly GCF_059441175.1 of Urocampus carinirostris. Lineage (NCBI taxonomy): Eukaryota > Metazoa > Chordata > Actinopteri > Syngnathiformes > Syngnathidae > Urocampus > Urocampus carinirostris. The sequence continues at coordinate 28,413,663 of NC_142361.1, forward strand.
TGTATAATTAAAACTCGTACTACAAGGTTTGACATGGCTCCAACCAAGGTAGAGAAAATTGCTGGAAACAAATCAACATGTGCCCTAGGCATCGGATAGACCAAATGAGCTAACATGAATACGATTGTAGTGTAATGAACCGGAACGGGATCAAGAACTATATGCGTGATGTTCTCACACAAGCTTTTATTTTACGGGAAATGGGGAGTCATGAACGTGAGGCAGCGGTCTGGCGTGGAAAGACAGGAAGCCAGAGACGGACGAGATCGATACCAATTGCCCGAGCATATATCGGACGGATGGGGTCGATACCAGACAGGACGGGACAGACAGGATTGATATTGAAACAGGATATCGAAATTAAACAGGACAAACTAGACAGGAACGAAAACTGGAGAGAAAGATAAACAGGACAAATATAGACGGGAACGAATCTGGAAAGCAATGTTGAACAGGACAAAATAAACGTGAACATGACAGGAAATACCAACAGGAAAGAAGACAGAACCCACGTCTTGCGGGGCAGAGGTTCGTTGAAGGAGTGACAAAGGAAGAGTGAGAGCACTGAGCTTAAATAAAAGGAAAACCAATCTGCCAACGAGCCGCAGCTGGCGCCACACAGGTGGAGCAAATTGTGCGCCATGGCAACTGTGACATTTAGTTTATAACGGGATAACACAACCTTCTTAGTTTGACATTCTTCGTAAAACACCAGTGTTTGTTATGGCTTCATAAAAGTTAAAAACAATGCCCCAAAAGAATAAAAAAGAATAAAATGTCTGGCTAAGATACCGGATAAACTAAACAAGTTAAGATAAACGAGAATTATTTCCATGGAAAGAGTAAGCTAAACTTCTTGATTCGACCTTGTTCATACAACAAGACCAAGGTTTGTTATGGCTTCAACGATGCTAAAAAAAGTCTTTGGAGTTTTTGCCTTAAGCATCAGATGAACAGAATAATCCAAATTGAATGAGAATTCCATTGACAAAAGGAGTAACACAACCTTCTTAGTTTGACCGTTAGCATCCTGAATATGAACATATTCGGATTTCTTTGTGCGTTAAAAAAAAAAAATATATTTTAAGCCGGCAAGTAAACATACCGATTTTGTAACTCAAAACAACCCCACGCTTGTTCTCCCGTGTAATCGATGTCGCTCACTTGTTACCGAACGGGAAGTTTCGCGAAATTTTACTCTTGGGAGAGCGAGATCTGTATGTAATCCTACCCGAGCGCCGCGTTATAATGTCACGACTTGGAGATAATTCACTGATCCGTCTCTTCCATTCCCAGTGAACTTTAGCGCAGATATTTATGGGACGTTCATGGGAGACCGAAACACAATAGCCGGCGGCGATGCCGATCCGATGGCATCTTGCAGACATTATTCACATTCGCAGCTTCCCCACAAACACTCGTTCACTGGTACTTTCTCTCTTTTGTAGGCGTCTGAACCGTAATCAACTGCAGCAGCTTCCCGAGTTGCTCTTTCAGAAGAACCCCGGCCTGTCTCGACTGTAAGTAACTGCAGCTTCTTCTATTTTTTTTTCTCCTTTTACATGTCATCTCTCAACACGGCTCTTGCTCTGGTAGGGTTTAATTTACCGATGGTGGCTCTGCACAATTAAACAGCAGTCAGACATAAATTTTACTTAGTGGACGGCCAGTTGAGGTTTCGATGTTCCCGGTGTGCTTTTATGATTTTTTGGGGGGACCCTTGTGGCTGCATTCCTAATCATCAGCAGTGTCTATTCGAGAAATGGTGTGTGGCCCACTTGATTTTGGGCACTGTTCCAATTTCAAGAGTACGGATTGAGATTTTTCTGTTTCCTTATACATATGTGGTCCATGTAGGTGAAATGGTTCATTTTTTGGGGTTGGGGGTTTGTATTTAATCAGTGTCCCCGTTGTTAGCTGCTGGCTTCAGCTGACTTTATTCCAGTTACCTGCAGCATCTGGGAATAATAAAACGGGCATGGAAAAAGTATTTTCCTGCCATCTTTTCCACACTACGGTATGATTTTGACCTCAGACCACCATTTTCTTTTACTTATTTGTTTTATATCCATTCATCAAATGGTTACATTTGTAATCTGTCCAATGGACAATATTTATAAATTCTCCCATTTACTACTCACCCTTGGATCTTGAGGATCAGAATTTATATTATTTGTAACACTTGCACACATAAAAGTAGCAGATAAGTAAATCACAAATAGGCAATCCGCGAGAAAAAAAAAATCTTATTGATAGAGTACGGTGAATCAGGAAAGTAAACCGAAGAATCTCTGTTTGATTTAGCTTGTTTTTGGTCAGCTTAAAAAAAACACAATCAAGCTACCACAGGTAGAAAAAAAGACACTTGTTGATATATTCCATTATCCCCTCCACTTATCCTCAGTAGAGTCACACGGGTGTTAGAGCCCGGGGCACACAGAGACTGACAATTCCCTCGCTCATTCACACCTAGGAACATTTTGGACCGGCCAATTAAGATGACATGCATATGTTTGGAATGTGGGAGAAAACTGGAGTGCCTGGAGGAAACCCACACAAGCACGGGGAGAACATGCAAACTCTGCACATGAAGGCTGGTAGCTGGATTCGATCCCATAACTTGAGAACATTCACCCACCGTGCTTCCTGTTGTTGATATAATATGGTAAATAAACTAAGCAAATAAAACTAAAAGCCTTTATTTAATCTAATTTGGATTGCTTATCTGCCTTGTTCCAAAAAACACATACAAAAAAACAACAACACACAATTAAGCGACCATAGAAGGAAAAAATACCTTTGTCGATGTACAATATAATGTTCAATAAATCAAGCTAATAACTAAAGAGTTTCTTTTTAATTTAACTTGTTTTTGCTCAGCTGCCTCATTCAAAAAAAAAATTTCTTTGCTGTTTTAAATGATTAATTAAAAAAACACAAATAAGTGACCATAGAAAGAAAACAATTATCACTTGTTGCTATATTCTGGTAAATACATGAAGCAAATAAAACTAAGAGCCCTTATTTAATTTAACTTTCATTAGATCAGCTGCTTCATTCCAAAAACAGTTTTTTTGCCGTTTGAAATTATATATAAAAAGAAAAATAATTAAGCAAAAATATGAAAAAAAAACACTAGTTGATAGATCTTGGTAAATAAAATAAGCAAATAAAATTAAGATTCTCTATTTGATTTAAATTGTATTTGCTTAGCTGCCAAGTACATAATATGAACCCACTTCTTTTTAATTTTGTGTTTGACGTCAGATTCTTGTTTGCACTTGCAATCTTTCACTAAATTTATTGCTCTGACCAATTTAAGCTGTTCACTCTTTTCAGCTGTTCCGGGTTTATCCAGTTTATTCGTTTTTTTTGTTTTTTTTGTGCTGGAGGGGATTAACACTAGCCCTCATGCAGTGCCGTTGGCTGAGATTCATTCTTACGAGAGGAAATATGTAACCGGGCGTCCGAATTTTGCCAAGTTGTATCCTCCTGGCTCCTGTAGTGTTTCTTTTTGAATGCACACGCTTCAGCTCCATTCTAAGCTACAGCGACCAGTCGTGGTGAATTATAACACATTGTCACTTTAAGGTTCATTTCGATCATCATTCATTGGCCGTCTAGTTAAAAAATTAACTTTGACGTTGATATGTTGTTTTTAACTTACTTTGGCATTGCAATTGTTCAATTGTGTCTTGCATAGAAAAATGCTTTTGACATTTTTTTTTATTCAACTGGGTCTTTGAAGGAATTACGTATTTTATGGCATTTCAATCTCGGATTTTGATCTCTTTCTTTCTAATGCTAAGTCATTTTTTTGGCGTTTAGGTTAAGTGTTGATCCTGTGAATAGAGAAATTCTGCTTTTATTTTGGCTAACCCAATACTGACCTTAATCGGTGCATGACCTTGAGCATGCCCTTTAGCGCCTCCGCCAACATCCAATTGGATTTCCGTCTCATTATTGCAAACTATGCACCTTTATATCACGCCGTCCAAATCGATTCACTGTGTGCAGTTCAGTCCTTCGCTCTTGATCCTTGGCAGGGTTAAAGTGAACCATTAAATCAGGTGCGCCGCACATTCCGAATCACTTCAAAATCAAAAACAAAACTATCCTTATGGTACCTTCGGTAGATTTATGGATTGATTTGAGACTTAAAAACAGCAGGAAAAGACAAAAGCCTTTTTATGCGTTTTTTAACTCTTTATGTGTCTGGCCTGTATGCTGGGTTTTGGTTCCTGTCTGATGTGGTTAAGTTACGGCCATTTTCCCTCCTGCCAGCAGTTTTTAATGGACTTAAAAGGTTCTGGGCTCCCAGGGGGAGTCTTTCGGGGCTATTTCGTTTGTACCTTTTGTCAGATTCAAGCGGGGGTATGATTTTGTAAGTTAAATTTGAACCTTTGCACTAGTGCAAAGTGCTTGCTGGGTTTTGTTGAAATCTGAGATTAACATGTAAGTTGTAGGACTCTCTTTATTTAAATACGAAATGTTTTTTTTCTAAGCTCTTTGTCTCAATTACACCAGTAAGTGAGGCTTCTGATTAAATAAAAGACACAAAAAAACAAAAACGAAACTGTGGCCAGAGGAACGGATCTCACAAATGTAGACACAAAATAAGATTTCAGAAAAGGTTTTATCTGCAAAAAAAAAAAAAAAGTATGGGTTAGTGTACAGAAATCGAAAAAGGACGTTTACTAGCATTGTCAAAATTCGGGCGGCAGTAGCTCAGGAGGGAAGAGCGCTCGTCTTGGGATCAAGGGATCCCAGTTCGAATCCCGGCTCGTCCGTGTTACATGTTGAAGTGTCCTTGGGTAAGACACTGAACCCCTAATACCCTCAATAAGCAGGTTGGCGCCTTACATGACTGCAAGGCTGCAATTGGGAAATGTGGAGCACAATCTAAAGCGCTTGGGAAGTCATTGACTTGAAAAGCGCTATATAAATGCAGATCATTTCATTTCATTTCAAGACATCAAAGATAAACTAACACAGGTTCCGCTACACATTCCTGCTACAGAATGTTGAAAGACTAACTAGATCTAAATGCACAAAACATGAAAGGAAGGAAAAATTATATTTTGGAAGACGAATTAGCTTGCACTGAACAAAACATGTAAGGAATATAATGTTGGATGTGTTCCAATACCATCTAGTTCTCACTAAATACTGGATGTTGGATAACAACCTAACTCACACTGAACAAAAAACAATGAAAGGAAGATAACAGAAAATATGTTGGAATACCAACTGGGTTTAACTAAAAAAAACACAAAAAGAAGAGGGTGCAGAGAGAAATCAAATGCAAACTGGAGAAGGTGACATTTTGAACATTTAAAATGGAATTTAATACATGAACAAAACATGAAAATTAGGATACGCAAGATATGCAGGAACACAAACTAAATTGGACTGAAGAAAACATGAAAGGAGACACCATGGGAAATTACCAACTGGTTGTAACTGAACACAGGATATGTTGTTACACAAACTAGCATGGACTCATAAACAAAAAAAAGCAGTGGCAACTGAACAGAACAAGAAAGTAAGAAGACATGGGGAGCATACAAACAAGAACTCAAAAAAACTTTTCAAATTTTAAGAGTATCTACAATTAGTTTAAAAAAAAAAGAAATTAACAAAGTTAACTTTTATCTTCCTTTTTACAAAAATGCAGTGTCATTTTGTGTTTGTTTTAAAAATATCATTTCATTTTAATGAACACAAAAATACGGTCCACTCCTCCCAATAAAAGCATAAATAAAATGCAATGTTAACAACCTGTTGTCCTCCCGTCGGGTTTATAGCCCCCTTCCCTTGTCCCACACATCTGTAATCTGCTAATCCATGTCTGTAATTTGCATTTCGTCGCAGTGGGAGAGCGAGAGGAAGTGAGTGTTTGTGGGACGGTAAGGTGAGAGGATTTAGCGTGAGGCGGAGAACAGTTAGTTGAGGAGACACCCTGGAGGGTGCAGCATCTGGATTAAGGTCTGGACCAGTTTTGGGAGGGGAACTGGAATTTAAGGTTGTTGATGGGCGTTGTCAAAACTCCACCTCGTCAGAATTGGTGTTCTACACGGGGAGAACATGCAAACTCTGCACAGGAATTCTGGATTTGATCCCATAACCTCTGTACTGTGCTGCGGATGCGCTAACCACTCATCTGCCATGCCGCCCTAACATAAAAATAATGTTTTTTATTTTGGGATATTTTTGAATAATTTTGGGGTACAATAAAATAGTATTTTTTTGGTATTTAAATTCTTTTTTTATTTTAAAAAATTATTTTTTTCGTAAACCGGATATATTTAATCTGATTCCAAATAATCACAATTGTGTCATAGTTGCCATGGCGCCCAATTGGCCCCGCCCGTGGGCGCCAGTTGGAGCTTGTTGACGGATTGGCTCCCTGTCAGTATTTAAACTCTGTCCAGTTAGCCCCGTTGATACAACATGAATAAGACATCACAGTGTGGTCCAGGTCCGTCATGAGTGTACACCACTCGGTCCGTCTGCGAATCTCCGTTTTTACATGGCAAGCCCTTTTGCCAGTCCTGTATTTTTGCTCTTGTTTTTCTATCGCTACGGTCTGTTTGATCTCGACCACGGCTACTCTCCTCTCTTGGTTTTCGAATTTTTTCTGCCTTTTTTCTGCCATCGCTCACCACGGAAGTTCCACTTCCGCAGCTGAGCAACCTACTTCCCGCGACCAACGATCTCCGGATCGAGTGTGCGCTCCTTTCCCTTCTTCCCAATAAAACTGTGAGTAACGTTACGCGAGTGGGTCCTGTTTCCTCTTCTGGTCTCTGTGACACAATTGTACTTATTTTACCTTTTGGTCATAATTTTTTATAATATTTTTTTTTATGAAAATTGTTTTCTAATAATGTCCAATAAAAAAGATTTTTTTTTCTTATTTTGCAATATTTTTTTCAAATAAATAATTGAAATAATACCTAAAACAAACAACAAAATTTGTATCAAAATAAATATACTTTAAAATCAGAAAAATACTTCTTTATAAAAATAATACTTGATGTGCTCATTTGTAGTATTTTTTATCTTAGCAAAAAATAAATAAACAATGCACATAACAACACTGCCTGAATAGTTTATTAAATATCTTTCTTATTTTAAGAAAGAAATAAGTTGAAAATAAAATAAAGTTACATTTAGAATAATAAAAAGGTGCCAATGAAGAAAGACTTCTTTTTTTTTTTTACAGCGCATTAATAAATCAAAAAAATATATGATTACGTTTTTCCCCCTCTGTTTTGGGGTTAGCATTCTCAGGTGCGTTTTCTCCCCTGGAGGTATAGTGTGAGAGGCCATTGTGTACTTGCTCAAACTGGAAAAGGAAATCTTCGCAAAGGACCCGATTGGGCGAGTCTAATAGTCCTTATGATCCTTTTTCCATCTTTCATTTTCCGATGCCTGGCGACGGGCATACTGACATACACAAAACCCAAACACAATGACATACTAGCAAGGTGACATACTGTAGATAAGCACAAACACCAGAAACAAAAAGAGAATAAAATAACACTAATTAAAGAACTGCCATGTAATTACACCACCTCGGGCTGATGTGTATTTAGTGGTTTCCCATGAGGGAATATGTTATTTCTGGTGTTTAAGATAACCGGGTTGAATATAGGAAAGTGTCTCTTGGTATGTTTCCAGTTTTGCGCGGAAGCAATGTGATCATCGAAACATGTGGACTTTGAAAAACTCTCAAAAATAGCACAAAAGGTTTTTTTGTAATCTTTTCGCAAAATATTTATGGAAACATTTTCTTTTGCTATTTCAACCGTTTTTCTTTTCAAATTTTATGTTCTTTAGTTGCAGGCTTGGTTTAATGACAGAAAATCAGCCTTCAACCTATGACAAAATGAAAAAACGAAAATTATGCTAGTTATGAGTCGGGCAGACTGTTTCCGTTCCAAAACATGTCTTGGTGTTTCTGTGTCTTTGTCTCTGTTGATGAAGGACCTCCCTTGATGAGCAACGGGGTCTCAGGGAAAAACTCTTTGGCCGGGCATCTCCATGGCAACTCGTCTCCTTCGATTATTTCTGAAGTACCCGCTTGATTATAATACCCGCCTAACATCTACCCGGCATCAAGATGTCAATGTGTAGGAACTTTTGTTTTAACCGCAACGTCAGTTTGAAAAAAATAAAAAAATTAAAAAATGGTGCGCTGAGATTAATTGCAATGGATTGATTCAGGCTCTGGTTGACTCAATGGAGACTTTGAGTAAAGGTTCTCGGTTCTGGACAGCTCAACTTTCCTACCCTGTTCACTGTTATTGTTATTATTGTAGATGCGTATATTGAACCTCTGCACACACGTGACTTGACCTTGGATGACACCATAAAGGACGGCAGAGTAGGTGAGGCCAGTAAACAGTAAACAACAACAACAACAAAACTATACTATTTAACACCATTGGCAATGACTAGACAAACGAATATTGTGCAGTTGTCAAATCAAGTGGAAAGCACAATGAACACTAGATAGAGAAACTAAGGATTGCATTAGCAGGGCTAGCTACAGACACATATCGTATTCCTCCTGACATATTCACTGATCCAACCAAACTGTCCAGTCTGCCTGACTTTAGTCCACTGGATATGTCCCACTATACTGTAAATGGAGTAACCCCATACACCCGTGCCTATTTAAAAGCTTATACAAGTCTGGAGGCTTACTAGTTCTTTGTAGGTGGTACTGTATTCAAACTTTTGGGGAATGTAATAGAACAGTAAAGAATGGGTTATTTGCACCGGGTTTAGAAATCACTTTTCAGCATGTTGGAAATAGTTACTTTGGCAAAATGACGTTTCATCTTCTGAACGTCTCCCCCTTTATCCGGTGATAATTTGACAGTTCATTTTGTAGTAATAAGCTTTATCGTAGACCACACAATACAAGTGATATTTGTAAGATTACTGTTTTCAATCGCTGATTCATTGCAATAAGTGCACTTCGTTTATGTAGTGAGAAATGGCAACAGTAGGATACTCACGTTAGCTAGTTAGCACTAGCTAACTTGTAATATTGAGTGTCTTTGACGTGTCTCAGACCAACTTAACATTAAGTTGCTCAGAAATACATCAAACGTACCTTGTAAAAATGCTCGCTGCAAAACCTGGAATACTTGGAGCCTTCAGCTTGATTGCCGATAAACATTGCCGTCTTCTCTCTTTTACATTTCAGTTTTTTTTTGTTAAAACAAAGATTTTCTAATGGGTAAAACCATTATTAATAGATCATCAAATAGGGGCATAAAAAATATCTGCCTTTTAAAATGTCCCAGCCCTAAAAACTGCTTTTATCCAATAAACATTCTGATAATTCATAAAATACTGGTGGAATGCGGATTACTAAATATTCACAGCAAAGTGCAGGTGTCCGGCACATTCCAGTCTCGATGCGCCGCAAACGCACGACGGTCCACTCAGTCTGTCTAATCATACACGTGCAATTTGATCGTATGCACATGTATCCCCCGACAGCGGACTGGTCCAGTCATTATGAATTGATACAACATGAATAAGACATCACAGTGTGGTCCAGATCCGTCATGAGTTTACACCCTCGGGGATTTCCACTCAGTGAAGCTGCCCAACCAGGGCCAGCCTGCACTCGTCTCGCTGACAGTTGAGACTGGTTGGCAAGGCTCGGTGGAGATTGGACCTGACACTCGGAGGACACAACACACACATGCGCTCCTTGGCATCTGTGGGCATGCGGAATGCGACAAACCCGGCCAGAAATAACATCTATTTTTGGTGCAAACGTACTTGCTGGATGGACGGCCATCAAAGGTTGAAAGGAATCACTTATGGAATGTGATGAAAAGGTTTATTTTAGATTTAGAGGCATTTTTTTCCTTTTATAATTAATATGTTTTACCTTAAAGTGGAATAAACAATGACGTGTCCAGTAAAATTAGATCCTTACACCAAAGGCAGAAAAGTTTGATATCAAAAAAATCTAATTTTACATTGTCTTAAATATAATTTTCTTGTTAAAATGAAAAAAAGTACTTGTTTTTACTTGAAAACTTTCTTTTGCTGATTTTAAGATGTTAGATTTTTATGATGAAAGTAAGAACAAAAATGTGTAAACTAACCTAAAAACCCAAAACCCATACCCCTAAGCCTTTGACCCTAACCCTAAAACAAATCCCAACCCTCCAACTCAATAACTAGCCCTAAACCCTAACTCTTCCTATTTTACAATACACAATGATAAAATGCTAAAAAGAAAAAATATTAAACACCCTCAAACCCCAACCTACTAACATTAAACCCTGCCCCTTACAATAGGCCGAACCCTACCCCTAAACCTCTAACTCTGAACCCTAACCCTGACACTAATCTTAACCCCCTAACCTTGAAACCAATCCCAACCCTTAACCCGGACCTAGCCCGAAAGTTTAACCCTAAATGCTAACCCTGATACTAATCCTAATCTTAAACCTATCCCTACCCCATATACTATACCTTAACCATCTAACCCTAGCCTATATCTATGTATCCATCTACCCTGGTCATATCCCTCGAGAGGGGTGACCGACAGCAAGACAAACACATACAAAAACAAAGAAAAGAAAAAAGTGAAAAGTAACAAAAAACACAAAAAATTTGACCATGGCCAACCCAAATGCCCAAACACCCAAACAAGTTGAGCACCTCGGCACCCAAGTTGGTCATGCTTTCGTCCCCCCAGATGAAACGGGACACAAGAAAGCGGCCATGTCACTTGGGTCAGTGTGACACAACACACTCTACTGTTCAACAGCAGGGCCCAACAGCTTTCACTGGTTTACCCCTGCCGCATCATACAGGTGCCCTGCCCATCCCTTAGAACACGTCCAAACATCCCACTATCCTTTTACAACACCTCTCCACTCATTCCTATCACCAACAAGAGCTCTAGTTCCACTACTTTTATTTCTCTTTCCTGCAGTGCACTCATAACACCATCCATCCACGTCAATCGCACCCTTCCTCTTGGTCCCTTTCCATTTACTTCTAATCCTATATACATTTTCAAAAATGTTTTAATTTTTTTTGTATTCATATTTAAAATTCACACATCATCACATTTTTTACCTTTGAAGGATTATTTTTACAATTGTATCAATTAAAAAAATAGAAAACCAATCTCCCTTCTCGTTTTTAAATCTCATTTGATGGAATAATTTCTCATTTTACAAGAGATGTAAGTTTTAAATTTATCGTAATTGAAACCGAATGAAAACAGTTTATATTTTGTTAAGATTACTAATTCCTATGATTGAGCTGTTCACATTTACAACAATATTACACAATTCCAGTAAATTATTTTCCAACAACTAGTGCCAGCTGTAAATTTTACTGCTTGACTTCTACTAATATATACATATTGACATATATATTATTCATATATTTTAAGACAGATAATTTTAATGTAATATTTTTGTCGCGTAACGTTTTCTCACAATTTTATTGAATGAAAAAGGAAGAGCAGCTGATACGCAGGAAGCAAGTCGCTCTCGTACTTGGATTGTGATCCGATCATGGAAGTGTATCTTCCGTAGCGAGCGATGGTGGTATCAGGGACGGGAAAACTGATCGGTAGCCGGGACTGTGAGGGCAAAAACGTGGTCTGGGTCAGAAACGGGTCGGAAGCCGGGACGGGGGGGCGGACGTGGTCGGGATCAAAATGGGTTGTAGCCGGTGACAAACGGGAGCAAAAACGGGACAGGTGGGAGTCAGGGTCAAAAAAGGCTTGCCTAGTATACACTGAGGTTTGCAGATGGACTGACAACAGGGGATTGACAGGAGTGGGTTCAAATAGTGACTGGGAGTCAATCATAACCCACGGCGGTTGGCGCAAAATGAACGGGACCAGAAGAGTCACATCAGTAATCATGACAATTTTGTCTAAAAGACAAATATCAGTGGGATAATTAGCATTCTCCAGTTTATGTAATAGGAAGTAGTTTTATTAATCTCATTCAAACTGGAACATAATATAGAATAGAATACTTCTGAAAAAAATAGTTTAAACCATCATTTATTGTGAGGGTCTCTACGTAAGGACTGGACTGTCCGTATGAAATATATTTTCATGAAGTGTTTGGATTTAGACCTGAGACTCCCAGGTGCATTCCCGGATGTACTCCAAGTAGACACAAAAGCGTCATTTTTTTCTCTTTCTCTCGCGGTAAGACGTCCATTGTCCTGCGCCTGCCATGATATCACCCAAACATTCAAGAAAAACAGCCGGCCAGCCGTGCCTCGTCCAAGTAATTTAAATTCAGCAAAGCGTGGAATTTCTAATGATTAATTTTGTGAGAGCATTACACAAAGAAAAAAACGCTTGAAGGTGGATGTCTCAAAAGAGCGATTTTGTCGCTTAGGGAGAAGCTGGCGTTATGAGAGAGATTTAGGGATTTTTTATTTGTATGTGTGTGTAATTAGGGGTTTAGACACATCCCTTGATCCTTTTCCCTGTGGCTATTCTCTATCTGGCTCACTCACGTCCATTCTTAAGACGTGAGCGCCTTTGTTCTTCAGACTCCACAGGATCTGCTCAAGACAACCTGATTGCCAGCTTTAGCTTACGCGAGAAAAAAAGTAGGGAAGGGCAAAAGGTTCGCAGGAAACTCTTGAGCCAGGGAAGTCTGTGTTTATAAGCCGGCGGCGGATTTATGTCCGTCCTTCCATTAAATCGTAGGGAAAGGAAAGTTGTCAGCGCTACAAAACTTTACATTTTTTTGCTTCTCTAGGTGTGTTTCCATTATGCATCACGTAAATGGGGTGGGTATCAGAATAATAATTCTTTTGTCTGTTGAGTTTCATAATTTACAACAAGCAAAATACTTTACTGAACATTAATGAGACAAAAAACAGTGACATGGAGTCAAGGGAGGCTGTGCCTCAGCTGTCATCCTCGAAGTATAAATTATACCTCATCTCATCTCTCATCTTATTAGCTGCACCGCTTATCCTCAGTAGGGTCGCGGGGGTGCTGGAGCCCATCCCAGCAATCATCGGGCAGTGGGCAGGGGACACCCTGAACTGTTTGCTAGCCAATCGCAGGGCACTCAGGGACAGACAACTCGCTCGCTCATTCACACCTAGGGACAATTTGGAACGGCCAATCCACCTGAAATGCATGTCTCTGGAATGTGGGAGCAAACCGGAGTGCCCGAAGGAAACCCACGCAAGCACGGGGAGAACATACAAATTCCGAACAGGAAGTCCAAATTTGAACCCACACAGGAGGTTCCCAAGACCTTAGAACTGTGCCTCACACGCGCTAACCACTGCGCCGTGCTGCCTTATAAATTATACCAAATTCTTATATTTATTCAGTGTTAAAGTTCCCTCTCATTCAACTTCAGATTCTTTGGATTTTTTTGTTTTACATATCTGATTTTTCACATTATATTATAAGTATTATTAATGCAATTACTATGTCAAGTAAAAATCATGTTTATTTGTATAGCCCTTAATCACAAGGAGTCTCAAATGCCTGCACAGACCACAGACTATTCCAAATAAAAGACTATTATTACACCATCCCCTGATCTAAGACCTACATGAGGGCAAGGAAAAACTCAAAGACCTCAGTATGAGGAAAATTAAGAAATCTTGAGAAGGGACCGCACATGCGGTCATCCCCCTTCCAGGATAACCAGGCTGCAATGAATGTTGCATTAACAAACAATGAATATACAATACAAAATAATTAAAGTATAATATATATAAATAAAAAATAAATAAAAAGGATGACCACGTTACAATGAATGTAGCATATTACTGTACTGAGGGTCTGCAGATGCAGAGTCAAGAGCGCAGTTTTCTTGCCTCATGGAAGAGGGCGATAGTGAGACAAATTATTCTGATTTGGCAAAAACCTAACCGCTAACAATAGAATTAGTTATAGTATTATCAAGCTAACACCAAGTTAAGCCATTCACATTTCTTTTTCTTGTTGCACTTTTCACAATGTAGGATTGCCTATCTATTGATACTAGTATTCAAAGGGAGAAGCTATAAAATATGTAATAAAATATGTTTCTCTATGCGACAGTTAATATATCGCTTTCCTCCTCTGCCAATCAAATGTTAAATTAAATTTAGGTTTGTTTATTTGTAAATCTGACTGTGCCTCACCAGACACAAACCTCAACAGACGTCACTGATAATAACACCCAACATTTGTTAATATCGACACTAACTAAACAAACGTGCACACGTAAAACTAGCACTTGTCTTGAGCTTGTTTTTCAAATCACTGTTTGAAAACATGAATGCACATATATTTTATCTATTGAAGTGTTGGAATAACAATAAACAGCACTTTGAATTTGTATCCAATCTAAAATCTCATGTAACTCTGAAGTGCCTTCAAGTACCCCCAGGGGTACAAGTGCCTCCATTTGAGGACCACTTTAGGGTTTTCAGCTTGTCGCTGTGCTAGTTTCAACGCATATTTTGGATGACACATTAGTGACCAGCGTCACTTTTGGTGTCCAGTGTTCCATTAGCGGCTAGTGTCAACTAGGATTTATGTAACCACAAAAGCTAGAGATATGGCCTTTAGCCACAATTCTGTCATCATAGTCTATAGCTGCTAATGCTAGCATTTTAGACAAAAGATGAGAAAATCCGATTGGCTGAACTCTACTGACTTCTCAGACTGTCCTAGTTTTTTTTCTCCCTGGTTTTCTTTACGGTTATCTGTTTGGATATCTTTGAGTGGTCTGACTTTCATTATAAGGAACTTTGTCAAAATGGCAGCCGGCTTAATCAAATTTAAATCACCGATAAATATGACAGCTTGACTTTTTTCCTTGCCTTTTTATTGTAAAGATTTCATAGTTTCCATGGAGACTGGATTAGCAATGTCTATGTTGTGTTATTGTCCGTGGCTACTTTCTTCTCCTTCGACAGAAATGGAATCAGTCATTTATTCGTACATATTCAAAATTATGTAGAAGCCTCTGATTAGTTATATACTATTAAACATTTTAATTTGGGGTCGAAACTGAATGCCTGAAGTGTGAAATGCTTGGGCCAAGACCAAAAATTAAACCTTGAAAGTAAATGAATCAATTATTTGAAAAAAAAACACTTTTTTGCATTGACTTGTTAAAAAAACGTGATTATTAAATGAGCCTTTTTTTTTAAAGGTTTGTTTCGTTTTTTTCTCTTTTGTCCAAACCCCAATTTTTTGCAGAAAACAAATTTCGGCGAATCCTTATAGATATATTTACACATTTTATTTTGCAAAAACAATAAAAAACTTAAATGGAAACCCAGCTTCTGTCTTTACAAAAACCTACCCTACAAATAGGAGTACTATGAATCAGATCTACACATAAAAATATCTGATATTTCAGCAGATTGGTCATAATATTGGTGTATTTTAGTCAAGCTGTTGGTAGAGTGGAGTGAGAAGAGCAGAGAGACCATGTAAAGCTAAATACAGTGCGGACTTAGCAAATGGAGTTGGCAGACGGGGTAAAAGAAGCAAAAGCGAGGGGCATACGGAAGAGTGATTGGCTTCTTTTGCAAAGGATTCTCCTGGAACACCTGTCGAGGAGCATTAGCCAAAATGTCGATTATCACTGGGTGAAAAGGACATAGAACGATAAGACTAGAACGATTTCCCTTCCCCCGGTTTCTAACTGTACCTCACTTTCTGTCATCCCCCTATCACTCCGCCGCCCTCGCTTTCCACCCGCTGTCTTATCTGTATCTTCAACACCTGGCCTGTCTGAATCTCAAACCGTAAATGAACCTTTTCATTTATCTCCCCCTCGGCTGGATTTCTCTGTCCTGGTTTAAAACATGGCCCGAGGACTGGGGTTTCCGATGGGGCTCAGGTTGTGGTAATGAGATTGCGGACTCTTTCATGTGGTTATCACGGCGGGGGTAGTTGCCAGAGCGAATATTCCCACCCTCTTGTAGAACTCGGGTCAAAAATAGGACCGACCCACTACTTAGGATCAATTTGACCCATTTCTTAAGGTCATTTAACACAAAATGACCCAATTATTTGGGTTGTTTTACCAAAGAGATCTAACTTTTTGAAGCAAGGATGTCCTTGTTAGCTTGAAGGGCTACCAGTTTGATATGTTTTTCTAAAATAACTTATCTTGTTATTACCATGTTTACAATTATTAGAAATAGGGTAAAAAAGGCTCAGTCAACCACCAAAACATCTGCCTTGTATAAAGGCTCTGAGGAATTTAGGTATACAAATTATAGGAAAATTAAAATACATTCTATTTAAAAAATACTTTTTGCACAGACCTACCTCCTAAAACATGACGCAATTTTACTTTTCTTAGAACGGACCGTAAATTATGGGCTGTTTAAAAATGTGTTCTTTTTGCCAATTTGTTTTAAATCTGTCCCGCGGCCTAAAAGAAAAACAGACTACAGTATTGTGTTTTGAGGATATTAAAGGCAAGAACAGAAATAATAATAATAAGGTAATAACAAAAAAATCAAGGTCATTCAACCTTTTTTCTAATATATATTTTTTTGATTTTTTTATATATATATATATATATATATATATATATATATATATATATATATATATATATATATATACATAATATATATATACATATACATAATATACACATAATATATATATATATAAACATAATATATATATATATATATATATATATATATATTTTTGACTTAATTTTCGATTATTTTTGCCCCAATCATTCTTAAAGTGCCGCTCTGGACTTCAGAGTGGGAAAATGGGTCAGAGCTCAGTCCAGCACGGCGATATGTGGACAGTTCCCATGAAGTCAAGACCACCTCGGCTGAACAAACAATAACCCTTAAAGAATGGAACAAACCATCATAGCATTCCTCTTGTCCAAGCTATTACGAAGTACTGATATTTACAACCTCGGAAGGTCAGATGCTTCAAGTGGGGAGACGGAACGAGACAGAAATCCACCACTAATACACATTTTGCCCCGCTTGAGAGTTAACACCTCATAAATTGGCCATGAGAATAAGAAGTACCCGAGGACAAAAGTGGACTGACTCGGGTATATTTGAACAGGCGGGGGCTCTTTGATTTGACTTAGCCCAGTGGAATCAATGCCACTCCCTAAATCCCAGGCCCCATTAAATCCTCCCAAAAGCAAACTATGGATATATGAGTGTAAAGGGTGGGGGGTCCTTTAATCCTTAACGCCCGGCCACACAGCATCACTGCTTCCTCCAGCTGACACCTTCATTAAAGCAGTAGACGAAATTATTTTGACCTCATCTTAGTTTATAATACGGCAT
This sequence comes from Urocampus carinirostris, assembly GCF_059441175.1. Classification (NCBI taxonomy): domain Eukaryota; kingdom Metazoa; phylum Chordata; class Actinopteri; order Syngnathiformes; family Syngnathidae; genus Urocampus; species Urocampus carinirostris. The sequence continues at coordinate 28,430,997 of NC_142361.1, forward strand.
CCTGATACGAGAATCCAATAGGAAATTGAACGACAAAATACCTGCTGGGTTTATTTTAACAAGGTTTTGATATTATGATCTAGTTTTCACGTTTTCAGAGCTAGTTTGGGTTATCTAACAGCACAATAAAACCCTCCTGGATTGACTTTACCTGCATTGTTTTCTTAGATTTCTTAGATTGTTAGATTCTCTGTAGCCTGTATGTACCTTTTGTAATTGATGTGCCTCTGGTGAAGTATTTCTTTTACCCTAGTCACCCTTAACAGCTTCATCTAGGATCTTAGAACACTTAGAAAAATCCTATCCTGTTACCATTATCCATTATGTGCACCGCTTATCCTCAGTAGGATAGCGGGGGTGCTGGAGCCCATCCCAGTTATCATCAGGCAATGGGCAGGGGACACCCTGGACTGGTTGCCAACCAGTCGCAGGGCACACACAGACAGACAACCATTTATACACTCACTCCCACCTCGGGATAATCTCGAGTCACCAATTAACCCGCATGTTTTTGGAATGTTGGAGAAAACCGGAGCGCCCGGAGGAAGCCCACACAAGCACGGGGAGATCATGCAAACTCCGCCCAGGAAGGCTGGTAGCTGGATTTGAACCCATGACTTCAGAACTGATCCGCGCACGCGCTAACCACTGCACGCCCTGCCGCCGCCTATCCTATTACATCCACAGATAATTTTGCTTATTTTAATGATGATCATCCTTATTTTCTGTCTTTTTTTTCTCTCTTTTTTCTTTCTATTTCAATAATCAACCTAGTAACAACATAGTAACAACAAAGTAAGTAGTACAAGATCTTATTTTAAAAATGTATCTCAAACTGGGTGCCTTTTGCACTAATTAGAGTCAAAAAGTAGCTCTCAGCTTGAAAAAGGTTGGGGACCCATGCTCTAGACCACTGGGGTCATAGATGACATAGGAAAGGGAACTCAATTTTATCTCCTCATATCACTATTTTAACTCACACCACCACATTATACAACATTTTTGTTGTTCAGCAGTTCGTGTCGACTGATCAATCATTGCTCAAATACGTTAATATATTACCGCAAAACCTTGTGTATAATGTGTACCCAAAATTTGGGGGTCTTTTTTTGGGGGGGAGGAGTGTTTGGGGGTGCAATTTTGTGTATTTTATACATGAATAAACACAATTTATATAAAAAGGCATTTTTTTTCTTTCGCTGCAGTTCAGTAACAAACAACCCACGGCCTAGTACCGTTTCCGGTGTTCCCTGACCACTGATCTATATCACTAGTGGTCCAGTGATTAGGATTCTTATCGCCGCGACCCCGGTTCGATTCTCGTTGCATCCAGCGTTTTGCATAAACACCATAAAACCTAGTGTAACTCACCCAAACTTTGAGTTCTATTTTAGGTAAAAGGAAGGCTCGTCATACACGAATACTTTTGGCAAATCATTTTTGGTGACAAATTCAAGATGGAGGTTCTGTTTTTTTGAGCAAAGTTAACTGGTGATGGTCAGTTGGACCAGGCTAGATTCCCAGGCATGCACCCTCATTGTGACACGGTTAAAAAAACGTGTCCCATAAACCCTTATCCCCTCCTTCCATCTCAAGAGAATTGCTTGCCCTTTTGCTCAAGCCATTCCGTTTCCTTGGTGCTCATTGTTCCCGGTTGCTAGGTGATAGCCGGGGCCTCATTCGGTCACCTTGGATACCGGGGCAGGCCCGGCTGTTTGGGGAAGGGTCAAAATTGCCAGAGGTGACGTGAAGGTGTGTGCGATACCGCGTTTTGTACGTTGTTAACCAACAAAGTGTGTTTTTGTGTGTGTCCGTGTGTAGTTAAGGGTCAGGCATAACAGAGCGGGTACAAAAGTGTAGGGTGTGACCAACCCCTCCTCCGCCATTTATTGGCCTATTCACTCACCCACTCCCCTGCTAGATAGTGCCAGGAGGCAGCGGAGCTGTCAATCAACACTTCGGGGGGAGGGGCTGAAAACTTAATTAATGTGTAAAGCGGAAACTAAATTGTCAAACGCTGGGGCCCGGACCTCCACCAAGGCAGAGTTGATGCAAGGCTACTTCCTGATTCACAGAGGCTGATGGATGCAGGAGATGATAAACAATGATAGAATAATAAATTACATTAAAATATGAATAATAATGTGAGGCATCGCCCAACAATATGATTTATCTTAAACCAGTGGCCTTTAACTGGTGGGTCGTGACGCAAAAGTGGGTCGTGGACCCGTTTTTGTGGGTTGCAGGTCTCTGCCTTGGCAAAATAATTCTAAGCTTAAGAAAAAAATGAGGGTTTACATTCCTTAACAGTAGATGGCGATGATGCCCTGCTCGATCTCTTCTTCCTGTTCAGTTAATCAGCACCGTCCCAGTTGTGTTGGAGAGGGACGTCATCTCATTTTTTTGTGATTTTGTTGGTTTTATTTCCTTTTCCTGCCCATAATAATGAGCACCAAGAAAGTTAGTGCTAACATACGGTACATTTTTATTTTTTCCTATTATTTTTATTATTCTCTATATATTTCTAAGTTAAATACAATTTACTATATCTGCTTTGAACTGCACAATCGTTTAATTGGATACATTTGAGAAATTGAATTTTCTTGACTTGGGTCGCAGCTTGTCATTTGGGTAGAATTTTGGGTCCAACTAGTTGAGAACGACTGTTTTAAACAACTGACACTACAATTATTGTATAATAAGATAAAGGCGGTGTGAAAGAATTCATCAGAATTCATCTCTATTGAAGTTATCATGTTTAAATCACGTTACATTCACCCACACAGTTAAGGTTGAAAAAAGAAGTTGTCAGTTTACTATGGCGGAAGTGAACCTAGACTGACAGTTAACGCAGCTGCGTCTGCAAACGGTTGAAACAAGAAGTTGTCCATTTCACACTTACTTTTGCGGAAACTAAACTAAACTGACAGTTAACGTAGCTGCTTCTGCAAACTCTGTAAAATTTCATTGTGACGTGTTTTCTGCAATAAAAGGCTTACGAGGGGCAAGAGCACTTTGGCAGTGTGGGAGAGCAAACGCTGGCCTATTTACGAACGAGATAGGTTCCGGACGATCGTTCATAAGTTGAATTTGTTCGTAAGTTGCATCAGTCCTATGTTTTGTATGTTTAATGCTTGTATAAGTAACCTGTAATGTTTTGTATTAAAAAATAAACATTTCATAAAATCATAGATAAATAAAGTTAAGTTTAACTTACTTATGGAAGATGAGCTTTAACGGGTAGGCGACCTTCTCCTCCCTGGTACAAAGTGACAGAAAAAATCGGTCCAACCATTTTCTCCACCGCATCAAGCTTTCTTATTCCATTTAAATTTCAAATGAAAAGGCTCGCCTCCTCACACTTTACACCAACCATATTTAGTGGATACACGAGATAATAAACAGTAGAAATGTCCAAGTTCTTAGCGCTGGAGTTATAGTATAGAATAATTACACATGAACTAGGAAGAGGAAGCAGATTTTTTTTTCTGGGTGGATGCTGGGTGACCTCTCACAGCACCACACGCCGGTAGCAGCGGAAAGAACTACAGTAATGTCCTGTACTCGGTAAAAGGTGCACACAATCCAAAATCTAACATACAGCAATGTCCGGATATTTTTCGACAAAAAAATGTTGGTATCTGCCGTTTTTGGTAAGTCGAATGGTCGTAAGTAGGGGAGCGTCTGTACTGAAAGTAAATCTTATGTCCTATTGTCATTCATTCAGCAAAAACACTACCACATGTTCCCATCTGGTCTCACCATTATAATAAAAAAATAGACAATTTGTAAGGGTTGCACTTTTACTGCTTTATTTGTTTTTATTCGTGTCGTAGCTTATCCATCATTCATCTGTTAAAAAAAAACAAAAAAACAATACAATTCTTGTGCAATAATTTGTTAGTGGAAAAAGTTTATTGAGCATGACATAACATGTTACAACACATATGTTCGTCGTTCCAGAAAAGAATGAACGTGATAAAATCGAAACAAACGCTCATTGTACTGAACTCGATGCTTTTTTTAGGAGTCACGGCTACCCTTGTTTTCAACATTAAAAAATACGGTTCCCCTCTGACTCAGTAAAATGCCCACCGGGGGTGATGGCCTCTTTGTGGAGAAGCCCTTCTGAGTTTCCCATCCTCAACCATCAAGCTGGTTTCGGTTTTGAAGAGTCCTGGAGTGCTTTTTATGAAGCTCCATCACGACCGACATTCTCTCTCGAACGTACAATGTTGTTGCCAAGGCTCAAGTGAACGCTGAAAGAGGGCACAATATCGAAGCATATTGGACAGAATTGACTCTTTTTCCAAGCTTAGAAGTGGCTAACACAAATAAATACTTTAATTTTGCTTCCTGTTGATGTCCCAATATCCTTCTCTTAATTCAGCAATACTCAGTTTCTTCACTATTGCATCAGTGAACCCTCAAGCAAATCCCATAACGAGTTTGCCCCTTTTTTATTCAGTTTCGCTGCTGCTGATGATGACTCATATCCCTGTCTTTTGTGAGTCATCTTTGTATTGAATGTCTTTTGTTCAGAGGTGGGTAGAGTAAAAGTACTGTTACTTCAGAATTAGAAGTAAAAGTAGTCTTCCAAATACTTACTTGAGTGAAAGTAAAAAAAATACTTGGTGAAAAATTACTCAAGTACTGAGTAACTGTAGCAATGATTTTTTTAAAACAACCAATCAGATCATCAAATTATCAAAGTCCACCCAATCAACAAGAAAGTAGATTAAAATAATCAATGTAAATTCAAATGCTTTACTAAAGAATAAGATAACAGTATAAAACAAACAGATAAATAAAGCACATGTAGCACCAAGTAGCACATTTAAAGCCCCAAGCAGAACAACAAGCTAGCCCATGAACTTAAACAAAGAAGACATCGGGTATTGTAGCTAGTATTTGGCACCCTTTTTAAGGGAAACCTGCTTTTGATGTGAGGCCAGGGGTGCCTCTCCTCTTCCGTGTTTTCATAGTCAGTATTGCTAAGCGACATTTTCCATCTGTTTCATCCGTAAACAATGTTTTACCCCTGTTGATGTTGAATAGGGTCACATGATGAGGCTGCTACTTTTGATTGGTCAAACTTGGTAGAGCCTGGCAGAGTTCTGCGTCCAAATAAACATGCCTTAGCGGAGACAGACAGACGCGTACTTACGTGGGGGGGATTTATTAAGTTACGAAGTAACCACTACTTGAGTAAAAGTACCGTTTTTTCTTCACTAATTTACTCAAGTAAAAATAAAAGTATAGGGATTTAAAAATACTCCTAGAAGTACAACATTTCCCAAAACTTACACAAGTAAATGTATCTGAGTAAATGTACACTACTCACTGCTGCTTTTGTTCAACTTTTTTTGCACACTAGTTAACTTTACTTCACCTTTTCTTACGTCTCTTTATTCGATTCTGCTATGTCAATCATGGGGATTCCCTCCAGAATGGCCGTTTGGCCTTAGCAATGCAGTGTAGGAGTGGTGCTCCATGCATTAAAACTAGTAACTAGGTCTCCTTGGTCCCTAGTGGCGCGCTTGCTCGGTTATGTTACTTTTGATTCAATTTTTAAAAAAGGTACATGTAAAAATGTCCTAGGTTTTATTGACCCTATACTCTGAGAAACGATGGCTAAAATAACCTGCTTTTGAGTCATTAATTGACCTGAACGATATTTGGGTTGTTTTGACGCAAAACCCTGTGTTCTTTTGCAGAAATAACCCCCCAAAACTGTGTTTTGTTTAATCTTTTATGTACAACATAATGTTTCAAAATTATACTTAAATTATATTTTAAATAACTCCCTTTTGGTTTTATACAACACAGTCTACAACATTTTGTATAGAACAACCACAACAATTGGGTTGTCTTGTGTTAAAACACTTGGGTAAAAATGATCCAATTCTTGAGTCTTTTTCACCCATTTTTTGTGTCTTTACACACAACAACACAATTCTTTGGATTGTGCAAAACAAAATGAACCAGTATACTATGAACCAATGTTGGGGGTGGTACTTAAAACAAAACTACTGTTTTTAGCACAATTTCCTCGTGCAAAAAAACTAAATAAATTACACAATTTTTGCGAAGTTTCTTTTTACAAAACAACACAGGGCGTTGGAAATCAACCCAAGTATTGGGTTGGTGCATTTTTGACCTAAATTTGGATTGTATTCACCAACTGTTTTAGAGTGTGGTTCAAACATACCTTAATGTAAATCAAGAAATATTTATATTTTTTTATTGTTAGTTTCTATAAATAAGGCCTCAAACCCATCAATCCATCCTTCCATCCATCCATTATCTTCACCGCTTATCCTGATTAGGGTCGCGGGGGTGCTGGAGCCCATCCCAGATATCTTCGGGCAGTGGGCAGGGGACATCCATAACTGGTTGCCAGCCAGTCTGGCCCCAAACCCTCACCCCAAAATAAAAATTTGGTAATATTTTGTGAAAAGGAACGCCAGACCATGAGTCATATTACAAAAAAACAAAAATAATTTTGGAGCTCCTTAACTTTAAGCTGAGATTTTTTAACAGTGTGTTCTTCTCACGCTCCCTAACATGCTGCCATCACTGTCGCGGTAGGCCTCAGCGCCCAAAATGTTTATTCCATTCAAATAATCAATCCACCCGAATATTCACGACAAAACACACAATATATTAAGAAAAATGTTTCCAGGACCTCAACGTAGGAAAATTTATCATTTCCTCTAATCGCTTTCTCATTCCTGCACCCGTTTTAAATAGCCCACAACTGCCATGTGGTCAAGTTGTTATAGCGCCACCTGTTGCTTTGGCATGCACACTTGACCACCCGGTCAAAAATTCCAGTGAACTAACGTCATTATTGGAAAGTTTTTCGTGGTAGTGTTGAGCGTGAAAAAGTTAAAATCGTGTCACTGTATAAAAGTAGCGATGGCCTTCCAACCTCGGAGTTCAAACATGTTCCTGGAAAGGAGTTTATCAGAATTCTCGAGTAGCATGCATGTAACGTGTCCTGAAGTGTGTGTCTGTGTGAAGTTGTGAACAGTTGCATGGTCTGCAGAGAGCTGCTCTCATTTCACTCATTATTTATTAATGGGGCCCCCCCTTGGTGAGACACATGACAGATATTCTGCAGTTTATTCCATCATGCACCAGCAATCAACCTCATTCTCTCAACCCTTTAAATACTGAAGGGGGGGTCTCACTGAAATCGATGGTTTGTTGTGTCACCCGTCACCGCATCTCCTGCAATATTCATCTAAGGAAAAATCACACAGTCAATGAATTTTTATAAACTGCGCGACGGAAATATCCCAGCTTGGGGCCGAGCGCTTTGTTTGGCGCGGTTGGAATCTGACAGTGATTTATGGTGGAAGGCGGTCGGTCACGCTGCAATCCGAGGTTAGTGGACCGTACGTGGGCACAAAGAAAGGTTAGTCGTCCACCAACAAAAGACGGTTATGGCAGTCAAAAAACAATCGGGATTATCAAGTTTATGCCAAGTAGCTAATCAATAGTTTTTGTTGTAGTTGTAAGGGTTTTTCCTACTTTAAAGGGACACTGTCTAATATTTGACTATTAGATGTCAAGTCAAGTCATTTTTATTTGTATAGCCCTTAATCACAGTAAGTCTCTAAGGGCTTTACAGATTAGTATACTATGTTACACAGACTATTTTTCAGTCGACAAGAAGAGTAGGTTATTATTCATAAGCAATGGAGTAGAAGTGAGTTTTAAGTTTAGATTTAAACATTTCCACTGAGGTTGCAGATCGGATCTCAGGGGGAAGAGCATTCCACAGCACCGGTGCCCGAATGGAGAACGCTCTCGAACCAGCAGAACACTTCTTTGCTCTCGGGATCACCAGAAGACCGGCACTCTCAGATCGTAGGCTTCGGACCGGGACATAGGGGCAGATCAGATTGTGTAGTGCAACCGAAAACAAGAGCAACAAAGCAAAGGAAAGAATGTATATTCGGCCCAGCCTTTCGCAAGGTTTTTTGTTTTCTCGGATTACCCTCAGCAGCAAAATGGTGGACAATCAATTTTAGATTTTTTTTTCCAAATTCTGTGTTTTGATTATCACTTTGCTTTTGTATGAAACTGGAAAGACTCAGAGACAATTCCCCATTCATCTTAAAAGTCACGCTGCGTAATATTTAACCACTAGATGTCACTGTATTGCGTAGTGCAACCGAAAACCGAAAGTTACTAAACACATGGAAGAATGGACTCAAACTGACAAAGCAGCATTTTTCACAGCCTTTTGCAAGGTTTTTGAGGGTACCCTTAGCAGCAAGATGGTATATATATATATATACATATATATATATATATATATATATATATATATATATATGTAATTTTTTTTATAAATTAGGTTTTTTTTTACCACTAGGATGCGCCAAATAATTCACGGTGTCCGAATAAAAGTTTTGTATTTGCTGTTTGCTCAATCCAGCCCATTTTAAAAAAGAGATTGAAGTAATGGGCTCAAATTGTACTCCTTGTTTGTTAATTATTTTTTTTTATTCATTATTGTAAACCTTTTTCCATTATTTCAAGATGTTTATTGTTTATTTATGTGTTTTTATAATTTATATCTTGTATTAATCAATTTTTTTTCTCAAATTTTGGATATGTGAGATTAGGGCTATAGGTTAACTCCGATTTGTTGAAGAAAAAACATATATTTTAAAACAGACAAAAACCCCTCTTTTGATGAATTTTTTATCATTTATTTTCCCTCACAAAACATGAAGGTTTTTTTGTTTTTCAACAACGCTATGTAATGGCCATTCAAATCACTGATTTATTTACATTTATTTTCAAATGCATTTATCTTATTGTGGTTTTTAATGTCCATTTTTTAACATTTAATTTCAGAATTATTTTCCCCATTTTTTTTGTATCTGTTTGTCCTCTGAGCCGGTAAAAACATTCTTCAATGTTAAAATCTAGTGCCATTGGTTTATTTTCCAATATATGAACAGAACCTGGTGTGTCATCTAATTATGATTGCAACGTATTCGGCTGCCGAGCAAGATATTCTAAATATAAATTTTTGTTGTTGTTGTTTATTTCTCTCCAGTCACTCGACCAAACGGACGCACAATATGCAGTGTGGGTAACTTTCAGAGTATTTTATAAAAAAACGACTCCCCAAATGAGTCAGTTCTTCTTTGTGGTATGGGCATGTTGGTTGCTTCTGGAATCTGCCATCAGCTATAACTCAGTTCAGGACTCTACATTCCACATTCTGCTACATCTGACTCATTACGGGAGTTGCAGAACACATGGCAGCAGTTAAAAAGGCAACGTGTTAAACGTAAGGTTACATGTTAACCTTTTTTTTCTCTACTGATTCCGATAATCGATAACATTGTGAGATTCCATCTGCAAACTCAGTGGAACTGTTTAAATCTAGGCTTAAAACACACTTCTATTCTATAGCTTATGAATGACCTATATTTCATGTTGACAATAGCTGTGTATTATTTGTTATTGCAACATGCATTACGAACTGGTCATCCTGGAAGAGGGATTACCTCATGTGTGGTCCCTTCTCGGGGATTCTTCATTTTCCTCATTTTGAGGTTTTTGAGTTACAATGGAATTCTGCAAAAAGAGTAGTGTTGATTAAAACAAGGGTTATTAATTGGTCTCAGTTTAGTACCCGGGCAGCACAGCGGCGCAGTGGTTAGCACGTGTGAGGCACAGTTCTAAGGTCTTGGGAACCTCCTGTGTGGGTTCAAATCCAGCTACCAGACTTCCTGTGCGGAGTTTGTATGTTCTCCCCGTGCTTGCGTGGGTTTCCTCCGGGCACTCCGGTTTCCTCCCACATTCCAAAGACATGCATTTCAGGTGGATTGGCCGGTCCAAATTGTCCCTAGGTGTTAATGAGCGAGCGAGTTGTCTGTCCCTGTGTGCCCTGCGATTGGCTGGCAACCAGTTCAGGGTTGTCCCCTGCCCACTGCCCGATGATTGCTGGGATGGGCTCCAGCACCCCCGCGACCCTACTGAGGATAAGCGGTGCAGCTAATGAGATGAGATGAGTTTAGTACCCACCGTCCCACCCTAATTACATGCCATGACCCAAATCAAGTAAAAATTTATTTCTTTAATGTATTGAATGAAAATAAAATGTGCAGTAAGGTAGTATAACATATCCATAATAAACAAAGACAAATGACTTGCAAAACCAAAATGACTTTACATAATGATGTTCCCTTTAATGCTCAATTAGCACTTTCTATTAAATCCAAAACGCTTCAGTTCTGTGGCTTTGTCTTCAAGATGATAAAATCCATATGTCATAAATTCTCCGCTGTATCCGCGTTGGCTTATGCTCAACATGTGTAAAAAAATATATATTTTATCAGTTTGTGGTACAAAATAGTGGGTGTCAATTCGCATTTGAAGCGAATTATCACCATATACTATTACGGAGTTTAAATGACCTTCTTTTATTTGCATTATCTGGCCAAAGCCAAAAGCCTGCGACCCACTGAAAATGGGTCCACTTCCCAATTTTGGGTTTTCTTCTCACCAGTTGACGAACACTGGCTTAAGATAACACCCTCACAAATTAGGTTCACATTATGTAAAAGAGTTTTGGTCATTTTGTTTAGAACTACCAAACCATTTGGGTCGTCTAAAACGTCCCAGAAAGTTGGTGAAAGTCATTCAATTACACTATTGGGTTGGCCCAATTTTTGAGCGAAGTGTTTTTAGAGTGCTACTTCTTCATTTTAAGTCAAGTCAAGTCAAGTCATTTTTATTTGTATAGCCCTTAATCACAAAGAGTCTCAAAGGGCTGCACAGGTTATTACACGGACTATTTTTCAGACTATTATTACACCATCCCCTGATCTGGAACCAACATGAGGGCAAGGAAAAACTCAAAAACCTTAACATGAGGAAAATGAAGAAACCTTGAGAAGGGACCGCACATGTGGCATCCACCTTTCAGGTTTACCAGACAGCAAAGGATGTTGCAATCATAAATAATACAGAGATATTGTCCACGAAAAGTATAGGTCATTCATATGCTATAGAGTAGAAGTTTGTATTTTTACACAAATTTTACATTTTTTTTTACATTTTTATTTTTATATATATTTATAATGTTTATTTAAATTTTACACAAATGTGTGAATCAGATTTTAGAACAATGAGTCATTGGGATACAGTATTTGCTTTGTGAGAAAGGCACATTTCATTCATTTCTAAACCAATGGAGCTGTAGAAAAAGGAACCAATGGAAAACTTTCCGGCACAGGTGGAATCATCAAGACTTGACTGAACATTCCATCCACATTAACATTGATTGGAAACAATGAGGTGAAGGTTAAGTTTCTCTCACACACACAAGCATGGATATAAATGCTTTCCTTGTGCCAAGGCTGAGAAGCTTTAGGGGGCTCAGTAGGGTAAATAGAGTGATAAAAGCTGGATTTGGCCAGACTATTGCAATGGAAGGAAATGAGAGAATTTATAGCTAATATCCCTGCAGGTCCTGACATGACTGACACCCTGGGGCTTGTGACCGAAAAGCGAGTGCAGCGCTGACTCACGGTTCCCGTTGTCGCTTCCCCTGGGAAAGGCGAGATTTTTCTCTGGAGAAAACCTTGCAGACCAAACCTGTTGACATTTTTCTGGAATCAATTGAAAAATATGAGTAGATCTCCCACTTCCACTCAAATAGAATGAGGAATACCTTGAAGAGACACGTTAATATGCCAAAATACAAGATAATAACAAAATAAAGATTAAACATAACTGCATTGTAATGTACTTTTGCAGTTTTTCTCATCCAAAGAATGAATTAAAGCTTTAATTACACACCTTTTGTGGTCATAGCCACTTATCCTCACTAGACTCGCTGGGGTGCAGGAGCCCATCCTAGCTATCTTTGGGGAATTACTGAACCGGTTGCCAGTTGCAGGGAAAATAAAGACAAATTTAATTCTAAGAACAGCACAGTGTCATGTCAATGACACTAAAATAATAATACAATGTATAATATTGGTTCAAGAGACCACAAAAAGTGGGATTTTTTTTAAAGAAATACAGATTTAAAATGTAAAATTAATATCTTCATTTAAATTCAAAATTGAAATATTCTCAGTTGAATTTTGTTGCATTAAAGTAGTGTTCATTTTTAAAATGACAAAATAAATACAAATTCTTCGCCTACAAATTCTAAAAAAAACGCTCTTTGATATCATAGTTTGTGTATCATGCTCATTTTTCAATTAATATTGTTTTTTATGAATGATTTTTAGCACTAAGAGGCGATAAATACACAGTGTCCCTTTACGCTTTTGCATTTTATTGAGTGACCTATTTTAACTCTACTACTAGTAATAACATACTAACATAGTAACGACATAGTAATAACATGTTAACATGCTAGTTTAGAAATGCATATCATATCGCTAATTAGAAACAAAAAAGTATCTTTCATCTTCAAAAAGGTTGGTGACCCCTGATCTCCGTAAAGATGGAAGAAGTATTTTCTTGGAAAAGGAAGTCTCAAAGTTAAGTGTTGCAATAACTTCCTCGTTTTCAGCCTCAGGTGTGAAGGTCGGCAAAAAAACCTGGTGTCATTTTAAGCTTTGGCTCCGTTAGTGACCGAGTTAACAAGCGTGGCCGCGCGGCGCCAAGTCTAGCCACAAAGACATCAAAGACACCGCTTTGACGGTCCTGCTGTGAGGACGGGCCCCGGACGGGCCCCGGGCAGACCCCCGGGCCCCTTGCGGAAGGGGGATGGGGGTCTCCTGGCACCATATGCGAGAATTTCCGCCATCCCCGAGCCAAAGTCTTGCTTGCGACTTGGTGATCTATTGGCTAGTTGGCTTTTCTTTGCACTCAGTCAACAGTAAATAAGAGAAAGAGGGGAGGAAAAGTCCAAAAGCAAATATTAGCTCACATAGACAAAGACATTCCAGACGGAGTTGTCTTCTCACTCACTCATCCTTGAAGTCTTTTCCTCCATCTCCATCAAAAAAAACCCTCGATTTGGAATGAAGAGTCTCGGCCGAGTGCAACTTGAAACAGGTGCTAAGACATTCAAATGTACTCAAAACGTGCAGTTACAAAAAATAAAGGAGGGTACTTAAAATATGTATATCATACAGTGACCCGTAGAAGTGTTAAAATACTTCATTCTTTGAAATAAAACACTATGAAATCAAATAGTAAGCTAAACACATGAACTATCACATAACTGTCAAGGCCAGAATGGAGACAGTACCCACTCGCGTAATGTTACTCAAAGTTTTATTGGGGAGAAGGGAAAGGAGCGCACACACGATCCGGAGATCGCTGGTCGCGGGGAGTAGGTTGCTCAGATGCGGAAGTGGGACTTCCATGGCTAGCGATGGCGGTGTCGGGAACAGAAAACAACGAAGAGTAAAAACGTGATCAGGATCGGAAACAAGTCGGAAGCCAGGAAAGGAGAGTAGACGCGGTCGAGATCAAAAGCGGATCGTTATTCGGGGCAGAAGAACAGACGTGGTCGAGATCAATACAGGTCGGATTTCGGAATGGGAAAGCAGACGTGGTCTAGCTCAAAACAGATCGTAACTGGAGACTAACAGGAGCAAAAAAACGGGACGGGCGAAAAAGGGCATGCCGTGTAAAAACAGAGATTCACAGACGGACCAACAAAAGGGGACTGACAGGACAGAGTTTAAATACTGACAGGGAGCCGATCTGTCAACAAGCTGCAGCTGGCGCCACACGGGCGGGGCCAATTGGGCGCCATGGCAACCGTCACAATAACCATATTTTCAACGACTTAAAAGTTAAGACGTTTTTAATTATGTTGTATAACTTGAGACTCTCCTTTAAGAACCTGACTTGTTTGGCCGCAATCTTAAAACTACGGGAGCCTGAATGACCATTTTGCAAAGATAGCTCATCCCGGTGTTGCTTTTAATACTTAATTGCTATTACATTCCACAGCTGAGCACTGCATTTGGTTGTTAAATCCATTGATTCTGACATTTTTTACTTTTTTCCCACTGTCTCCTTTTCTAGCCTCTTAGCCACTTGTCTGCAGGCTATGGTTCACCACTAGCCGCGATTGTTATTGATACCTTTTTCCTGCTTTGTCCCTGTCACTGAGTTCTGTGATTCAGGGTCCTGACAAATTCTGGTTTCCACTTGCCATCTTTTACTGGCCTTTTCAGTAGTTTCTCCCGATAGCTGCTAAAGTTCGCCACTTACATCAGTTCTTATCAACTACAGATTTTGGCTCTTTTCAGCTTTTCCGGGTGTATTCAGCTTGTTATTTTGTTGGCCGAAGTTAAAATACGAAAGTAGACTTCTTATGTCTTCTTTAATTGCACACACTTTAGCTTCACTGCAAGCTACAACGACCTTTTGTGGTCATTTATTGCACACTGTCACTTGAAGCTTGTTGTTAGGGAGTCTTATATGTTGAAACTATGACCTAGGTGCCATATCTGGCCCACTGAACATTATTCAGCATCTGATGATATATTTGTTTTCATTTTCTCCTTTTGTAAAGTAACTATTTGTATTTTTGAAATAATAAAATTGATTAATTTATAGTTTTATTGGACACTCAAAATTAGGAGAGAAGATCGGTCAGTGTGGGTGAGTGTATCCCTTAAACACCAGAGTCGTGGGGATACCATTTCTTGTGGTGTGTCTTGGGCAAGTACAGTCTGGTGGTGTCCATCCCTCTCCAGGCCAACAAATGTTTCCACCCGGTCTCGAACCGGGGACCTTTCGAAATAATATAAGTAAAAAGTTTATAGTTTAATGGACAGGAGAAAGTACAGTAATGCATTTTGAGTTTGCAAGGAGAACAAGAGAGAACTGTACAAAACCCACATTTTATAAAATATCCAGCCCCATTGGCCGTTTCTTTTTATTAAAATATGTTACAAACAGCCAATAACCATTAGCAAAGAGTGACAATGATGCAAATGATGATCAAGCAAGCATTTTTGACTCTGACTCCTGTCGGTCCCCTTTTGTCACCCGTTATCCACTTGTCCGCTCCTTATTACCCCGTTTGTCTCCTACTACGACCCATTTTTTGACCCCGACCATGTTTTGATCTCCCGTCCCAGCTAACGACTCATTTTTTGACCCCGACCACGTTCTGATCTCCCATCCCAGCTAACGACCTGTTTTTCCGTCTAACTACGCTACGAGGTCCACTTCCGCATTCGGAACACGCTCCGATCCCGTGAGCGGCTTGCTTCCCATGTCCAGCGAGCACTAAATCGTTGGGGCTGCCTTTCCTCTATATCTCAATCAACTTGTGAGTAACATTATGCATCTGGGTCCTCCTACTGTTCTAGTCGTGACAGTATTTGCCTTGGTCTGAGAAAAAAATGGTATCTCCCGATAATACTCCCATTGAATGTTCAGGTTATTATTTGATTAACAAAAGTGTCTCAAAAAAGTTACAAAATCTAAATATATTAGTGACATCATAAACTATACTGTAAATCGTAATTTAGGCAACTAATATTGATTATATCCTTTTTGGGTGATTTTTTACATACAGTATTTTAGAAAATCAATTTGTACCGAATTTCCCCAACCTTTTATAAGCCTTGTGGGCTGCCTGGCATTCATTTAACAACCAGCACTTCGCTGCAAAATCCAGCAGTTGGCTAACGTGCAAAATCCTCACCACCATTTAGAAACGATTTGTCAGCGATGCGTTTGCCCGCATCGGTTTTACGAGTTTTCCCGTCCGTCGTCTTCCTCGCCGAGCCGCCTCCTCGGGTTCAGATGTCATCCTCATCCTTGTCAGGAGACCCCTAATGGATCGGCCACGCTCTGGGCCCTCCCACTGCTGGGGTGAAAGGTCACTGCCGGGTAAGATAGCAAGCCCGAGGAGGGAAACATCCGCTCGGATTCCGATTATTTTCTCTGCAAACAGCTCGGCCCGTAGGCAGCGCTGGAATAGGGTAAAGAAAATAATTAAAAGAGTTCAATGACAGGATGTCACGTCGTCAGATAAGCATTAGGGATGCATTGAATTTTCGGCATCAGAATGTTTTATGCCGAAAATACCAAAGGTGCATTTTAAGTTTCAGACAATAGAAAAAGTTAATCCAAAAAAAGGCTTCTGAAATAACAGTTTTGTAATAACATTACGTCTAAGGTGAGGCGAGCCAAATGAAGCTGTCTTTCACACAGGGGCGAGTTGCTGTTTATTTTTAATTTATTTTTTGCACGTGAATAAAAAGGAAATGGAGGTCAAAACAGGAGATCTGCCGTGGTTTTACCAAAAACACATTTTCTGACAAGTTTGCGTGTCCGTCTGCTTCTAAGTATTTGTTAGCCATTAGCTGGAACTTTGCTAATGCTTACCTGTTAAATCTACAGAGCTAACTTACTACAGTTCAGCCTTTCATTTCGTAAACCCATACTTTGTGTATGAAATTCAGTCTGTGCATCAATTGGCTGATGCTAAGCTATGCAATTTGGTATTAGCATTAATTTATGTTGGCGAATATGCAAGTGTGACTTGTTTGTTGCATTAGATGGCGCCTACTACATCATTATCGATTTCTTCCTACTCCTGTTTTCTTGTCACCATTTGCTCTCCTGCCCATTAAAAGCTAAAATGTCCCTAAAATATACTCTTTAAAAACGGGAAACATGAGAGTGTGCAGTGTAGCAGCGAATTGCTAATTTTTTTTATTATAACCAGCCATTTTACGCGAAGGACAACCAACTCGTGTTATTGGCGTTTTGCAACTTGAAAAGAGATGGCTTTTACTCCATTGGTGTGTTCATTTTCAACCAGCGCAGGAGCTGAACAATTTCCATTGAGGTTTTTTTACAGAATATTCTGGGCACATATAAGGTACAGAACCCAGCTGTACAATGTTTGCAGTCAAAAGGGCTGACAACAATTTAATTATTGTAAGGGTGTTCCCAAAACCCTAGGAAAACAAAATCAAGAAAGTAAGTTAAAATGGAAGTTCCCCAAAACAAGTAGTCTTGGTCCAAAGCGGTTCTAACAGGAGATAATATGACGTGCCCATTTTTCTGGCTGAAGCTGAATAATTACAACTAAGTAAAAAAAGCAATCATGAAATCTATTAATTATGACTAAATGAATGAAGCAATTATAAACGCCAAATTTAATAACAAGGATACGTATGTGTTGAATAAACCATACAAGTGGGGATACAGCCACCCCAATAAAGCATCCCCAGAAGAGGGCACTGTTTTCTTGAAGCATGTCAATGTGATTAATCCTCACGTTTGTCATGATTACTGATGTGAATCACCTGTGCCCACTCCTTTGGCGCCAACTGCCTCGGACTCTGATTGGCTCCCTGTCCCTATTCAAACCCACTCCTATCTGTCCCCTTTTGTCAGTCCGTCTGCGAACCTCAGTTAACACTAGGCAAGCCTTTTTTCGACCCTGACTCCCGCCTGTTTTTTGCTCCCGTTTGTCCCCGGGCTTCGACCCGTTTTTGTCCCCGACCACGTCTACTCTCTTTTCCTGGCTTACGACTCACTTCCGACCCTGACCACGTTTTTGCTCTCCTGTTCCGGCTACTGACCTGTTTTCCGCTCCCGACATCGCCATGCTCGCCACGGAAGTGCTTCCCGCGTCTAGCAATCACCGGATCGTGGGCGCAAGTCTTTTCCTTCCAATAAAACTTGTGAGAAACGCAACACAAATGGGTCCTGTCTGCGTTCTGGTCTTGACAGCGTTGACTTCATTTTATGAACCATTTTTGTACCTTTTTTGTTCGAGTAACATAGAAATGTGAATCATTTTTAAAGTCAGTTTTCTATTGCTGGGACCAACCTACAAAAAGAACATTCAAAGTTAAATAAAATATTATTTTAGGGTTTTTTTCCAAAATTGTGCAGCCTTAATCCCTAGTACCCATTCATATGTGCTCCCGTACACAGACCAAGTCTGGCATATTCAACATATCCACTCAGTGTCTTTGAGAGTACACCAAGGCAAAAATGTGTTTTTTTTGTACACTGACTTGTGATTATTCCTCTAGTGGCATCTATTGAAACAAAAACCAAATGTGGCTACAAGCGATTGGACATAGGATGATGTATGAGGGTCAGACAAGCGTTCTCTTTGAGGGGTCTCGGGTCTCGCGGTTTTCTGATCTCTGCTGGATTTCAAAGCCAGCTTCTAAATGTGTTTGTTTCTCGATATGTCGCCGATATCTCATCTGGCAATGTTTATTCTGCCACTGGAGGCTTTTTTTGTTTCGACCCTCCCGCATCTTTCTTAGGACTGTGTTTGGTTTATTTTTCATTATTCTTTTGAACGCTTTTTTTTTTCTTTAAACAAAAGTTTATCCCAGAGAAAGTAGATGTTGTGGTTTTACTTTCATTCGGTTGCTAACAGAAAAATAAATAGTTCACCGACGAGCAGCCTAAAGCAGAAGGAAAGCGCTAGGACTGATGTGGTGGAAATGATCGTGTTAATCGGAATAAGATGATCGTTAAAATGTCTTTATTATGGTGACATTTTTACTTTTTTCGATGCTGCTTCCGGCTAAATGCTAGGCCAAGTTTGCTCGATCGTTCTTTAATGAGACCGCAGGATTTAACATGTGTATTTTTCTCTTTGCTGATGCTGCTTCTGGGTAAAAGCCAAACTAGCTTTGTTCGTTATTTATTCAAAGAGACCACAGAAGTCAGATGTAAATAAATAGGAGATAAAAGCTTCAACTACTATGTTACAAAACTATTGAGTAAAGAAATATATTTGAGAGAGTAATGTGGTAATAGCAGATGTTGGTCGGAGTATCAGAACACATTTTGGCCGTATTTTAGGGATTTTGTTATTTCATTTTTTTTAATATAGCCAGTTTAATTGAATAAGTATATCGATCATTTAGCCTACATGTGATTCCAAGGCTTTGAGTTCCCCTATCTATCGTTCTTACCCATGCTAGCATTGGTTAGCGGGTAGTGACACTGTTCGTATTAGCGCATGTATGTTAAAAACTAGGGACGTTTTAAACCACATTTTTATCCTCATAGCAATACACAAATTTTGTACTTAAAGTTACACTATACCAATGCCATTAAAACATATATTTCAGAACCAGAACAGGAGGTGGACCCAGATGTGTAACGTTTTCACACAAGCATTATTTTACGGGAATGGGGCAGTCATGCACGTTAACACAAACGCCAGTGATTCGGTGTTCGCTGGGGGGAAGAAGTAAGACAGAAGTCCGGCTTGGAAAAACAGGAAGCCAGAGGCCTTCGAGATCGATACCAGATACACGAGCAGATACCGGACAGACGGGGTCGATACCAGACAGGATGGGAGAGACAGGACCGATACCAGATACACGAGCAGATACCGGACCGACGAGGTTGATACCGGACAGGATGGGAAAGACATGATCGATACCAGATACACAAGCAGATACCGGACCGACGGGATCGATAACGGACAGGATGGGACAGACAGGATCAATACCAGATACTGGAGACTGGAGTCAGATATCAGACAGAACGAGACAGACGCGATCGATACTGGATAATGGAGTCAGATATCGGACCGGACGAGACAGACGGGATCGATACTGGACACTGGATACTGGAGACTGGCGCCAGATATCGAATAGGATGAGACAGGCGGGATTGATACTGGATACCGGAGATTGTAGTAAGATATCAGACAGGACGAGATAGACGGGATCGATACCAGACACTGGAGACAGGAGTCCGATATCAAACATCACGAGATAGACGGGATCGATACCTGATACTGGAGACTGGAGTCAGATATAAAACAGGACGAGATAAACGGGATTGATACCGGACAGGATACACAAGCAGGATACTGGAGAGAGTCAAAACACACGCCTTGCGGGTGCAGAGGTTTGTTGACGGACTGACAAGGGCTGAGTGAGAGCACTGAGCTTAATTCGAAGGGAAGCCAATCAGGCAACGAGCCGCAGCCGGCGCCATGTGAGGACAATGGGCAACCGTGACACATTTTTACACTGTAACCATTCAATAAATGCACATAACAATGACAAAATATGCTCAAAGAGATCAACGTATGAATATAAAATGTTTTTTTTAAAACTAGGAGTCTTCTATAGATTTTTTTAGACCGTTACCCAAAGTCAGCAGTACTGATAGCAATAATAATAATAATAATAATTTCCTTGTATTGTCATTCTGTGTAACAATGTACACAGAACGAAATGTCGATCTGTTTATATACGAACAAAAGTTAAAAAAGTATAAAAACGATTTTCCCAAATGATACAAGTAGAGATTTCAGTCCTATTTAAGGGATGTTTTCAATATTTTTTTATTATTATGTAAGGTGATTAAATTAATTTTTAAAAAATGCATCAATTTACCCACATTGGCTTTCGTGGATTCAAGTTCCCTGAGATTCTGGCCTTCCCTCTTCCTTACTCACGCTAACATTAGCAGCTTGCTTCACTGATGAATCTGAATTGTTTCGGTGTCCATGTATGTGTGTCAAACATTAGTGAAAAAAAGAAAAAAAGAAAAACAAAGGATGTTTAAAACTAAGAAAAAATCACGCTGATACCATTACCCAAATTGTGTAGTGTCACTACTGATACCACATCCCAATACCATTAGGAAATACATTTACATTTATGGAATGTTTAGAAGGTAATCATTGCACAAATAGTTTATGCTGAATGTATACTGGTACGAATTTCAGCCTTTATTTTATGTATATATTCTGTATACGTTAAATTATGTTTAATTTAATGAATACAAAAATGTATCATTTTGCCTACAAGGCTTTCAATGGTTTTCAGTTTCCGTAGAATCTGACCCATGCCCATGGTTATACACCCTACCATTAGCGGCTAGCATCAGTAAACAGGGCAGCTGGCATTAGTTTGTGACATTGCGTGTTCAGTAAAAGCTAGGGATGTTTGATAACGCATTTTTTAAGACAGGTACGATTCTTAAATCTTGAATTGTTGACCAAATGTCAATACAACTATCACATACATTTCCTTTCCCAATACAGATAATAATGGATATTTTTTAAGAGTAAATCTTATTATATTTTCCTTTGACATTGCATTTAAGCCAATTTACCATTCCTTTAATTTGACTGTTAAATGGGTACCGAAATGTTGACACAGGTATCTGATTCCATTGAGACTATGATACCTTAAAAAGAGCTGGTATAGGTATTTCTAACATCCATAGTCCACAGTTCCTTTGCCCCAGCCTCTTGTGCCCCCCGGGTGATGCTTTTTTAAATTTCATGCCCAATAAAACTGGCAGTCGCTCTATTTTGCTTGTGCACAAGAATCCAGACCACATCACGTCAATGGCCCAATTTCAGGAACTTCCTTTTGGAAAACAAAACAAACACTCAAAAAAACACTTTTATTGCTGTTTATAAATCACAACCGTCATGATTGCAGTAAGGCGTCGGCCTCATCTGGCTAACCGTGAACGCTAACTACATTCATTACTCCGCACAGACAACTCTCGGCCCCCGAGGGGGTAATCATTCCTGATGTTTAGCCAGCAGATGATTGATGCCGCTTGTCCGACGTTACGCTCTATCTGCGAGACAAAAAAAAAGAGAAAAGGCCTGTTTTCCTTCGCCCGGGATCATGTTTGTATCCAGACCGAGCTGTCAAGTTGAGTTACGATGTTGAAATACACCTTTGATGGGATGACTTCTTGGGAATCAAAACAATGGCTTGCTTTATCATCAACATGCCCATGTTCTAGAGCGAAGGTGTGCAGGTGTTCCATAATAATTGGTGCCCACAGTTGAACCTCCACCGGGGTTGACTAACCTTCAAAGACCAGCAAGTCACATCTGATGCTCCAAAGATATTTACGAGCTGGCCACCTAACTGTAATACATTTCACCTCGTGAAACTGCGGTATCATTTTCCGGTGGTTTGCCCAGACTTTTACGTGCCTTACCTTCAAAAACATCAGCATCTCATGCTCAAGTTGTTTTTAGTGTAATGCTCATGACCACACGTATGAGGCTTTTTACCGTGAACCAGATGGATTTGGGTTCTTTCGTTGTGGGAGAATCATTTTACCTGCCGCCGTTCAAGCCTGGGTTCTTTGTCTGCCTTTGCCTTCTTTTTAGATAGGCAATTAAGGCTTTTCGCTGGATGTGACCTGGTTGGTATAATTTTGTCCGACTTATTCCCCATCAAGTTCAAGGCTGCCGAGGGTTTCCTACTTTGTTTGCTCCTGGTTGGCCCTCGTTCGCTGCTGATTGTGTGTTGGTTGGACGGTTAGCCTGCCGTTAGTGCCAGTTTTGCCAAGTTCCTTGGTTTATTACCAGGTGGCTTTATGTTTGTCGCCGTAGCTGTTTTTCGCTGTTGGTTCCCGGTTAGCCTGGTTGCTCATTGTGTGCTTTTTGGTCGGCCAACCTTTTTCCACTAGGGCTGCGGCTGTCTTTTGCTGTTCGGTCCCATTTAGCCCTGTTAGCGCTATGTGTGTTATTTTTGCCAGTTAATGCCTTCTCTCTCTGTTATTTCTTTGTTAGCCCCTTTTTGCCTTTTTGCTTTTTGTTGTACCACTACTGCATCCATCGACGACAAAACACCTCCAAGGCATTCTCCACAAAAACCACCAAAACTTTGTTCGAAACACTTGAAAACTCAAATTAACATATAAACTAATAAGGTGCCCGGCTTGCATACGAGCTGCTGTTCCTCTAATGGTGTCACAGCTCAAGAAGTAAGAGAAGGAAAGCTGTTTTCTTTACGATTTATCTCGGGAAAAAATTTGAATTTACCGATAGCATATATATATAGCATATATATAAAATCATGTCCTATATCATGTCACATTTTGCATGTTTAAGAATTTAGGAATACTTTTGATTATTTCTTTTGAATTGTTGAGCACTCTTCCCTCCAATATGTACTACCTTTAAAAATGTATTTTAGGCAGAAACGTTAAACAATTTCAAGCATAAACTTTGAACTGTGGCATTAAAGAAAACTTTTTTTGAGTTGCTGGAGCAGATGACGTAGCGCTGTCTGCCTTCCCAAGTGCCTCATGCAATATTCATTTTGAGCTTCTCATGGTCTCGGGGTGCCTCAAGTTATTTATTCATAGCTTCATGAATGCCTCAACTGGCCTTTGACATTTACGCACTTGTCACAGTGAAGCTTCTGAATACACACACGGAAAAATGTTTAGCTGACCAGTAGCTAACCTCGTTACTTACGTAACAGGTTGTTTGGAATGGACAAGCAAGAGCAGCCTGGTTTTTTTCTCTAATGACATCAACAAAATGCCGTCCGCCTTTTCATAGGTGATCTGAAATCGCTTATCTTGTCTCCTGGAAACCACTGTTCCTTACATTGCGTCATCAACAACATGGGATAAAATCATGGCTTTTTACGTTGCCGTCTTGTGGCAAGAAGATAAGCTGTATGTGTATATGCTCTGAAGGATGCGCTTGTGTGCGTAAACGATAAGGTGATTTATGAGTTGAGATGTTGGCTCGGGTTGGAAGACTTGACGTTGACTACAATGCACCTGTCTCATCCATCTTGGCGAGGGGTAAAGCACCACAAACTGCGTTGATTTGTTTGTTGTTTTAGTCTCTGTAGAACGATTTTCTTTACGGACAGCATAATGTTGCTTTTTCTTGTTGACACAAAAAACGGGTTTAGTGAATTATTTATTTATTTACAGAAACGGAACAAGAATGGCTACTAGGACCACTGCCACATAATCTTGAAACACTTACTAGATGTAAAAGAACAAAACTCAAAAGGATGAAAACACAGGAAAAGTTGGAACACAGAATAGCTCTACCTTAACAAAACATGAAGAAGGATCAATGAAGGATATGTTGAAACAAAATTAGCTCTTACTGAACATAACAGAAAATGAAGACAATGCAGGATATGTTCGAATATACCAACTAGAGCTAACAGAACTCACATGAATAAAAAAATGACTCAAGAAAGATTCCCACACTTGGACAAAACAACAATTAGAGTGCCATGATGACAAGTCCATAAAATGCAATGCCAGGACACCAACTAGCCCTAAGTGAACAAAACATGAAAGGACTACAACACCGAACGTGTTAGAATACCAACTAGATCTAATAGAACAAAACATAAAAAGAAGACAACACAAAAACATTACTACACTTGGACAAAACAAGAGTGCCACGATGACGCGACCTTGAAATATAATGGGAGAATACCAACTAGCTCTACCTAAACAAAACATGCAAGTAGGATGATTCAGGATTCGCACTCACACAGGGATAGAAACAATACCGAAAGCCACGATGAGAAACCATAAAACATAATGTTGGATTACGAACTGGCTCTAACGGAACAAAACAGGAAAGAGGCAATGTGAAACATATACACAGGTGGACAAATATATAATGATCATCTCTGAGGAGACTGTTGTGATATTCGATGGACACAAACGCAGGAATCAGGACTCTTAACAGTACTCAAAAAATGATTGTATTTAATCTAAAAAATGCTCAATAAAGTAATGAAAAAAAAAAAACCTTGTCAAAAACACTTATAAAAGTGTCCCAATCATAAAGCAATAAAACAAACCTCAGAAAGCAGGATGGTAAATTTGACAATGAAAAATGAAAGTGGTATTTATTTATATATTTTTTTTTTTCTGTGTCCCATCAGCCATAAGAAAGTGATACATTTTAGATGTAAGAGCCAAAATTCTAGATTAAGCGTGACTAAAAAAAGACCTGCTAGCGGTTAAGCATGGATGAGAATAAAAGAAATTGACCGTAAAAGTGCACACAAGATAATTTAATTTCCTTTCTAAAATAAATGGTTGTATGATTTTGTTAGTTTAGAATTTTCTGACTTGGCAAAAACGGGTTGAACATTTTAGTCTAAAAGACTTCTTTTTCTAGAGGTCAATGACTTTTTCATGACTAAATTTGGACCACATTTGACAAGTTTAACACAATATCAGACGTTTATTTTTGGATTAAAACAAGAGTGGATTTAGCCCAAAATACATTAGCCAGGAATGTTTTTGTGCCATTCGAATAAGTTTTGCAACAGTACCTAAGGGAAGCAAATGGTCAATTACTTTTCTTCATTTTTTACTTGGACTCTCAGCTCAGCTCTTCCCTAAAACATAAGTATCTCCAAGTGTTTATTGGAAGAACCCCTGACTTATGACAGTCCTGTGATCTGCCATCCTGCGCCTGCAGTGTGCTGGATCTGTCAGCGCATAAGCTCAATAACCGTCTCTCGACCAGCAACTTCCAGGAAAAAGCCGTCATTTGATACCTTGCGTCCGTTTTTCACTTTCTAGGTAGACACTTGTTCTTTAAAAAGCTTCTTAAACTAGTTTAGCAGGACCTATCGAGTTACTTACCTTTTTAAATAACTTGCAAGTACTCACTTTTATTGATTATTTTTTGTCATTGTTCAATGATCATTTGAAGAAAGGAGACTAAAAACAACGTTATAATCTTTAAAAAGAGAATGTGGAGTTACACGAAGACAGAGACACAATATGAACAAAATATGAAATACAACCAATACATGACTGTTTTTTGTTTTGTTTGTTTTTTAATCCCTACATATATATATTAGTTGACAAACATTTTGTGGAAGACTCTATTAGCCTAGCATGCCTGTTCCTAGGTTGTAATAGGTAGCAAACGAATTGAGCATGTGTACACCTGAAAATAATAAATCTGACAGGGAGCGCTAAACCGCGCCCACCATAAATCTCCAAGAATCACAAGCTGAGCAAATATGGCGGCAATAACGGCAAACGACTTTTTAGTCGCTATTTCTCATAGCATAGCTGTATCATTTCTTATTGATTATGCAAACTTATCTTAAAAGTCAGTAGAAAACGGTCTCAATTATTACATACAGAGTTACAATTATGGCATCAAGGTGTCCAAAGACGCTAATAACCTTTTAGAGGTGGATGCAAATTGTTGGCGATCTATGAAGAAGGCAGAAGCCCAGTAACAACTAAACATAGAAACAAGTTTAAATTTGGGAGAGATAATGGTATATGTAGGATATACAAAGAAGTGACTCAGATCATCAAATTCACAAAAAGAGTGGTGCCATCTCCACCCGTTCAGAGTCTCCTAAAAGGAACATTTGGAAAATACATCACGATCCTCACAAACCTGATACACCGAAGCACACACTGCACATCCTATCTATTCCAAAATATACAAGTTTTACTACTATGAAACCCTACCTTTACTTGTATTTGTTTTTGTCATATGCTAACAAGGTAGGCTAACGATGGTGCAGTGATATACTCAAAGAAAGTGCCAGTAAACCGGCCGCAGTAACTTACAAACTTCTCTCACTGACAACTAACCAACCCAACAGCAATGTGATAAAAATAAAACACAAAATGTAGAACAAATAGCTTTCAGTTCCCATCGATCCAATGCACGTTGAGTTGATGGTTGAAGCCGCTAGCATGCCATGCATTATGTTTGATACGAAAAGGGGCAGGGCTGTCGTCTACCTGGCGTTCTATTCGTCTGAAAACAGCGCTGTTGGATCTATTAATTGGTAGTTACCTTTAAACTCAATCCACCCAAAACCAGGCACCCTTTGAACATTGGATTTCGGGTTAAATTTGGTCTGTGTAATCCTACTGTTACGTTTTGAAAACACTCAAAAAAAGGAGAGAAGACAGCAATGCATTTTGAACTTGCAAGAAGGCTAAGAAGAGGAGGCTTTAGATCAGATAGTCTAGACTATTCTAAAGGCGCTCCCCTTTCTTTTTATTACATCTGTTTGGTTACAAAGCAGATCTGCCCTAAATGGTGTGGGGGTCAAAGAACCGCAACATGATTGTCCAAGAGCGACAACGATGTGATAGTCAAAACAACAGTGCGCAGTAACAGTCGAAATAACAGACTGGCATCTTCTGAAATCTCCATTGCAGGTGTCCAATAATAAAACAGAACAAACATTACTTACACAGGATTTTGTGCAATAATGAATGAGCTAAATCTAGTCTTAAATTGGTGTGTGTTTAGCCCATCCATCATTAATCAAGTTTAGCCCCTCTGCCTTATCCCACGTGGTCAAAATTCTGACCCCCAAATTTGATAGTCGCCTTTTCAAAGTGTTGAAAAAAATGTTTTCAAATGTTACTTTTCAACGTGATAAAGACGTTGTTTGGATGGAACAATGCCGTCCTACTTACGCCTTTTCAACTGTTTTTTTACTAGGTAGGTGCATACCAAATGTACTTTTACAGAACACAAAGCCAAATAATAAGTTACAGACACTGGCCTACTTACGAACGGGATAGGTTCCAGGTGATCGTAAGTTGAATTTGTTTGTAAGTTGCTTCAGTGCTATATTTTGTATGGTATGAATGCTTAAGGCTTGCATAAGTAACCTGTATTGTTTTGTACTAAAAAATAAAACGAGTTAGGGGACTTCCTCCTCCGTGGTAGAAAGTGGCCAAAAAAAGCGATCATTTATCAACCGCATCAAGCTTCAATATTTCACTTTCATTTCAAATGAAACGTATCGCCTCTTCTTTACACTTTACACCAACCATATTAAAGGGATGCACTAGATGTTAAACAATACAAATATCAAAGTCCTTAGCGTGGTGGAGATACAGTATAGAATCTTTACACACAAACTAGGAAGAGGAAGCCGTATTTCTTCTTCGGGGTGGATGCAGGTTCACCTCTCATAGCGCCACAAGCCCGGTAGTGGCGGAAAGAAGCACTACAGGACAGTCCTGTACTCGGAAAAAGTTGCAACATCTAACTTACAGCTTTGTCCCGATATTTTTCGACATCCCGAAAAAAATGTTCATATCTACCGTTCTTCGTAACTCGAATATTGCTAAGTAGGGGATTGTCTGTACTCATAGTTTCATATCGATAGTTAAAAGCACCAAAAATGGGCCTATTGAGAGGTGTATGTCCCCCCCTCGCCCTCTTCCATTGTCCCACTTTTTCTCCTTATTGTCTTTCCTCTATTGTCTACCTTGATGGATAGACAACTGCTCAAGTACGTCCGGGTGCAAAGCCTCTCCATTCACAAAGCTTTCCCTTTTTTGCCTCCAAGCACCGGTCATGATGGATGCCAGCGAAAACCTTGGAAATGCTCCGAAACACGAGCAGACATAATGGCAGAGGAAATGAGGGTGAAGCCAAAGCCGGCAAGGCGGGATAGATTTTCTCCACGTCTTTCTTTGCTTGTATTAACTCTTTATATGGAGTCATGGGTGGCAGGGAGGCATGCCCACCAAGCTCACAAATTCAGAAAGACATCATGAATCATTTACAGTGAAAGCAGAGATGTGGGCAACAGTTAAACCGCATTCGCAGCCTGTGTGTGTGTGTGTGTTGAGCCTTCATGTGGACTTGATAAGTTCCACTGACATTGTGTTTTCTCTTGGTGGTTGCAGAGTGTTCCAGTTTGGGTCCACTGTGTGTTTCTCATTGGCCGCTGAGCTGTAGATGATTAGAGTAGAGTCCATCCATGAAATCCCCGTCGAAACGAGATGTTGTGTGTGTGCGCCAAATAGCAAGCGTGACGGACGCACCGTGTTGTTTTTCGCCGTTAAAATAACACAAACCTTCTCCAGATGCTTGCTCTGGATATGTGGACGATGACTAGGCTGTGACAAGCCGTGGGGTCCCTTGGAAATGAGATAATGCTGCGTGATGACTTATTTCCTGAAGCCCATGTGAATAAACAGAGAAAGCGAGAAGGTTGAGGAAAGCGAGAAGGTTGAGGAAAGCAAGACGATAGCGAAGTGACGCCTGCACCCCCCCCACCCCTGCTTCTGACATCCTTCCCAGCTGTTTGTTCCAGGAGCTTTCAACACAGGAGGAACCTACAAACATCTGCAAAGACAAACAGATGCTAATCTCATATGCGCCGATCCGTACTAGTGCCAAGCGACTGTTTGTAGATGACTATATTTAGTGTTCTTCCAGCGTTGGAGCATCGAGCTTGTCATAAAGCACATTTGATGACTTTGATGACAGCCGCGTCTGTGGAACCATCTTGGTCATTTCCCTCCACTTTTATCATATTACTTTCATTATTTTAAACTTTATTTTTTAAAAGCTAAAGTTAAAGCCCCATTGTGTATTTAATATTGACCACTAGATGTGTAAAAATGCTAAATTTAAATAAAACACTATTGATTCAGGGCAGCACGGCGGTGCAGTGGTTGGCGGCACAGTTCTGAGGTCTTGGGAACCTCCCGTGTGGGTTCAAATACAGCTACCGGACTTCCTGTGTGGAGTTTGTATGTTCTCCCCATGCTTGTGTGGGTTTCCTCCGGGCACTCCGGTTTCCTCCCACATTCCAAACACATGCATTTCAGGTGGATTTGACGGTCCAAATTGTCCCTAGGTGTGAATGAGCGAGCGAGTTGTCTGTCCCTGTGTGCCCTGCGATTGGCTGGCAACCAGTTCAGGGTGTCCTCTGCCCACTGCCGGATGATTGCTGGGATGGGCTCCAGCACCCCCGGGACCCTACTGAGCATAAGCGGTGTAGCTAATGAGATGAGATGAGACTATTGATTCAAATGCTAAGCAAAAACACACATGTAATTCGAAATATTTTAAGAAAGATTTATTTTGTTTTAAAAAATATATTTATAAATTATTGCAGCACAACGGTGGGTGGTTAGCGCGCAACGTCACGGTGCAGAGGTCCATTGTTCAATTCCAGCTACTGCAGCATCCCCGTTCGGAGTTTGCATGTTTTCCCGTGCCTGTGTGGGTTTCCTCCGGGTACTCCGGTTTCCTCCCACATTCAAAAAGCAAGCAGGTTAATTGGCCGAGCCAAGTGAGTGAGTTGTCTGTCTCTGTGTGCCCTGCGACTGGCTGGCATTCAGTTAAGGATGTTCCCCGTCCACTGCCAGAAGTTGGCTGGAGTGGGCTCCAACACCCCCTGAGACCCTACTGTGGATAAGCGGTGCAGAAAATTGATAATCAAATATACATATGAATTTTTTTTTTTAAATAAGAACAAATATACTCAAAATGAGCAAAATAAAACTTTACTGTATCTAAGATAATGTTTATTTATATTTTCTACGTTTTACTATTTTTTTCATTCGTAAGCAATATTTTAAGATTTTTTTTTGCCTTTCACTAAAGGTTTTTCTAATTAAATAGTATACGAGATTTAAAATAAGTAAATATAGCTCCTCTGCATCAACATTTTGCTAATTTATATTTAATTAGTTGTACTAATATTTTTATTTTGAAGAAACTTGATTTTTTTTCTTTAAAAAAACATTGTTCTTATTTTAATAAATAGTTTAAGAAATACTTTAAGTAAAATAAGAAAATATACTTAAAATGAGCAAAATAATTAAACTAAAGATACCTCATGTATATTTTGTTACTACTAAATAAGTCTAATTTAATAAAATATTTTGAATTTTTTAATTACTTTTACAAAATGATTTTCTTCATGTAATAATGTTTTTCAGTAAACTAAGAAAAACACATACAATGATAAACTTTTTGCTACACAAAGTAATGCGAATTTAGATATTTTTTTAGTTTTGCTAAAGAATTTTAAGATGATATTTTTGTTATTTTTAGGTTATATTTCTAAGTAAATTAAACATATTGAGCAGTATTTTAGTAAAATGGCTAAACCTACTTAATATGAGGAAAAATAAGTTCACTATTAAAAAAATTAGTTCTTTCACATTTTTTTTTAATTTTACCACTAAAAAAACAAGTTAAAAAGTAATAAATTAAGAGAAATAATATATATCATGAGCAAAATATTCTACCAATGGAACAATTTATTTTCTGCTGTGTACATTTAATTGAAAAAGTTCCCATCTACTTTTTTTTATTCAATTTTATCTCCTGAGCAAAGCGCGAAGATACAAAGCAGCACCCCAAACACAGCCGTCATTCCACGTCAACATCAATCCCTTACATTGAATGTGGGCCCCCCGCCGACGCCCCCAAGCATCGCCCCATGTGCTCAACACAGAGACGCAAAGAAGACACAAGCAGGAGGCGTGTTTATAATTTACTCAGCGCCGAAGAGAAGGCGTGGAAGCAAAAGAATGACAAAGGAATTGTCTTGACCACACACAGAAACACTTATTCACTCTCAGGGGCCACACACACACCTGTATTTTGGAAGCCACCCAACTGCCCTGCAGCTTGAATCCTCACCTCCCTCTACGTTTCCCCCCAATCTTAACACCTCCTCTTTTTTTCATGTGCTTGACACTAGAGCTTTATTCTCTGCAGGTCTTTGTATCACAGCCAACAAAATGTCTTCACATCTTATCATAACAAATGGTCCTTTATACACTCAAACCTCAGGTATGGGAAGCATGGACCGTTTAATGTGTGATTTGGTTTATTGACATAGTGCCTCTTCTATTATTTCCTTGTAATTACTTAATTTATGCTGGTGAACGTTTCTCCGTGGTTGGCTGTCTCTTTAAAGTAGCTGGAATAAAGTATGTGCACAATTGCATGCCAGTTTGTATTTTGGCATCATTAATGTCAAACCTTGTTTACTTAGTGGCTTTTTCATACCTGCTTGACACTTTAAACTACCTTGCTGCACCAATTAAAGACCATTTTACCAACCTTTTTTTCACATTACCAGATGAGTGGATTTATCTGGCGGTGAGATCTATTCAAGACCTATACAAGACCAAGAAACAAAAGTTATTTTACCCAATCAAATTACCTCCCCATCAGCCATTCCTTGAATGACAGTTGAACAATAAATGTATCTGGAGTATATGGCACCAAATGGAGCATACATGTACATATTGACTAAATTTTGTGGTGAGGATACCAAGATTGAAACTTAACCAAAAACTAGACAAGACCATGAAACCTGGAGTGTTAGGTCAAGAGAATACCAACTCTTTTTTAAAACAAAACCTATAACTATGGTAAGAATTTAGAAGACCATCATACTGACTTTGTCATAATTGTGTTTGATCAAAGACCAAGTATAAAATACCTTTGATTCTGAGAATAAAAGAAAACCCTCCGTCTCAACTGGTTTTGGTCAACGCTCTAGACCCACTTGATCGAGACAAGACCAGGTAAAAATGCTTTTGATTTCGAGACTGCAACCAATAACCTTGTCTTAACTGGCTTCGATCAAAACTTTAAGTCCACTTAATCCAAACAAAACCAAGACCTTGGGATTGGTCTTGATAACCAGACTAATTACGGGAACTATATTATCATTTTAATAACCTCAACCCCAGTGGAACTGTTTTTAATCTAGGCTTAAAACATACATCTTTTCTATATCTTATGAATGGCCTGTGTTTGCTGTTGACAATATCTGTATTATTTGTTATACAACATCCATTGCAGGCTGGTCATCCTGGAAGGGGGATTACCTTATTTGGGGTCTCTTCTCAAGTTTTTTTTTTTTTTTTTTTCCTCATGTTGAGGTTTTTGAGTTTTTCCTTGCCCTCATGTAGGTTTTAGATCAGGGGATGGTGTCATAATAGTCTGTGGTTTGCAATAATATGTGGTCTGTGCATCCCTTTGAGACTCTTTGTGATTAAGAGTTATACAAATAAACATGACTTGACTTGATTTTGACGTACTGAAAGGCGATAGGCACAAGTGTCAAGGTTGAGAGCGGGAACATACTGACTACTGCCTACCATCAACAACTGATACAGAAGAAAAATAGATAATATCAAAACATGTATCGTTTGATTTATTGTGGCCACAAATGTCAGAGTTAGACCCTAGAAAAGTTAAAAGTAAACTTACCAAGCAGACTGTTATAGAGAAATGGTAATTGTGTTGCAGGTGGGTCATTGTGAACTTCACCAACAATCTAATAACCAGACTACTAACCAAGTTAACCATACACATTGTACAGTGGCTAAATTATATCTATCCGCACACTGTAACCAATTCCTAAATTTGCAACTGAATTATTTTCTGATCCACCTATGCTCGGACCTATGGCCTAACATGACCAAGAACCTAAAATCTACACATTTAGTAATCCTATCCAGATGGAAACCTCAATCAAGATCTGTATTATCGTCAACTCTGTTGCTCGGATGTTGAAACGATGCCTCTCTGTTTGACAATCCTTCAAAAGCACAAATCAGATCTGAAAAAGTTTAACTTGCCCAAAAATCAGGTTTTGGCCATCCGTGTTGAACCATGTCTTGTTTTATTCATTGCACATACTCTAGCTGTAATCTTTAACTATAGTGATGCTAGGTCAAAACCTTTGCAGTTGCTCCTTGGTTTTTCATGTTTTTCTTTCTTTTAGTGCGAAGGGAGGAAGAGGGTAGTTAGCAGTTAGTGGCAGCACACTGCCGCTACTTTTAACAGCCCCCACACACCCCATTAACCAGCTTAATGAGAACATAATCAGGGACATTCCAGTGCCTGCTTTCTGTCTTTTTCACTCCTCTAACAAAATGAAAAGTGTGTCGGCCGGGTCACTTATCGTGCAATCGATCTGAGAAATGATGAAAATAAACAGTGTTTGAACATATGTGAATGGACACACTGTGCGAATTTCAAACAAGTTGCCGTTTTGGTCGGAATAGCGTTCACAGATATTGGTTTTCTCTGAACCGTACTGTTCACTCGATACAAAAACCGTTTGATTTCATGGAGGTCGCATTGACATTAAGCCCGTAAGATGAATAGTAGTGATGGGCCAACCAATGATCACGGTTGAGAAAGCAGCTACTCTGAGCCAAGACCTCACTGCTTCGGAAAACGCTGTTGCCGAAAGATTTCCATCCTACGCTTTTGGGTTATTTTCTGAAATTTGAGTATCCGACATGCGGAGGGACAGCTGCAGCAAAGACACCTGTGGAGTTCATTTTTCTTTACTGAAAAGCAAGTGCTTCCCTCACATTTGTTGTTTAATCGTACCGGCTAACTTAAAGGATTAAGTAATTATTTATATAGCGACACTAAATAATTTAGTTTATAGTTCTAGTTTTAGCATTTGTGTTACAAGAAAAATCTACCCAGTTTTAGAACAGTGTTCACCAACGTGGTGCCCTCAGGCACCAAGTAGCCAACTAAGAAAACCTGAGTAGCCCGCATAACGGTTCTAGAAAAGGCTACCCGGTAATAAATTACAGTGACTTTCTGGGAAATTTGATTTCTAACTAGAGTGAGAAATCATTGATGTGATCAGTGCCTTTAAATGAAAGATTTAAAATTAGTCTACAATTTATATGGGTAAATCACTCATCAGTGCCCTGATACAAAACAGATGTTATGGTAGTTGACTATGAAACCCTATTATTAGTAATGTCATGATTACTGATGTAATGCACTTGTGCCCGCTCCTTTGGCCTTTCCCTATTTGAACCCTCTCCTTTCTGTTACCTGTTGTCAGTCCGTTGGCGAACCTCAGTTTACTCTAGGCAAGCTTTTTTTCACCTGTGTGTTTCCCCGGCTTCAACCTGTTTTTTTATCCTGACCACGCCTACTCTCCTCTCCTGGTTTTCAACCCGTTTCCGATCCCGACCACGTTTTTTGCTCTCCTGTCCCGGCTACTGACCCATTTTTTTTTGCGTTCAGAGCGACCTGCTTCCTGCGTCCAGCGATCACCGGATCGTGGGTCCAACCCTTTGCTTTCTTCCCTATAAAACTAAGAGAAACGTAACGCTGGTGGGTCCTGTCTCCGTTCTGGTCCTGGCAAATAATTACAACCTGCTTAATAAACACATCAAACTGTAATCCCTCTTTTATTGCTGTTAATAGGGACTACAACCTGTGATATGGGAAAAATCCACACAGTAGCCCCCCAATTTGAATATTTCTCCTGCCAGCACTGCTTGCAGGAATATTCTACCAGGGATAATGGATCAGAGGATTGTTGTTGTTGTCATTTGTTCTGAATATGCATTACAAGTACTGCAAGGCTTCCTGATTATTGTCAAACAATTTCTCAAAACAAAAGGCCACAACAGCACACTTCAGTGGCCTGAACCCAAAGAAAAACTGCACTTTGCTGGCCCTTGCACATAGCAATAGTCGACCGGGGATAATGCATCGCAGCTGTAGAGATGATGTTCATTTCAGGCGGAAGGAACAGAAAAAAGGTAGCCATGTGTGACACAAAATCACTCTCTCGGCTGCTGCTTTCAGCAATAGTCGAATGGGAATAATAGATCACTGCCAAAACATGCAGTTCATATTAAGTGGGCCAGAATGCCATCGGTCAGCTGCCCGAACTGAAAAAAAAAATGCGTTACGTCAGCCCTTGCTCTCTGTAATACTCGACCGAGGATAATGGATCATGGCAACAACTGTGCATTTCATAATAGGCGGGTCAGAATACAACACCTCCCAACAAAAGTGACTTCTGTTGGTCCATGCTCGCGGCAATATGGGATCTTGGTAATGGATTGCCGCTGCCCTGTGCAGTTCACTTTTTGGTGGACAGAACAGCTAAAAAAAACTAAGCCTGGCAAAAATGTTAATTGTCGGCCTGCCGGCGAATGGGAATAATGGAACTTTTTTCAAGCTTCAATGCACTGATTCTAAGTACGAAGAATGGCGTACTAAGGGATGCAGTAATAGTATAGTAACAACATAGTAATAACTTGTGTTGTTTTAGAACTCGAATATCAAACTTGTAGCTCTTTGCGCTAATCAGTAACAAAAAAGTAGCTCTTAGCTTCAAAAAGTTGGTGACAAATATCCAGGCTTTAGATAACCACCAATTATGGTTAACCTTCTTTGGTCATTAAGTGACCTTAAGGTTTATGAAGTTATTTTCAAGCATTTTCAAAATGGTCGCCCCCTGGGAAAGATAAAAACAGGTGGATAATGTTTCTCAAGTCACAAAAAATGCTGTGTTTGGACTAGTAGAGGTCCATTCAACATACTATTGTTATGTTATAGGGGGAAAACACAAAGAAATAGCATTCATCAGTGAGTTTTCTCATGCCTCCATAAATGTCAGTATGTAGTTGATATGCAATATCTCAAAAAAACCCAGCTCAATCCATTTCTTTTTTGAATGTCTGCGTCAACCACAATTGTCAACCAACCATGACGGTAAAGATTGTGAAATCGTAGGGATTTGAAAGATGGGATTGTATGTCTTGGCGAGGAGCGCTTTTTTCAATGTAGTTGTTTCATTTACGATGTTTTCATTTTCACGTCGCATAAAGCACGTCGTACGTAGCCACAGACTCCCACAGTGCACGGCCAGATGCCCCAAAGGCTTTCCACTGGAGAAGTCCTAATCATTTGTCATTTTTTGCTGTCCGGACACGTGCGCCCTCCGCAACCTCAAATCATGATGCTCACCTATCGTCGAGTTCCCACGATCTTTTGCCTCTCAGGTCCAAATTTGGTGTATACTTCCAATGACTTGTTCAAAATTTTTTACTTCTAAAAGTAAGGTTTTAATAAAATAAAAATAGATGGAGCTTTGCTCCACAATTCTAAAAAGATAATAAGCTTCAGAAATGAAACTAAATACAATCTGTATTCATCGAAACCATCTGTAATTGTGGAAAGGAGCACATATAAAATGTGAAAACCTGTGTTTTTGACTCGTAAACAAATGTCCTTTGTAATGTTGCAAGGGTTATACTGTATGTTCATGATCCACTTGAGTAAATCTTTTGTACTGTAGACCAGTGGTCCCCAACCTTTTGGACACTGTGAGCTCTTTATTTGTTACTGATTACTGAAACTGGGCAATGCTCTACCAGTTTTGTATGTATTTCTGATATAGCGTGTGAGCATGTTATTACTTTGTTATAATTATTACCAAGCTGTAATTTTTGGCAGTGTTAAAAAAAAGCTCAGTCAACTTATAAAACGTCATGTACATGAGAAATCTAATTTTCAAGAAAAATCGCAATTACCCATCACTAGTGACCTGTTTTCAGAACCCGTCTGCGGGCTATTCAGGTGTTACTATGTCACAAACCCTCTGGAGTTGGGGCAGAGGCACAATGTAGAAGAACAGATTCGTCCAATGGAATGGTTGTCTTTAATTAGAGCAGTGTTTTTCACAAGGAAGGGCAGGAAACGCGGCAAACAAGCGCTACCAAATCGATAGACAAAAGATTCTGATATTCAGTAAGTCCAACCGGCAGAGTCGACTGACAAAAAGTCCATCAGGCAATATTTGAAGTTTTGGAGGTCCGGCAGGGGCTTGGTATACTAGGTAGACAAGACCACTGTGACAAGAGTGCTTGGAACATGACAAAAAAGGCAACATACTAGCAAGGAACCAAAGGGGACAGAGTAATATTAAAGGAAAAAAGGACGATACGTGATAGGAGAAAAGGTAATATAACCTGGAAGGTAAAGAGGGAGAGAAAGAGAACATACATTGAAACAGAACTAAAGAATGCAGGATCGTGACATCCTATTGGGCTACCTGGTGTCCACTGACACCACATTGGTGACCCTTGCTATCGACTTTTACTACGCCATTTACTACTGTGCATTGTTTTAGTTTGAGTTAATAAATGACACCTATTTATTACTATTTTTTTCTGGTGTATTTCTTATCTGATTCTCAAATCAATTTATTTTCTCCACCTTAGACCCAGGGAAGTGAAGGAAATATACACCAGTTGAATCATATTTCATTTATTTGAAGACCGTATTGTAATAAGACTAGTACTACCTACTTCCATTATACAAAAAAAATGCTGATTTTTTTCTCAAAAACATTGCTTGATTTAGGAAAAACATAAATTTGACAATCCCCCTACTCTTACCTTGAATATTTACAAAAAATTATCGGGCTCATCCATTCTTAATAAAACCTCAGTGTTTCTTCACTTTATATGACAAGCTCTAGTTTTTTCTGTTTAGGTTAGATAGGTTACCGTTTTAATCAGGTTTTGCTCAAACTGTGTGTGTTGGATCCCTTTACCACTAGGGTCGTAGGGCCACCATTCCCTGTGGTGTGTCTTGGTGCTTATCCCAAGCCTCAACATTTGCAAAAAATGTGTTAATTTTTCTACCGTTGATAAACAGAAACCCAAGTTCTATAAACAGAAACATATGTTTGAGATGAGTTTTTTTGTATCGTATAAAAAACGCATGACTGGGCCCTGTTGCGAACCACCCACCATGATAAACAACTGTTAAAATCAATACCCCGTAGCAGACAACTTAAGACTGAAGCATGCATGCATGCCTAAACTGCAATGATCAATCATTTTTCCATTGCTACTTGTTTGTTTACTATGTTTTTACAACATGGCGTAGTCAGCTGCAGTTGACAATTCCTCACACTGTTTGCCTAAAAGTGGAACATCTGGTTGAATTTCTTCTGAATCTTGTGATGTTATCAAAAAAGTTAACTGTCTAATATGCACCAGGAGCCATTGTTTATAGCATGGATTTTGTTCCAAAAAGATTCTTTGCTGTGTGAAATATGTTAAGTAGAACCATTTATTTTATTTTTTACAATTCATGTTGTATTTTGTCGTCTTCATGGGTTTTAGAGAAACTTGATAATGGACGAGACTTTTCACGAACATTAATTTGGCATGTTGTTAAACCATTAGACCACGTTATTGACGCACACAAAGGTAGAGAAGAAGCAATGCACAAATCAAATCAGTGAAGTAGTGAAATTGATACCATGTTAAGTGAGAGTTTGCTGATTTAAAGATTGTAGGGATTAACCTTTCCACGATTTTGCAACAACCCTCTCCCCACCTGAAGCGAATCTG
This sequence comes from Urocampus carinirostris, assembly GCF_059441175.1. Lineage (NCBI taxonomy): Eukaryota > Metazoa > Chordata > Actinopteri > Syngnathiformes > Syngnathidae > Urocampus > Urocampus carinirostris. The sequence goes on from NC_142361.1 coordinate 28,469,706, forward strand.
TGCTGTGAATGCTATTTATGCAGTTTACCAAGATAATAATCCGAAGTTAATGATGTGAATCAGACAGGAACCAGACATTACTTTTCAACATAAGCCTAATCTCCAGACCAGGCGCCTTGAGCTATGTCTGATAGCGTCGCTAATTACGCCAGAGGTTCTTGTAAACAATCTTATCAGTGCCAAACAATTGCATTGTTTGAAGTCCAGTATACAGAAAATACAACCTGGAGACTGAAACACATGCAAACAGCAAAAGCAGACCTAAAACATATGTGGTAGGCCATTATTGCAGCTACAATCGGAATGAACTGTGAGCAACGTCACCTACCAAGAGCCTGGCTACCTAACGAACTAAGTGCCTACCTCGGGGTATGTTGTGCATTAGGGTAAATCTATACCAGTCTGCTATATCCGCATTTGGTTGACACACCTGCAATAGAAAGAATAACTCTTCCAATGCAGCAGTCGAGGCCTGAAGGCTTAAACTGGAGCCAAATGTTTGATGGATCATTCAAGACTTTGCGTTCGTAGAGCGAGAGTGACAAGCGTATGACAGTTTATTTTGTGCCTCTCAGGCTGAATTCTGTTGAGCAAGTCAAAGATTTCTGAAGGTTACGACCCCTGCTCCTGTTTTCTACCTGATAGTGTCTGTGCTTTGCTTCTGTTTGAGATTGTTTTCCGAGAGCTGCTCCCCTGGGGTTGTTTTGAAAAACAAAAAGAAGTTAAGTTTGGAAAAGATAATCAGGGGGTATATACGCTATATACAGGGTTTCCTTAACATTGTAGACAAATTTTGACTTTAAATAGCCAATAAACTTTTTTATATTTTCAAGTGAGGATGACAGATACTGGGCTTACATTTCTACAAAAAGAATGGTCTAAAAACCACCTGGAAATCTGAAAATAAAGCTGAAGTTCAAAGAGTTCCACACAAACATGCCCCAACATGTTTTTGCACTTCAGCTTAAATAGATGGACTGTAATCCTTTTTTTAATCACATTTAATAGAAGCTGTAATATGATGAGATGTAAAAAAGTGTTACAACTACTTAAAAATCAATATCTATTTATGAATGAATATTATAAATATGAAAAGAAACAAAAAAGGACATCAATAAAGTTGTATAAATGAATTAACAACTAGCAATAAAAAAGTGCAAAACGATCAGATCCGAAAATAACAATTGTTATTTAAAAGTAATATACCTCATCTCATCTCTCATTAGCTGCACCGCTTATCCTCAGTAGGGTCGTGGGGGTGCTGGAGCCCATCCTAGGAATCATCGGGCAGTAGGCAGGGGACACCCTGAACTGGTTGCCAGCCAATCGCAGGGCACACAGGGACAGACAACTCGCTCGCTCATTCACAGCCAGGGACAATTTGGACCGGCCAATCCACCTGAAATGCATGTCTTTGGAATGTGGGAGGAAACTGGAGTGCCCGGAGGAAACCCACGCAAGCACGGGGAGAACATACAATCTCCGCACAGGAAGTCCGGTAGCTGGATTTGAACCCACACAGGAGGTTCCCAAGACCTTAGAACTGTGCCACACACGCGCTAGCCACTGCGCTAGCCACTGCACTGCCGTGCTGCCCACTAATATACCTTATATTTTTATATACAGTATACATATACTGGAGCCCATCCTAGCCGTCTTCAGGCAGTAGGCAGACGGCACTGGTTGCCAGCCAGTCGTAGGGCACACAGAGACAGACAACTCACTTGCTTATTTACACCTAGGGACAATTTGGATCGGCCAATTAACCTGACATGCATGTTTAATAATTTAATCTGATAAAAACAATATATATAAATATAGTGTAAATATAATGATATTATAAAATATGATAAAAAAGTAAAACTAATAATAATAACTAAATAACAATAGAAAATCTAATATATATATATATATATATATATATATATATATATATATATATATATATATATATATATATATATATATATATATATATATATATATATATATATATATATATATATATATATATATATATATATAATGCATTCATGTGGACGGCCCCTAAGTAAAAGAGACATGTTTTGGTCTTCGGTAACAAGGCCAGATTGCCCGTTAACTGCAAAATGTCTGTTTTGAGCGCCGAGGTACTGTATACATTACCAAGCAATGTAACTTCAGATTAACCCGCTGACCAGGGTGCCCCACATCCATCTTTGCGGCCAGCGCCGTAATTGTGCCTTACTTTAGCTAGTTCATGTTTCCCCGAAAATCGACTTTCAAACTAATCAGCGACGTCAAATCGCTCGCTTCCAAACTGAGTCAGCTAAGCCTCGGGGAAAAAAAAACACTGAAAAAAGGAGTCAGAGTGTGGCAACCGCAGACTATGTAAAGTACAGCGTGCACCCCCGCAGAAATGTTCTGTTTGCCATTTTAAGAAAGTGTAAATGCAGAAGTACTATCGGGCCAAGTTTACTTGGAACCGTCGATGCGCTTGAAGACTGCTGACTACAAATCATGACCGCCGTGATTACTCTTCGAACGAAGGACAAGGACAAAGCCAGAAAGAAGACGATTGTTTTCTTTGCACTCTCAACAGACTTGCGTTCATAAAGCTACTTTCTACATCGGTAATCCAATCAAACGGCACTAAATCAAACGGGTTGTTGTCCTCAGCCAATTGCTAATAGGATTAGGGATGTTTTACCGCATGGGTTGAATTCGACGACATGAGGACATCAAGTTGTCGTCACTTCGTTCCTTGTCTTTTCAATTCTTCTTTCTATTCTTTAGGCATTGTCAGCACGATTCGATTGAGCTCGTCATTGTAAAAAGCTTGAAAAGATTAGCATAAAAACCCAACTATAAACCCCTATATTTTTCATAAATTTTGAAGCATGCGGCATGTATAACAATTGATCGAAATAGGTGTTAGCCTATGAGTAAAGCTCAAATTAACATTAAATGCACTGAATGTCACGGTGGCCATGGCGCCCAATTGGCCCCCGCCGTGTGGCGCCAGCTTCTGTCATGGTTGCCATGGCGCCCGATTGGCCCCGCCCGTGGGCGCCAGCTGCAGCTTGTTGACAGATTGGCTCCCTGTCAGTATTTAAACTCTGTCATGTTAGTCCCCTTTTGTCGGTCCGTCTGCAAATCTCCGTTTTACACCGCAAGCCCTTTTTTGCCTGTCCTGTGTTTTTGCTCCTGTCTTTCTCCCGCTACTGTTTTGGTCTCGAACACGTCTGTTCTCCCGTCCCGAATAACGACCCATTTTCTGATATCGACGACGTTTTTTCTCTTCCACCCCGGCTACTGACCTGTTTTTTTCCGCCCTCGACACCACCTTTGCTCGCCACGGTAGTCTGACTTCCACGTCTGAGCAACCCCGCGACCAGCGATCTCTAGGTCGAGTGTGAGAAACGTTATGCGAGTGGGTCCTGTCTCCGTTTTACAATTTCTAAAAACAAATTTAAAGTAGGCACTTACCTTCTAATGCACACACAAGCAAATGAATATCATTTGGTCGTATAACTGGTAAAACTTGTCACATCAAACCGACGATGCGTAAGAACAAGTCATAACATGTTTTTAAATGGTTTTCTCGCCCTCGTAAACGTGCATTACACAACATAACTTCTATTCTATCTTTCCGTAAATCGTACCGCTCTCAGAGAAAAATGTCATTTCTGTAAAGAATGACGATCGAAAGTTTGCGGGACCACGAAGTATCCCCAAGAGCCTCGTCTCTCATGACGTCTCATGTGCGGAACTTGTGTCACGAAGATTTATAGACGGCGGAATTTGCGGTCACGCTTCAACGTATTTCTGTTGAGTCCCTCTCGCAATGTGAGCGTACGTTCGTATTATTTGACAAGTACAGTTATGTTGTGCGCATATTTTCTGAGAGAGGTCAGAAAACTATTTTATCGTTCGATAAAAGAATGTGCGGAATAAGGGGTGCGCAAACTATAGTCTCCACACCACTTATGGCCCATCAGGTTTAGTAATCTGGTCCGCTGAACAGTATAAGTAATACAGGTAAAAGGTTGCTGTTTTGGTGCCTTGCTTGTCCCTTTTGCCCCCCTTTCTATGTAAATATACAGTACCTATACTCTAAATACTGTTAGCTTCAAAATAAAACAAGTTTGGGTGGAAAATGGACCAACCAGGTTCTTGGGTCGATTCGACCTAATGTCTAAGGAATAATGTTTTCATTTTCTCTCAAGATAAAAAAACAGTAAATTTCGCTTTAAATTATAATAAAAGAAAATGTGTTCAATTAGGTCATTCTGTATATAAGGACCCAGAAAAATGGATCTAATTGATCCAAGTTTGGGATGTTCCTACTTTATTATATACATACAAATTTAATTTTTTTAAACCGTGCATTTTTCTGAATTAGCAATTTTTTATCATGTATTTATTTTATATCTCAAAATGATTATCGAATGTCATACAAACGAAAAAAAAGTTTGCATTTTTGAGTTTTTAATGCATATTACCACAATCAATCCTTAGACGGGAGACTGTATATGTGTCCACTGTATGTCACTGTGTGGTGTGGTGCAACCCAAAATGACAGCTAAAAAGCAGAAAGAAGAATACAGACTTTGGAGATGAAAAATTAGAAAATCACAACATTTCATTTCTTATTTATTTGCCCTTTTTGACGTTTTTGGGTACCCGTAGGAGCAAGATGGCGAACAATTATGTTAGCTCCCTTTAGGTGAGGCTCATGAATACACATCTCTTGACCTTTGGTATTTAGAAATGCATGTTTATATGATATAAAGTATTTTTTCTTATTTTTTAAATTAATATTGTGTTTTAATAATTTCTTACCACTAGGAGGTGCTAAATAATACACACTGGGTCTGAATATATTACTTTGCTTTAATTGGGCAAAAAACAACTTGATGAAATTGTCTTTTAATAAATGTTAAATGGACTGAAGTTACAATGCGCTTCACCCTTACACTCACACACCGATGGCGGTGACAGCCATTTAAAGCGCCTACCTACATATAGGGGGCACTATAGGTTCAGTGTCCTGCCTATGGACACTTCAATATTCAACTCGGAGGAGCCGGGAATCTAACCTGCGACCTCTCGGTCCCAAGATATAAAATATACAAATACATTTCTATGTGTATATTTATTTCGGAACACATATTAGAAAAATAGTATATTTTCTTTCCTATGCATTGCTAACATATCAAATCTAGACTCTGTAAAATCAGATAAAAAAAGGTGAAACAATCAACCTTTTTTTTCCGTTCAGCCATTTATTTTAAAATTCAAAGCGACTTAAAACGTTCTTCTACTCCCGTGCTTAATTCTATTCTTGCACTTATTTTCCACACACATGCCCCCTTGCTAACCGACCATTACATTCCAAACACACATGCATCCTAATGCCCAGCGATTATGTCCTTTCAGGCTGCAGTTCCCCTAATGAATCAGACTGGTTGACAAGCTTTCACTGCCCGATGCCGTGCAATTTGTTTGCTCTTTGTGCGTAGGGAACCTAACACCCATGAATGGGTAAAGCGATGAACCTGAAATATAGAAGAATGTGTACACTGTAAAATAACTCCGGATATAAACTTAAACTTTTGATGCTCTTCCTGAGGAAAAACTAGAAAATGATTCGAGAAACTGAAAAAAAATACAGAAAGATGTTGTCATGGCTGTGATCGTTATACACGAGAAACTAAACGCTGCTTGTTAGGAAATGAGCCTCGATGAATGACTTAAACTATCGCTCTTATTTTGCTTTTTCATTATGGCTAATGTGATTTCCTCCGGTTCTGTTTCCTATGCAGGGATCTGAGCGAGAACCTCATCCAGTCCATCCCAAGAAAAGCATTCAGAGGAGCTACAGACATCAAAAACCTGTGAGTGTGCGTCACATCTGATGTTGATGTAGCATTTTTAATCTATAATGTAGTTCTTCAAAATTAAGGCTCTCATTCTCTTAAGCTTGACCGCAAAAGTAAAACCTTTGGACCTGTTTGAAGTCATGGCTTGAATTGAAGCACTTTTAAAGTTAAAGTTGAGTTAAAGCAGCATTGGAACTCTAACTGTAACCCTCATAATTAAAAGATCTAAAGCTTTAAATTTAATGTTAAAGTTAAAGGTTTAAAGCTGCTTTAACTCGTGGTTTGAGTTAAAGCTTTTTAAAGCAATAACTCAACTAATGAGTTAAAGCAAAGTTAACCTAAAGGCTCAGAAGTTGTAACTCCACCCACGAGTTAAAGCAGCCGTAAAGGATTAACTTTTGAGGGTGTAAGTCAAATCTTTAATGTCGCTTAGACTTGTGTTTTGAGTTATGGCTTTAAAAATCATTTAGCTTAACCCTATATGTGAAGCAGATTTTAAGCTTTAACTTTTGAGGGTTGAGGTTAAAGTTTTCAAGATGATTTAACTCGTGGTTTGACTCCTAGGTTTAGTTAAAGCTTTAAAAAAATATTTAACTCAACCCCCATTTTAAAAGAGCTTTAAAGCTTTAACTTTTTTGGTTAAAACAAACAATGACTCAACGCATGAGTTAAAGCAGTAGTAAAGCTTTAACTTGGGTTGAGTTAAAGCTTTAGAAAGGCTGTAACTCAAGCTACAAGTTAAATCAGCTTTAAAGTTGTGACTTTTGAGGGTTAGAGTTAGAGCACTAAAAGTGCTTTAACTCATGAGCTGAGTTATGGATTTTAATCCACGAGTCAAATCATCTCAAAGCTTCAATTTTGACTGTTAAAGTTAGCTGCTTTAACTTGTGGGTTAAGTTATGGATTTTGAAATACTTGAACACAACTCATGTGTTAAAGCAGCTTTAAAGCAGTGATTTAGAAATGAAACCAAAATCTTTATCACTAAAACTTTATCTGTGCACCGAAGCCACAGAGTACAAAGCAGTAAGTCGCGAAAGTTTACAGGATTATAGCATTGGTACTAAAATTCTAATACTAACTATTTAGTTATATTTTTATGTGTATGCCTGATATCCTCATACACTCAGCCTTGATAATATTACACAAACTGCACGCTCCCCCTCCCCCGACCCCCTCTTGTGGATAGACAAGCTCAGATGAACAGTATTGATTCCCGTAGTCCATCAGTGTATTGTTTACTGTTATGACGATAATGAGCAAAAGAAGGATAGATTTCCAAGCCCCCTTCCCCCCATGACTCTCCCTGTCTTTTGTTTTGCAGTCAACTGGATAAAAACCACATCGGCTGCGTGGAGGACGGCGCCTTCAGAGCTCTGCGAAGCTTGGAAGTGCTGTGAGTATTTTATTACAACACGGCATCATTAGGTTATATGAAGACATTGTTTCACCACCGCTAATAACCGTAGCCAATGTATACACATAATTATATGAAAACCCCTCCTTCCCTCTTTGTGATGACCCTCTTGAGGGGGCTGTGTCGGGAGGGCCCAACCGCTATTAAGTCATTGTTCCACACGGTTGACAGCAGAATTCCCCTCTATCCTATAAACACACCCAGGCTCCTTCTCCCTCTTCCATTCCGAGGTCAGCTTGTCCTCTTGAAAACTGGAGATGGACCGATAACCAGCACTGGATAATAATCTTGCATGTATCAGTGCAAGTCCTTCGTTATTTGATCTGATGGCCAATAAGCACATAGATGCTAACCTTTTGACATTAAAAGTGGTACAATTTATTTCACACTCTATTTTTACATTCAAAAAACAATCCATCCCCAGAATATGAAAAAAACAACATGTGCTTGTTTAAGGCTAGAAGTGGCAAACCTTAACTACAACCAAAATCAAGCGTGATCGTTGTAACTGTTTATTCTCACACAAAGACTTGCTCCTACTTCAAAATACATCAGCTGTAGAGTAAAATAATCGTCCAGAGTCAAAATTTATTTTTGTTTAAATTTGAAAAAGTGGTAGATTAAAAAAACAATATGTTGCCTTATGCGTAATGTGGTAGTGTTGGCAAGTACAGTGTGTAAGCATCCATTAATAACTAAGCTTGATAAACACTAATCATCCATTTTTATTCAAACATGTTTTTTCTTTAATTCATGATTGAAATCATATGACGTTTAGTGTTGCTTTTTGTTGCATCTGCAAATGCCTTTCGAGTATTACAGTTACAGTATATTGAGTGTTTGGTGTTCTATTTTTAGAAAATGTAATGTCAGCGTTTTTAACTATTATGCAATTGAAACTCAGAGTAAAATATTGGTAAACGGACAAATATTGGGGCTGATATAGAACATATAAGATCTTGGAATCTGCCTCTCTAGCGATTTTAACATTTCCTTTTAACATTTTTCAAATAAGCTCCTCTTTGATGCAACTGAATATTCGCCTATATTATCAGTCGATAATTTGTGATCCTATTTTACATATTAGCATAAATCAGCATTAGCCATTTGATTAATTTGATGACTCAAGGCAATCGATTTAAAACTGATCAAATTACCTCTACTTTGTTGCAACTGTCAGGACCAGAACAGAGACAGGACCCACTTGCGTTGCGTTTCTTACAAGTTTAATTGGAGGAAAAAGAAAGGGTTGCGCCCACGATCCGGTGATTGCTGGACGTGGGAAGCAGGTCGCTCTGATACTTGGTTTGTGCTCCGAACGCAGAAGTGGATCTTCTGTGGCGAGCGATGGCAGTGTCGGGGACGGAAAACGGTTCAGTAGCCGGGACAGGAAAGCAAAAACGTGGTCTGGGTTGGAACCGAGTCATAAGCCAGAATAGGAGAGAAGACATGGTCGGGGACAAAAAGAGGTCGAAAGCCGGGACAGGAGAGTAGACGTGGTCAGGATCAAAAACGGGTCAAAGCCGAGGGACATGCGGGAACAAAAAACGGGACAGGTGGGTGTCAGGGTCGAAAAAGGCTTGCCTAGTCTTAACTGAGGTTCCCAGACGGACTGACAGAAGGGGACAGACAGGACTGGGTACAAGTACTGATCAGGAGCCAATCAGAGCCCGCTGAGTCACATCAGTAATCATGACAGCAACGGAATATCAGCCTCAAATATCGGTTATCAGCCCATTATCGGCGCATCATTTCGGCATCACCCTTTGATGACCAATGAGCAATCTGTTTGAGACTTCTAAAACAAGCGCCATTTAGCTGCAACTGAATCCATCTCAAAATATTGAAATTGGACGATAAGCATTGCTGATATTTAACATATTGTCAGATATCAGCATCTGCCTTTTTATTCATTGAGTATCAATAAACAATCCATTCAAAACTTTTGTCTAAGCTCCACTTTGTTGCAACAGAATATCACCTTAAAACATTGGTTATTAGATTGATAATCGATAAGTGTTCAAATTATTAATCTTGCTGTCGCCCATGTTATTAAATTCACGACTAAAAAGCAATATTTTTATAAGTTTTCAGACAAGCTCCACTTTGTTGCAATTGAGTTCCAGCTTAAAATATTGTTTATGGGGTCTCTTGAACACTAATTATTGCTATCGGCCCTGTAAAATGAAGAGATTGCGCCCGGCATCCAGTGTTTTGTCCAACATTGCGATTTTTGATGCCGTTTTTGACAGAGAAAAATAACTCATCAGCAGTACATATTAGAAATGCCTTTCTTTAAGGGCATAAACAAAGAAGCCTCCACTGCCAATTGGCCTACGGGGGCTTCGGCAGCTTTGTTATTTTTATAGCAATAGCCTGCTTTTTCTTTTTTTTAGGGGGTTGGGGAGACCCCGGGAAGAAAGAAAAGCTATTAAAGGCCGCTTTCATGGCGTGGATGGATTGCAGATGTAGTGATAGGTTGTCATAATGGTCTAAGTGGGGACTGGGGGTTGTTTGTATAGGTTTTTTATGTAGGGGGGTGCAGTTAGAAGATGGGCTCTTGAAATATGGGAAAAGGTTATTAGGCCGATTGAAATGACCCTATTCCTCGGCTGCAGCTGATGCTCGGGGTCCGAGCGCAAAGCTTTGATTGCGAGTCTGACACGTGCGGATTTGCATGCGGATTTCCCCATCTGTGCGGAATGAGGTGTTATATTTTCAGCGGGGGGCGCCGGCGAGACAAAATTTATTGTGAGGAATATGTTGAGCATTGACTGTTTTTTTTCCTGCCCTTTTGTTCTTGCAGGACGCTGAACAACAACAACATCAGCGGCATCCCGGTTTCCAGCTTTAACCACATGCCCAAACTGAGAACCTTGTGAGTGACATTGACTGTATTTTCTGTATCACTGTATGTATCGAATAATAAGCCTTTGTAGCGGTGGTTCTAAATGCTGGATTTTAAATAAACATAAATTGAATCATTTATATAAAAACCATGAAAAATAGTATTATCAATTGTATATTTAGCTAAACAATACATATTTATTTTTTTCTACGTTGACTACAATAAAACAGTTCAAAATATAAAAATAAAAATATAAAACCATTTTTTTTATCTTTCACACAAAAATATTGTTTTGCTATATCTTTTAAGAAATTGTAAAATATGAGGATTTTTTTCATATTTTGCTATTTCTGAAAACGTTTATATTTGACAAAAATATTGTTTTATTTTTTTTAAGTAAGAATAAAAGGTTTTTGTTATTTTAGTATAATAAAAACTTGAAAATACAAATGAATAAAAGACCATTATTTTTTGTAATTATTTGTCCATATCTTAAATATTAAACATTAAATATTTTTAAAAATGCTTTACTATGCCTTTATAAAAGAGAAATCAAGAAAATGTGTTTTCATATTTACAACAATTAAAAAATCTGGTAACGTAAGAAAATAAATGAACATTTGTTTCTTGGATAATTTTCTATGGCTTTAGTACATTTTCAAGAAATCTTTTATTTACATGTTTTTTTTTAAATTAATTTATTTTATTACAAGTGAAACATTTTACAATGCAACCAAAATATAACACATCTTTCTTTGTATTATTTTACAAAATCTTACACAAAAAAATACTTCTAATGTTTTTAGTTTTTTTTATACAGACATATTCTTTTCTGATTTTTCTACAATAAAAAAGTCAAAAATCTAGCAAGGAACCAATTCTTTCTTTTCAATATGTTCAATATATATTTTATTTGAGAAATTGTTCTTCACTAAAAAACTTTAAAATATATTTTTAAAAAAAGAAGTAATAGAACTGCTTTCCCCCCTTAAAATATCTTGTTTTTGCTTTGTAAATACAAAATTTAAAGTGCAATCGTCCAAAAAATGGATTTTTGTTTATGTCTTTGTCAATACAAAATACAAAAATTAGTAGAGCTTTGCATTGTTTTTGGAGATCAAGAAAACTATTTTTTTCTCTTTTTTTTTTTAAAATGTTTTTAACTATGATACATTTGAGTAATTCCGATAACAGAGTATAAAATAAAATAAGAATAAATATGTTTAAAATTAAATTACGTTTATATTACGTTTTTAGTACAACTTAAAAATATCTTGTATTTTACCATATTTTTCAAAATGTGTTAAAAGAAAACACGCCATCCATTTATTATCTGCACTGCTTATCCTCAGTAGGGTCGCGGGTGTGCTGGAGCCCATCCAAGTTATCTTCAGGCAGTGGGCAGGGGACACCCTGAACTGGTTGCCAGCCAGTCGCAGGGCACACAGAGACAGACAACTCACTCGCTCATTCACACCTTGGGACAATTTGGACCGGCCAACTAACCTAACATGCATGTTTTTGGAATGTGGGAAGAAACCGGAGTGCCCGGAGGAAACCCACGCAAGCACGGGGAGAACATGCAAACTCCACACAGGAAGTTTGGTCTCATGACCTCAGAACTATGCCGCAAACGCGCTAACCACTGCGCCGCCGTGCTGCCCACACTGGAATAAAAAGCATCTGGGCTAGTAGCAAAAGGATCAACTGTCATTGTCCCACATCTAGACACAACAACTCATCCCAAATAGCCTCTGCAGCCCATCAAGATTACCTAATTTACAATTATGTAAAAATGAAAACAATCATAGCAGCCAAAACAATCCGAGCCACACATCCAAAGTCTTGCGGTGGCATTTTATAGCGTCCCAATTTACGTATATAGTCAGTATTTACGCACACGTTCCAAACACCAACGGAAGCTATTCTGGACATTCCAAGAATTTCACTTTCAGGTTTTGGAATCCTCTCTATTGCAGCCATTACGATTGTTCATGCAGCATGTTATTTAGCAAGTTTTGGTCTCGGCGGTCTTCGCGAGTTTGGGAACTCGACAGATGACACGCTTGTGCTATTTGCGTCCCCGCTAGCTGTCAACTTGACTGGCAAGCGAACATCTTTAAATAGCTTCATTTAATGCTTGATTTTTTATTTTATGATTGTTTTTATGCAGCCGTCTCCATTCCAACAATCTGAACTGCGATTGTCATCTGTCCTGGTTGGCCCAATGGCTCCGACAGCGGCCTACCATTGGTCTGTTCACTCAGTGCACGGGACCGCCCGAACTCAAAGGTCTCAACGTGGCCGAGGTGCAGAAACACGAATTCAGTTGCTCGGGTAAGAAACAAATATTACAAATATTTCGTATTGTTTTTTTATGTATTAACAGCAATGAGAGCACCACCTAGTGGGTATCATCCAAGTGAATAATTACCGACCGTCCTTGGTAATGGGTAGAATGTGTGATAACAGATACCAAAACCACACACGGATACAACTAGTTACGAAAATTCCTTTCCCTCTGCAAATGTTTACCCCAATATGTTTTAAACAAAAAAATGAGTTAAAGCAGCTTTAAAGCTTTAACTTCAATGCTTAAAAGTTAAAGCTTTAAAACTCCCCTGGGTTGAATTAAAACCATTTTTAAAACCATTGTTCCACCCATGAGTTAAATTAGCTTTACAGATTTAACTTTAAGGGATTGAACTTTGAAGTTTAACTCATTTCAAGCGACTTCAAAACAATTCAATACTTTGACTAAAGCTTTAACTCAAACCAAGAGCAACTTTAAAGCATTAATCTTTAAAGGTTAATGTTAGCGCTTCAAAAGTTGCTTTTTGTGACTTTATTTACCCCTTTTAAAATGTTTTACACCAACCGACACGTTAAATGAGATTTAAAGTCTCAACTTTTACGAGTTAAAGTAGCTTTAAACCTTTTAAGGTTCAAAGTTAAAGCTTTAAAGTTGCTATAACCTATGGTTTGAGGAAACATATTTTTAAAGCCATAACACGTGAATCAAAGCAACTTCAACCCTCAATAGTTTATGGTTTAAAGCTGCTTATTACGGAGTTAGAGTTAAAGCATTTTTAAAATCACAATTCAACCCTTGAGTTAAAGCCACTTTCAAAACTTTAAACTTAACCCCTCTAGAGTTAGAATTTCTAAGTTGCTTTGACTTGTGGCCTGAGTTCAAGCATTTTAAAGGCAAACCTTTTAAACTGCTTTAACTTGTAGTTTTTCGTAAAGCATTTTTAAACCATACTTCGTAAATTAAAGCAGATTTAACTCAACGGAGGAGTAAAAGCAGCTCTAAACCTTAATTCTATCCCCAAAAAAGTTAAAGTGATAACGTTTTTTTAGCTTGTGGGTTGCGTATTCGCAGTTGATACTATTTTTGGCAACCATGAAAAAAAGAAATAGAGACCCCTTGCTACGTCGCTCTTCGGGTATTAATGGTTCACTTCTTCGCAGAATTTCAAATAAATTGATTTTGTCTTTGTTGTCATTACTATTATTGTGTTCAGCGGGGACAGATTAAGGAGGGCGCTTTATTGGGTGGGTGTGACTGTGTACACATCGGTAAAAAGCTGATGTGACTGTCTGTGCGACTACGATAGGCTGGTGTAAGCTGTCAGTCAAACAGTGGGCAGGTGCTGCCTCCGTAAACAAACTCGGAAGCTAAATTTTGTATTGTGTGCACCTTTTTCTGGGTTTAATGGATTTTTTGGATCAAGTGACAAAAAAAAAACTACATGCTGTGAGAAGCCACCCAGCATCCACACGGAAGAAAAAAAATCCTCTTCCTAGTTCGTGTCTAAACATCTATACGGTCTATACTATGTCTATACTATCTCCAGCGTGCTAAGAACTGTGACATTTTTATTGTTTAATATCTCGTGCAAAGATTCAATATGGTTGGTGTAAAGTGTAAAAAAGAGGCAAGCCGGTTCTATTAAAATGAATATGGAATAAGTAAGCTTGATGCGGTTGAGAAAATGGTTGAAACGTTTTTTTTCGGCCACCTTTTACCACGGAGGAGGAACTCTTGAAGCGCATCTTCCAAAAGTAAGTTGAACTCAACTTTATTTATCTTTATAGAGCATATTGTTTTATGAAATTGTATTTTTTAGTACAAAACAATACAGGTTACTTGTACAAGCCTTAAACGTACTTATATAAATCATAAACAAACAAAATATAGCACCTAAGCAACTTACAAACAAATTCAACTTACGAACGATCATCTCGTTCGTAAGTAGAGGAGCGTCTGTACGCTTTTTTCTCATGACGAAAACAGTATTCACTCATTTTGTTTGTGCTAAACTTGCTTCATCTCTGCAACACCAACACGGCAGAAGAAACATGTGCACAAGATTATCATATCAGGACCATGTATAAAACAAAAAAAAACAAAAAAATAAAACAATGTGACTCCCCCACAAGGCCATCGTACTATAACACCAGCTGGGATGGTAGGTTATATATCTCTGTGTGTTTGTAGGTGTGTATCTCCCCCCCACCCACATATCTTTCGGTCACTCTTTACGGCTTGTGATTTTTATGCAGCCATACAGCGTGACAGCACGGACCATTAACTATTCCTCGCCCGGGGAAAGTGACTCAAAGCGTGGGAGTGGAAAGCCTGGGAGATACCCAAAAAAAAGCCGAGCAGGGACAGTCCGGGCGGAAGATAAGGCGATTCAAAGTTTGGGCTGAGCTTCATGGGAAGCTGCTGTTCCTTTTGCTTGTGGGATTTCTTCCCTGTCGGTTTCGATAACTAACAATCATGATTCCCACTCGCAAAAAAATAAAAAAAATGTGAATCTTCCTTATATTGTGTATTTAGACCAGGGATGGGTAACTATTTGGAGTCACATTGGGTTATAAAGTGTGGCCAAGGAGCCGATCCTGGAGACTTTTCCAATTATTTTCATTATTGAATAAACATGCATGCAACCTCTACAGGTTATATTTCTTTGTACGGTATTTGTTCTTAAATATATTAATTATATCATTTTTTTTAAATGCTCAAAATTAAAGTTAAACAATCTATTGGTACCCTGGTTTAAGCAATGAATTTATATTTCGTCTTATAGTATTACTGTAGATGTATTTTTTTTCTGTATTTTTGTATCAATGCTGTTAGATTCTTTTCAGTATTTCTGTGGTTGATTTTGGTAATATTTCCATAGTAGAATGTTTGTATTATGTCTGTGGTATTTTTCTAGTATTACTGTATTTTTGTAGTATTTCTGTTGTATTTCCTTAGGAGTACTTTTTTTTTTTTAATTTTGTCATTTTTCTGTAAATTGGATATTGTCTGTGTTTATATATAACTTTATAAGTAACTGCAGAGCACTTTACAATGTGCTTCACACTTACCCATTCACACACACAGTCATGCACCGATAGTGGCGTCAGCCATGCAAGGCCTACCTGCCTATCAGGGGCATTAGGGGGTTTAAGTATTTTTTTAGCATTTCCATTGTAATTTATCAGTAGTAGAATTTTTATATCATAGTATTAGTGTAGTAGCCAGACATGGGACCAAGTCACACATGTGCAAGTCTCAAGTAAGTCTCAAGTCTTCACCTTCAAGTCCCAAGTAAGTCCCAAGTATTTTTTTCTTGGGCAAGTCAAGTCACAAGTCAAGTCCCGAGTCTTAGATTGCCAAGTCCAAGTCAAGTCACAAGTCATAAAAACAGCGACTCGAGTCGACTCGAGTCCAAGTCACTAAGTCTCAAGTCCCCATGTCTGGTAGTAGCATTTCGTAGTATTTCTATAGTAGTATTTTTGTAGTATTTCTGTAGGAGTATATTTGAAATATTTCTATTTTAGTATTTTTTGAGTAGTTCTGTCATAATAACCTACAATAGTAATTTTGCTTTACAGTATTTCTATAGTGGTATTTTTGTGGTATTTCTGTAGTATTTTTGTGGTATTTCTGTAGTATTTTTGTAGTATTTCTATAGTAGTATTCTTGTAGTGTTTTTTTGTATAACATAACTTAAGTTGTATTTTTGTAGTATTCCTGTTGTAATATTTCTGTAGTAGTATCTTTGTTTTATAGTATTAGTATATTATTTTTAAGCACTAAATGTGATATTTAGTTTTGTATTAAAATTGTAGTATTTTTGTTTTATTTCTATAGTAATATATTTATTGTAGACACGCAAAGGACAATAGGGACTAAGTTGGCGACTATGTTTTTTTTTTGTAGTACTTCTTTACTATTTCTTATATTGTCATAAGACTATAATACTATTTTTGTTGGGCAGGCTGGATAAAGAAGCGCGACAGGCAACATGTGGCCCGCGGGCTGTATTTTGTTCACCCCTAGTTAGAGAAACACACGTGCATGAACAATTGACCACAAGTTGAACTCCCTGTGGAGGACTCATTAGACGACTCGCTTGCTGGCACTTGTGCACGGACACACGCGTGTGCACACACATGCACGTGCACGCCCACATACATGCGCACACCCACATGCTTCATATTTTCATGCGCAAAAAAATCATGTGTGATCAGGCCAGGCCACCTGCGGGGGATTTGGGGCAGGGTGGCGCTCAATTATGATGCAAACGATGGAATAATAGGGATGTTTTTTGGTTTGGCTGCACCATTCGGTCGTTTCCCTTTCGTAATTGTATTACTACTTTACATTTATTAATTCTTGTTGCCTTTTATGTGTTTTATACATTTAAACCGGTGCTTAATTTGATCTATTTTCCAATGGTTTTGCCATCAAAGCAAACATGCCTTCATGGCCTGGCGTTGCCGGGCCATCAGAATATTGGATTCAGCTGCTTGTGTCAGGAACCAGAACAGGATCAGGACCCAAACGCGTGACGTTCTGACTCAAGCCTTTTATTTAATGGGAAATGGGGAAATCATGCACGTTAGACAGCAGTCTGGCGTGGAAAGACCGGAAGCCAGAGATCAACGAGATTGATTCCAATTGCCCGAGTTTATATCGGACAGATGGGGTCGATGCCGGATAGGACAGAACAGACAGACAGGATAGATAATGAAACAGCACATCGAAAATAAACAGGACAAACAAGACGGGAACGAAAACTGGAGAAAATTATAAACAGAACAAAAATAGACGGGAACGAAACTGGAAACCGATACTAAACAGAACAAAAATAAACGGGAACAATACAGGACTGGAAAATACCAACAGGAAAACAGGACCGAGTCAGAACCTACGTCTTGTGGGGCAGAGGTTCGTTGACGGGCTGACAAGGGAAGCGTGACAGCGAGTTTAAAATAGACAGAAATCAAGCTGTTAACTAGCCGGCGCCACACGGGCGGGTCCAATTGGGCGCCATGGCAACCGTGACAGCTTGGAGTGGTCGGTGGTTGGGTGCTGCATAGAATATTGGATTCAGCTGCTTGGAGTGGTCAGTGATGTTTAAGGAGTTGGATTCTGATTTAAATCCAAAATGTTTTATTTTTACAAATTGTTTTTGTAAAGTAAAAAAAAAATATTGTTTTGTCCTTTTTTAAATTTTATTTGCGGGCAAAATCACCCAGCCCTCCTTGATTGTAAATTCAACATTTTGAAACAAAATCTGGGTTTATGGCATGCCATTTGATACGAAAATAATGTCTTTTCCATAAAAAACAGTAATCGAAAAATGAAATACTGTCTACAATAAAGTATTCTGGGAAAGCCATAAAACACATAAACTGATAAATAAACTCCCTAGAAAGGTATATGGCTTGGAGCCAGTGATAATATTTTATTTTGGATGATGAGAAACAGCAAATCTAAATACATTACAAAGCGCAATACAAAAGAGAGCTGTAGCAGCGAGGAGTTAGACTCGGAAAAATTCAAAAATATGGAAAACAGGCCTGTCATCAAAAAGCTGTACCTGTCAGGAAGTTGTCGGCTCCAGCTGCGTTTTGCACTTTCCCTGATCCCGGGCCTGTCAATCTCCATGTTTTCTGTCGGATGGGGAGCTCTGCCGCCGGCTTCACCTGATCCTAGAACTGTCAAATTTCCGATACACCGCCAAAATAAGATAAGATAGCACTGAGTCTGAGTCACGCTGTGTTTTTGTTGCTCTGTTTACTTTGCTCAAGTGTCAAAATATTAATATATTTACCGTAGTTATTTGTCTATAACACACTTTTTGTTTAACCTAAAAAATAACTCAAAGCGTTACATATAAGGTTTTACGGTAGTATATAACAGTATTTGTGCAATGATTGATCAGCCGAAATTATCACTGACCACAATCTCAAAACATTGGATGCAACAGTAGTCGAACCTGGGTTGCGACTGTGGGAGCACATCTAACCACAAGACATCCAGGGATGTAGTTAACCTACGAAAAGGCCATTACATTTTACCGCATTATCGCACAATTTTATTCACGTTACCAGAGACAAAATTTAGAGAATAGAGTAAACATTAAGTCGTACTGAAAGATTAAATAAACGCACTAAAACACGACGAGAGGAACAACTTTTTGTGACTTTAAAGGACATCAAATGACTAAATTGTAAATGTTATTTTCGTATTGTAAATTGATCACAGCTGAATACGTCACTCTCCACCACTCCCACCCCTTGCTGTTCCCCATTCCTTTTACCAATTAAGTTTGCCAGAAGGTAAGATATAAGCACAAAAGCGCAGTAGGGAAAAAGTTTAAGGGCTCTTTGAACTCACCTGGGCATTGTTAACACATACTCTGTACAGAAACTTTTAAAATGACACCTCAAACTATGAAACCCACCCTTAAACGTGTGGCTATAAATTCAGTGTGGCCCTTACGAAGGCATAAGTGAGATTCGTACCTAAATCTGCCCCTACGGCTAGTAACCAAGTGCGCTCTGTAGTCCAGAATTTACGGTAAAAATCTTCCTATTTTTCAACAATTTGCTACAGCACACTTAATAAGAAATAAACCTTATTAATAAGCTGACCCCTTTCTCCGAATGATATCTCAATGATGAAATATTAATGTTTTGAAACCCAGATTAGTAATGCTGTGTAAATGAGCCCATTTAAAAGTCTGTTTTATTCATTTTATCTGGGTTAGGCTTCCATCTCGTCCTCACTGCGACGGGAACGCCGTTTTTTTCAACGCTTCACTGGCAGCAGCTACCAGGAGACCGTGTGATGGCTCGTGTATGCAAATACAAAAGTTGAAGTGTTAAATAAAAGAGAAACTATAATGGGAGCGGGCATGGTTATGCGCACCTACTACATCCACCAGGGAGCGCCGAACATTTGTGCGGAGATCAATGCGTGTTATCGGAAGCCGTCAGTCATCTGCGCTGATTGTAATATTCATGTCTTTTTTATGGCTCACAACTTTCCACTTTTGACAGGTAACCCAGTTACTTTTTCATTTGATGTACAAGAAATTATTCATTTGCAAATTATTCACAAATGCATTGATTGAGATTTATGCATACCTGTCAACCTGTACGGTTTTGCTGTACAAAGTATGTTTTTTATGCATTTTAAGACGAGTACGACGTACAAGGAAATCTGCATGGAAAAACGCAAATTTGGCAATTGCATTCGTCTGCGCCTGGGGATTTCCCATCATGCATCATTCCGAAAAAAAAATATATATATATGGTGTACGATTATTTTGTATTTTGTACTGGAAAATACGACAATTTGTACGGGCATAGAGCCTTGGAGCTTGACAGGTATGTTTATGTAATGACGAGATCAAATTATTGTAAAAGGTCATGCAAAATTTCTGAAAAGAAAACATATGTGCTATTTTGATAACAAACACACTCGGGATTGAAATCGACTTGTGTATTCAGCATAGAAGATAACGCCATTTTCGACAAAGAAGGCGCTTCATTTCAGGACCGAAGAAAATTAACATTGGCTACAGCTAATGGTGGGCAATATGTTTACTGCAGTCACCAGCCTGTATTTAATCGTTTTTTAACCCCCAAAATGGCTCCTAGCGACTCGCGTCTTTAACCCATGCAGCTACGATCTTTAGTAGCTAACTCTGCCAACAGAGTCATTAGCATTGCAAACTGCTAGCTTTTTGGCTAATTCTGCCTACATGGCTGTTAGAATTAATGATTATTCATTGTGCAAATTAAACATGTCCTAATTATTATTACTATTTCTTTGTATTTTGTGTTTTTTTCGATGTACATTCTCAGCATATATTGTTACCTTGAAATGTTTCTAATTTTGTAGTTTGGTTTGACTGTTTCATGCGAACTGTGTTTTAATTATGCAATGTTCAATTAAAAGAGAAAGAAAAACACTTGATTTCGTAAACTAGCTTCTTTCACACAGATGCCAGCTACAGCGGCGAATTTCACAGGGCTTTTAACATTAGCGACTAGCTTGAATGACCCTAATAACTTGTTTTACCTACACAGGAATTAGTTTTAGCGGCCTATTTTGCTGACATGGCCGTTAGCATTAAAGACTAGCTTCTTCTACCCATGCAGCTGCTAATATTGCAAACAAGACCATTAGTGTAGCGAATGGTTTCTTTCACCCGCACAGCCAAAAGTTTTGCCGGCTAACTATTTACCATTGTGTCTTGCATCTTTCACCCATGCAACTGCAGTCTATCACAGCTAATTTCGCCAACATGGCAACTAGAATTTGCGATTAGCTTTCATCCATGCAACTGTGCTGCTAGCTTTAGCAAGTGTTTTTGCTTACATCAGCATTAGCAACAAACTCTTTTCACCCATGTGGCTTCTAGCTATAGCAACCAATGTTCCTGACATGGTAGTTATCATTGGTGACTAGCTTCTTTTACACATGCAGCTGCTGATTTTGCAATCTCAGCTTTTAGGATAACAGATAGCTTCTCTCACTTCCAGAGCCATTAGTTTTGGCACCGGTTTTACCCAAATGGTTGTTTCCATTCGCAAATAATTTCTTTCAGATATGGCCGCTGGCATTAGTGACTTCCCTCTTGGGCCCTTTCCTTTTCAACAGATAACTTAGTTACTTGATTATTGATTCTCACAGATGTCAAACTTTAGCGGAAAGTTCATTCCTCAACATTGTCTTGTTCAGCTGGTATTTACTTGACTTATGGCTGTATTGTTCTCCCAATAGAATAAAAACCTTTTTTTGTTTGGTTTAGGTCACCAGGATTTCTCCAGTCCTCAACCTTGCAACACTGGTGCTGGTTCGTGTCCCGCCATGTGTACCTGCAGCAACAACATTGTGGATTGTCGAGGGAAAGGGTTGACAGACATCCCAGCTAACCTGCCAGACAACATGGCAGAAATGTAAGCAGCCTCTATTTATATTTGTTGTATTTATTTGACATATATATAAATCTTACATTTGGATACTCTGTCTTTTATAGTCAGTATCTAAAAAATAGTTATGTAGATCCTGCTTTTCACTTTTCCTTCAATTAGACTCGCGAAAAAATACATATTCATTAATAAGCATCAATTTAAACTCCCATGATATTTGTTATTAGTATTTTCCTCATCGTCATCACTAATAATGCAGTAAACATTGTTGATAATAACATAGGACATGGCTTTCAAGAGTAAACCCAAAATAAAAGGTTTTAAAAATAGTATTCATTATTCAGTTGTTAAGATATACTTTTAGTTAAAAATTCTGTAAACGGTCAGAATTTTAGTCCATCAAAATTAAATATCTGAAGACTTACTATATTTGAGTTACATTGACACCAAACCTGTTGCTGATGTTGTTACTGTTGGCATTTTTTATAAGGAAGGGTGGGGATTTGCAAAACATCTGCCATGCAATGGTAGATGTCGAGGTGGATGAGTGAGCTCTACAAAATGTGGAACATGAAACATCTAGCAGACCCTTCTGGGAATTCACATTTCAAGGCAAAAAGAAGAACTCCAAGTACAAGAGATTAAAACTGCACATAGCTGAATCTTGAAGGTTGTATGATAAGGCTAAGACCATTGCTGGGAAAATACGCTGATATTAAAGAATATATTCTTATAAATACAGCAAGTAAATACTTCATTTAAGTATGTCCATAAATACGATGTGCATTTATAACAACTACATATAATAATGTTGTGATTAAATAGTAAAACTAACTATATCTGGAAAACTCATGCTATATTGACAACATACTCAGTGACACATTTTAATAACCCAACATTACCAGATCTTCGGGGGTTGCAATTACCATATTTTTGTGACTATAAGGTGCTCTGCACCCTGCAGAGCAAAAAAAATAGTTTTTGGTAATATATATTTCACATAAATGGCGCACAGGAGTTTAAGGCCCAGAATTAAATCTACTGTAAGAGCTAAAAAAAAACCATTATAAAATTCAAAAAAAATACTTTATCTAATAGAACATAAACATTCTGTTTCACCACCTAAACGATTCGTTCATACAGTAAATGGTTACCATTTGAAGTGGAATTTTATTGTAATTATGCATTTCAATTTGTTTCCATCCTAATTATCGTTCCATTGGTAATTTCCATACTTTATCATAATGTCAAATGCACTGGAAAACTGGATCATTTTTCTTTGTCATGAAAATTACCGCCTTCATTTTCTATGACATATACTGTACACAGGTCGTTTTTAATGCTGAAACACATAATTGTTTCTAATTTTCATTTTTATTCCTAGTATGTAGTTTGTCCGTTTGCTAAAATGTATAGTCCTATAAGTCCCATTCCACAATCAGGTGCGATCTGACATGCATTTTTACAAAGTGTCAATCGTAATTTTCAAAATCAGTAGGTCCAGAATTATACAATAAAAATGTGATATGGGTAAAGCAAGAATTTACTACCTTCAGTTCTGAAAACTAGTAATGCGGTTTTAGAGGTGGGTCCAGTGGTAATTATTCATCCTTTTGGACTCACAAAGCCGCCAATTTTCGACATCATATCGTCTAAAAATAACCGCCGCCAGGTTTTGCTCTTGAAAAGTCAGTGATCGCTTTGTTGATTTAGCATTTCCATAACTTTTGTGAATCCCCCCCCCAAAAAAAAAAAAAAACTCCCAAGAATCAGGAGGAGAATTAGTATAAAACAATTCCTGTTTATTTTGTTGTGAAAAAAATGGGAAAAAAATGGGAGCGGGGCTATTGTATGACACACAACTAGTGCCACATCCAGTCACCAACCGACGTAAACATCTCGAGCAAAAATTTGTTTTTGTGCCCAAACTTAACCAAAGCCAAAAAATCCCATTTTTTAAAGGTCATGGTCTCCGCCACCGCCTGCAGTCTGTCCCGCAGTCTCGGGTCGGCACAAACAGCCGGCGATGAAAAACAAGAACGTGACATAAATAAAAATGGAGTTCCTTCCGCATTATCTTTCCTGAATTAATCATGTTCACCCCAGAAAAGCCACAGTGTTTATTTTATTCCTTGGGAGTTGAGCAAAGTGATGGATTCCAGCGGCAAGAAAAAAAAGAAAAGGCTCGGCTCCGTGCACTGAAGCGTAACGCAATAAAGACGTGCAGGCGCTTCCATATGCACTTGCAAGCTTGGAAGGATTTTACACATGAATCTATAATGTACACATGTTGTTATTTTTTTCCTACTCTGTTTGCCGCCACGCATCACCTGCGACGTCCATTTACACTCTTATCAGCTCGTATGGCTGGGAATCGCACGCAAACATCTTGTTCGTTTATCTCTTCAGTCTGAGCGTTAACTATTTACAGCAGGAGTTTCAAACTCAATATACTTGGGGGCTGCTGGAAACACAGTCTGGGTGAGAAAAAAAACTTATGATCAAAACATTCCAATGTTCTCAAATATCTCTATTTTTTTAACCCAAAATACACATTTTTAAAAATGAATAAGGAAATCAAACATGCAGGGATAGATAAATACAATAATAACAATAATACAGGACGGAATCAGGACCCAATTGCGTAACGTTTATCACAAGCTTTACGGAAAGAAAGAGGAAGGGCTCCGCCCACGATCCGGTGCTCGCTGGACGCGGGAAGCAGGTTGCTCTCGCAATCGGATTGTAATCCGAATACGGAAGTGGATCTTCCGTAGCGGGCGATGGCGGTGTGAGGGACAGAAAAGTAGGTTGATAACCGGGGACAGGAGAGCAAAAACGTGGTCGGGGTCAGAAACGGGTCGTAAGCCGGGACGGGAGAGTAGACGTGGTCAGGATCAAAAACGGGTCGTAGCCGGAGACAAACGGAGAGATCAGGAACAGGCAGGTGGAAAAACGGTTGCAAAAAACGCAGGCGGGAATCAGGGTCAAAAAGGCTTGCCTTGTATCAACAGAGGTTCGCAGACGGACTGACAACTGGAGAGTGACAGGACTGGGTTTAAATAGGGACAGGGAGCCAATCAGATAGCACGCAGCGGCTGGCGCCAAATGAGCCGGCACAGGTGATTCAAATCAGTAATTATGACATATACTTAATAACTAGAAAAAAATATTTTTTATTCAGTTAAATTGCATGTATTACCAGTTCTTTAACTTTTAACTTTCTAAACATGAATGGAACAGTGAACATGAAAATTGCTTTTCCTACTGACTTGTTGTGGTGGAAAAACGACCAATATATTAAACCCCATAAATGACCACAAAACAACTGAAAAATGATTAAAAAAACAACCTTGAAATGAAGATCAACCAAAAATACGACCCCAAAAACGAACGATAATTACCCCAAAAAACGCCCGGAAAATGACCCTGAAAAACCCCTGAAAAGACGCCCCCAAAAACAAAAATGTAAAAACTTGAAGATTGAACTGTAACTTATGGAAAATAACTGAAGAAATACTGAAAGTACAGAAAAAGTACAAAAGCTAATGAAAATGGTGAAAAAGCACCGAAACAACAAGAAATGATGAACATGTACTCAAAAGCATGAAAAGGTGCCGAAAAGTATGCAAAAGTACTGAAAAGTAGTGAAAAGGTCAAGACAAAAAAAAACCCAGACCAAACATTGACAAAAAAAGACAAAAAAATGACTATAAAATGACCAAACAACGGACCTAAACATGAAAATTGACTGAAAATCAACCTAAAATAGCAAAAAACATGGGAAACAATCCAAAAAATTGACATAAAAACTATTAATATAAATAAAAACTAAGTAAAATATTTGTTTAATTTTTTTTTTTTAAGGATGAGGACCGCAAGCTATAACCCCTGAGTGCCACAGTTGACTCATGGGGTTTGAGACCCAGGTTTACAGGAACTCCCAGGATTTAACTTTCCAAGGAGGTGACTAAAAGAGACACAGCAAGTTTCTAGGTCTTTTCGTCCCGATGGGTTGTGTTTATAAATACCCGGCAAGCGTGGTAACCCCCCTAAACAACCCTGACCCATTTCTAGTCCACTAGTGTGCTGGATTTCCATATTTGGACGGGCAATTCACACTTTTGTGACCACCCACAAAGTCTTTTGATGGTATCACTCTCTTCATTGTTTTGTTTAGGCTTTGCCAATCTGCTGGAGGTCGTAAAATCTTACATATAATATATATTTTCAAATATTTATCAATGCCGACAGTGTCCGAACTTGTTCATCTAAGGACCAGTCATACATGCCCACCATTTGACATTAAAAATCTCTAGATGTTATTGCGCACAGGATTCTTACCCACAAATAACAGTCTCTCTCTAAAATATGAAAGAAAAAAAAAAGAACTTATGCTTGTCTAAAACCTGGAAGTGAGAAACCTTTACCAAAACAAAATACTAATGTGATTGTTGGAGCAGTATTTTCACCCTCAAAGACTGGCTTCAATACAAAGTAGCCTTCGACTAAAATACTGGTTTTGAGTCAATATTTTTGTTGTTATTGCCTGAATTTGAAAGAAAAAAAACCCTGTAGATTTCTTAAAAGAAATCGAAAGGCGTTTTTAAGGGAAGAAAGTCTAAAGAATAAATTGGTATTGTTATTTAGTATGTGTATTGCTTATTTTTTTTAAACCTTACTATCTTCTCTTTATGCTTAATAAAATATTCAAATTAAAGAACAACAGACACAATGATAGTCAAACTAACTCTACCCTGGCAATGTATGAATTAAAATAAAATAATTTTCTAATTCAGAGCTCCAGAATAAAAATATTATCTGCGATGTTCAGTTTCGATAGGCACAGTTGAGTTGTCGGCAAGGAAATTGAAAGGTCTCCCTGCCCTTTACATCAAATTGGCACTAAAACCCGGCGCTCTTATAAACTCCGATTTATCTTTTATAAGACCACGATGATGCTAACTTTCCTACTTTCCTGTACTTTACAATATGTCATAAGAATTTGGGTTCAAATCACCATAACAGAATATATATATATATATATATATATATATATATATATATATATATATATATATATATATATATATATATATATATATATATATATATATATATATATATATATATATATATATATATATATATATATATATATATATATATATATGACAAAACATTTTTGGATTTGGAAAATTATTAATACAAAAATTGATATTTACAGACTTGGTGTATTAATTAGTTCCTCATTGTGGCAAAACAAAAAACTTAATTCATCAAAAAAAAATACTATCGATCTGAAAATTAATCAAAAATACCTGAACCATGTATTTAACATAACATGAGGCTCACTTAGACGGTGCTGACGTGATTGTCCGCCATCTTGCTGCTATGGATGGACAGAAAATAAGAAGAAAAATGGGGCAGTTTGGTCACTTTGAGTAACCATATTTTTTATTCTTCCTTTGTAGCATTAGTTTTTGGTTCCATTACACAATTGGGCGACATCTAGTTGTCAAAGATTACACAGTGTCTCTTCAATCGATGAATCGATAGCTGGCTATTAGATGGCTGATCAATTAGGTGTCGATAAATCGAAAAGTTGCTGCACCCCTAATACTAAAAAAACAAAATACAACAAAAAAAATCAGGAAAGAGTCAGCTACGATTGGGGTTTTAATACGGATTTGATCTGCGTTCAAAGCTCATTATAAAACCCGTTTCCATTACGGGAGGGCGCTGCGCCTCATATGAAGGCGAGCCCCGTTTAATGAGGCGCTCGCAAACACATTCATTATGTGAAAAAGAAAACAAAAATCACCAACGCCCACTATGCCCTGCTCTCCCCTAATGAATGCCGCTGTTTATAGCTCAACTCCTCACTTTGACTTTCAAACTCTCGCAGAAGATACTGCACAACCCCCCTAATGAAAGCCATGCCTGGACTTGAATAAAAAGGATCAAATGCATTGATTGTGTTGCAGGAAGCATTGATTGAAGGTGGCACCCAGGGATTTTTTTCGTTTTTCCTTTATACGCTGCACATAGTGTCTTGATTGGGGGCTTTAGTCACTTACCGTAATTTTCTGATTATAGGGCGCACTTAAAAACCCCAAATTGGGCAGAAAATATGAAAGTGCCCCTTATATTCCGGTGCGCTGTGTATACCAAAAAAATCCTGTGAATAAAATTGGAAATGCATTGTTTCTGTAGTGTCATCCATATAACATTGAGCCAACCCTTCTCTGGATACACAATAATTTATCTATTAAAGGAAAAGTTGCCGCAAGGGTAACACAGTTACAATTGCATACTGTAACTGTTCCGCCTTTGAGAAACATATAAAGGGGTTTTCAAGTGTCTTTTTGTGGTCAACATTATACCGTAAAATCCGGACTATGAGCGCACCTGATTATAAGCCGCACCCACCACTTTTTAAGTGATTTGCCACTTTTGTACTTACACAAGCCGCACCTCTGTACAAGTCGCGTGCGCACGCATTAAAACTTGTGACACGATCACAAGTTTAACCCAGACCAGGCTGTAAGTTCCACAATTGTTTTTTTTTTTTGGTTTGGTTTGAACAAATTTATTGACACTAATAACTGTAGGGGGGGGGATTTTGTAAGGTTTATTGTTCTATATTCTTTATCAATTATCCGTTATCGGTCAAATCATAATACGCTACAAAGTCAAGGGGCCGAAACACTTGCTCTCAGCCAAGAGGCTGAGTCAAGGTCCTAGCCACAGAGTCAAGCAGCGATCATTGCAATTTCACAAAATACTCTAGAAATGATCCCTAAGAGTAAATAGTAGACAATCTTAGAACCACAGTCGGCATCATGAATGGAAAATGATACCCGTAATTAACGTATGATGCAGACTTGTAAAGTCCGGGTCCTGTTGAAAGTAATCCAAGGAAACAAAATGTATATTTCCAAAGTAAAGGGTGGGAAAAATATATATCCACTATTGTCCGCTGCGACAATAGACAGATCTACCGGTAACTCAGCTTTACCCCACTTCCCATCAGCCCGTGTTTGCTCCGCCCCGTCTTTTTGATTCGCTCGTAGAACACATAAAAGAATAAATCTCTAAAATAAATACATTACAAAAATATCCAGTTGCAAATACATATTATACATGGTTACACATATTTACGAAGAAAGACGGTACACCGAGAGAGTTTTCAAAGCTTTAATAATAATAATATAACTTTCATCCCAAACCGTTCCTTTGAAAGGTACCAACACGCTAGTAGCATCACGCTCGCAATGCATCAAACGTGTTTGTCAGAAGAAAGTATCCCGTAATTGTGAAATTCACGGTAGATCGTCCTCAACTTCCTCCTCATAACTATCGCCATCAAGGGCGTCTTCCTCATTATCGGAACGTACCTTTCCTTTACAGACAATGTATGCATAAACTTAGAGGTTGCAGTCTTTCTTGGCGCACATATTCTACTGGTCTTAATCTTACCTTTTATACTCCAACGCTGCTGGTGGCCGTTAGAAAAATTACATAAATTGGCCGCTACACTGAATAAGCCGCAGGGCTGAACATTTGGGAAAAAAGTAGCGGCTTATAGTCCAAAATTTACGGTAATTGCGTTTGTAATATACATTTTCGTCTCGAAGGGCATGCCCCTTGACCCTCTTGACTGTCCACCCACCGGGGTCTCAAAATTTTATGGGAAACACTGAATTCCATGTGCCTTTTAGTCGTTCAGTGCGCCTTATATATGAAAAGTATATCTCAAAAGACTATTTTTGCGCCTAAGCCTTACAGTCCGGAAAATCCGCTACATTGATTCGTAAAAGAAAAAAGAAAACTCAGTAACGGTGTCAGGGGCAGTGAAACTAGCAAGTTGCTAAGAAAAAGCCCCAAAAAAGCAGAAGAAGCCACATTTGCCCCGGAACCGCAGCGCCGTCACTTTGCGGTAAAATCACAGACGCGGGCAGACTAAAACAGAGCGCGAGAGCACGGCCACCGCAGGAATCTGCGGTCTGGAATCGTTGCCATTCCAAGAATGTCAATTGCGCCGCTAGATTGCGCAGGAAGGACGCGGAAGGGGGCCACGCTACGGCTTTTTCTCAAGTTTTTTGTTTCCCAAAAAACAAACCGACCCGTAAATATAGCAACGCGAGCTTTGATCGATCGTAAAAGTCTCTAATTGAATAATTAAAACTTGTTCTGGCCCTTGGAGGGAGAACTGATTCTGACATATGTATAAAGAAATATACAAAAACATAAATACCTTCAATATGCCATGTATAAATGAACATGTAAATAAATCAGGTTATATCTAGATATGTTACATAAATGCAAATATTTCCAATATTTACGTAGTTTGTAATTTATTGGTAATTTTCTCATTGCTATGTTTATTTTGTTGTGTTTTCTGTCGTGCATTTTGTCGCGTACTTTGTCGCACATTTTGTCGTCTATTTTGTCAATAATTTCCCGAGTGTTTTGTCACAAATTTTTACGTATTTCTCCGCAAATAAATAAATCACATAATACCTAAAGGGATGATATAAATGCAACATATTTGGTCATTTATTTTTAATTTTTTTCTTATGGTATTTATTTTGTCTTTTATGTTTATTGTTTCGCATCATTTGTCGTGTATTTTGTCGCGTATTTTGTTCATGCATTTTGTCGCATATTTTTTCGTGTTTTTAGTCTTATGTCATATACCGGAACAGGATCAGGACCCAAATGCTTGACGTTTCTCACACAGGCCATATATTTTACGGAAAATAGAGAGTCATTCACGTTAGGCAGCAGTCTGGTGTGGAATGATAGGAAGCCAGAGGCCGACGAGATCGATACCAATAGCCAGAGCAGATATCGGACGAATGGGGTCGATACCGGACAGGACTGGACAGACAGGATGGGTATCAAAACAGGATATCGAAATTAAACAGGACAAACTAAATGGGAAAGCATCTGGAAGCCGATATTAAACAGGACAAAATAAACGGGAACAATACCAGACAGGAAATACCAACAGGAAACAGGACCGAGTCGAAACCCACGTCTTGCGGGGCAGAGGTTTGTTGACGGACTGACAAAGAAAGAGTGAGATCACTGAGCTTAAAAAGACAGAAAGCCAATCTGTCAATGAGCCGCAGCTGGCGTCACACGGCGGGGACAATTGGGCGCCATTGCAACCGTGAAATTGTATTTTCTCGTGTATATTATTGCGTATTTTTTTGTTTTTTTATGGTGTTTTTGTTGGTGTTTTATCATGTATTTTGTTGCGTATTTTCCCGCGTTCTTTGTCGCACATTTTGTCGTTGATTTTGTATTTTTTCGGTGTTTTCTCAAATCTTTGTCACGTATTTTTCTGCATTCAAATCAATCACGTAATCCCTAAATGGATGATAGGAACATATTTGGTCATTTATTTCGTCATTTTTTTATTATGATGTTTATTTTGTCTTTCATTTTCACGATTGTAGCGTATTTTGTCGTGTTTTTGTCTTGTATGTTGTCGTTTATTTCGTCGCGTTTTTAGTTTCGTGTTTTGTCGTGTATTTTGTGGCGTGTTTTATTAAGTATTTTGTCACGTATTTTTTCGCGCATTTGTTGCGTATTTTGTCACGTATTTTCCTACCTACTTTGTTTATGTATTTTGTCTTGTTTTCGTACACTTATGTGTATTTTGACATATTTTTTTCGCGTTTTTTTTGGCCTATATTTTGTCGTGTATCTGTTCACACGACAAAATAAATACTATCATTTTAAAATGAAAAAAGAAATGACAAAATGCATGAATATATGATTAAATTTATTTTATTTATGTATTTAAGTGTGTGTAATTATTGATATGATATCTATCTATAGGTATTTACAAATGTATTTATACACGTGGCATGATCGCTCCTCCATAAAAGAGATCATGGTTGCGACATTAAAACGAACAGGTCTGAAACAATCGTCGTTTCTTGGTGGTTGACAAAAAGCTTTTACCGATCTTCGCTAAACTAGTTTAAAGTCTGCAGTGCCTGAGGACTTCTGCAGAACCCAGCTGGCTCCGGCCAGGCCCCTCTTAGGCTTGTTAAGGAGACTTTTTAAAAGCTGTCAACTGACCCACAGATAAACAGCCCTCTGCCAGTCACGTCGGGTAGGGGGTTTTGTGGGGGTGTTTTTTCTCCGGGTCTGACTTAAGTAGCGCTGGAACACGCTAATGGCCTGTGGTGCTGCGTGCTCCCCTGCGACCGCCTGACACTGATTAGGCCCCCGAATGACCGAGCGAATGTTTTCATTGTCTGGCACGGCCAAATCTTGACCGACTTTTGGCTCACGTTTCACTTCGCTGGTTTTCGGGGTTTTTATCCCGGATCGTAAACGCTGGAAAGTCGCTCATCAAGGAGAAATACGAGCGTGATTTGAAGGTCCTGGAAGATCTTGTTCTGCGGAATACCGGTGCGCGCAATGTTTATTGGGTTTCGGGATGTTATGACTCCGACATGCCTGCGCTTATTACAGCTGGAGAATACATCTCCCTCAATATAATCGGGTTCCTCAAAGAGTGGGCCGGTTTAAGTCACATGATTTGACTCAAGTCAGATGGAAGTCGCCAGGTTTACCGTATTTTCCGCACTATAAGGAGCACCAGATTATAGGCTGCACCTCCAAAACTAATCTTGTGTCATACAGTAAGGCACCATGGACTATAAGGCACACGGAATTAAAACTACAGTACAGTAAAAGCTACCGTTGTTCTTCTTGTGCAATCGTTGCACATCATATATTATCTTATAATGTTGGCCTGGAGAGGGATGGGTGCCACCAGGCTGTGGTTGAGGAATCCAACCAACCAACCATATACTAGAGCAATGATTAATCAGTCGATAAATGTTGCAAATCGTTAAATGCAATGAAACCCGCGTGAGAGCACCAAAACTTAACCACTAGCTCACTAGTGCTACAGGTAATATATGAAAAGGCATTCGATTTTACCTAATTATCTATTTACTATTTTTACTCATGGTGCCAGAAACAAATGTAGTGGAGTGAAAAAAAGGTAGGTCGTCTTGAAAGCTATGAATATACGCATAGTCCCATTCATCATAAATGTAAATGGTCTGCATTTATATAGTGCTTTTCAAGTCGATGAAGATCCCCAAAGCGCTTTACAATGTGCTTCACACGTTTCCCTTTTACACACTAACTAACCAATAGCGGCGCCAGCCATGCAAGGCAAGTACCTGCTATCAGGGTATTAGGGATTCAGTGTCTTACCCAAGGACACTTCGACATATAACACAGACCTGCGACTTCTTGACCCTAAAGCGAGTGCTCTACCTCCTGAGCTAATGCCGCCTTAATCAGATACACTTAGGGTTGTTTCATCTTATATCTAGGGTTATATATATCTTTAGGTACTATTTTCGTTTTTCTCTGAGAGATACTTTTTTATCACAGATAAGTGTATGGGGTTACCAGTTTGATATTTATTTCTCAAATAACAAGTTATCATGTTATTACTATTTTATTATTATGTCATTGCCAAGTTGTAATTATCTCAAGGTTAAAATAAACTACAAAAACATCATGCCAGTTAGAAATCCAGTTTCCTTGAAAATCACAATCCTCAGTGAACCTCAGTTCTGCGAATGTCCTGAGCAGGACTTGATATGGGACTTTTTTTTACCATGTGGGTTAAAAAAGATCTTCAAAAAAGTCAATTTTTTTGCAACATCCACTCAAAGGTTAAGGCTTGAGACTCTGGATTTAGTCGAACAGATAGGGTTTTTTTTTGACCGGTTTTGTCCTGTTTCCCCTCTAGACGTCTGGAACAAAATGGGATCAAGACAGTTCCTCCAGGAGCCTTCGCTCCCTACAAGAAGCTACGCAGGATGTAAGTACAACAACACGGCCATGCACAAATGAAAACCTGCGAACCGACCGTCCTCTCTGTCCACTGCCAACACGACAGGAATCATTTATAAATTTTCTCAAGTCTGGCCGGCTCAGATGCATCACAGTCATAATAACGGCTCTCATTTTTTCCGACGCTGGTTTCTGGTATTCCCCCGACCGGTGCCAGTCCGGCCCGTTGCCGGCGAGCGTGCAAAACATAAACTTTGGCCAGTCGAGGGTGGCTAAAACTCATGGGTGAGAGCGGCGACGGGCCGGTAGTTGAGCCGTCCAGTCGGCCAGCCACAATCCGTAACGCCAGACCGACATGACTGCAAGCCAAACGAAGAGGAGCAGAAGGTCAGGGAGTTTCTGGGTCCAGTTTTAAGAATGCTTATCTTTTCAAACATCCAACTGTGTTTTTTCTTACGAGACTGCTATTAAAACCTCACGGTTGTCTTTTGTTTAGTTGGGAAAACAAAAAGTTTATTCAAAAAAATATGGATGTGGTTGGTTAACTGAACTCTAAAAATTATTTTGTGCAAGAACATCTCAGGGCCAAACAATTTTGAGCATTTTTTACTGATCTTTCAGAAACTAAAATTTCTCATTTTTTATTACCATGGGAACATGAAAACTTCCTATTAAAAGATTGGACTGTCTTCTTACACCACAGTATTTTTATTTTTTTTCGATAATTATTTTTGCATTATTGGTGCGTCAAACATTTTTTTAGACTGTATATTTCCATCTTACTTTCCAATCTTTATTTATTTTCCCCTTCTTTTCCTTCCTTTGTTCCTTAAACTCCCACCCTCCCTCCATCACTCCGTCCATCCCTCCCTTCCTTCCCTGTACTTCTCTTTTTCTGTCTCCTTATTTATTTATTTCCCTCTTTTTGTGTTTTCTTTCTCACTCTTTTTTTGCTCTTTGTTTCTTTCTACCCCTCATTTTTATCTTTTCTTTGTCACTGTCTTTCTTTTTTGTTATTTACCTCTAATCATATGTTTCTCTTTGTCATTCTTATGTGTTCCTGTTTCTTTGCCACTAACTTGAACTTCTTTTTATCTATTTCATGTATCTCCTTCTCGTTCATAATCTCTTTTTGTATTCCTTCGTATTTTTCTATATATCTTCCCGATTATTTTTTTTAAACTTATTTGTTTTATTTTTTCTTACTCACATCCTTTCTCTCACTTTCCCCAAGTCTTTCTCCCTCTTTGTTTTTCTGTTCTTCTTTCCATTTTATTTTTTAACTTTTTTCTCTGTGTTTCTTTTTCCCCTATATTCCTTTCTCCCGTTCTTATTTTCTCTATTTTTTGTTTCTCTTTCTTTCACCATTATCTATTTTCTTATTCTCCCCATTTTTCCCCATTATTTGCATTCCTATTAATTACTTTTTTCTTTCACACATTCTGTCTGTCACTTTCTTTCACTCCTTTGTCAGCCCAGTCCCTCTTTCTCTCACTTTCTTCTTTATATTATTTTATCTCTTTTTATCTTTAAACTTGACAAAGCTTAACAGCCTAATTAGAATCACTCAAAGTAAATGCTGATTATTACAAATATTTTGCAAACGTGCTTAAAATATTTACTTATTTGTGTTCATACCACATCATGTAAATATCCTTTTTTTTTCAAAAGTAATGAATGTTATATTCAGTTCAACATTAATTTATAATAACCATTGTTGTATAAACATTTTAAAATGATTAGTTTTTAAATCAAACTTTCTACCCACAAAATATTTTTGGTGTTAGGTTTGTTTTGAAAAAAAAAAAAAAAGATTAAAATCGTAATCACAACATATTGCCACCAAAAAAAGAAAAACAAAAAAAAAGTGGCTTTTGTATTTTGGGACTATATACTACCGCTATTCTTGACATAGAAAGCAAAATGAATGTCATTTTCCGTCAGGCCTTCGTTTCGATCCAGTTGACGTGAATTCTCGACTATGGCATTCAAACTGTCAACATTTATTTGACGTCAATTCTTCCTAATTTTAAGGCATATAAACAGGAGTGGACTAATCCTATCAGCAAAAAGATTCAGGTTGTTCCATGTGGTCTTCCCAAACAAACCCAAATCTGCTGCTGATTCTGTATTTAGCCTCAACAGTGCATTGCAGTATGTCTATGTCAATCCTCCACACTTGCGTTGATTCAGCTGGCCTCGTGCCCTCCATGGGCTCCCTCAATACAAGCA
Organism: Urocampus carinirostris; assembly: GCF_059441175.1. NCBI lineage: Eukaryota > Metazoa > Chordata > Actinopteri > Syngnathiformes > Syngnathidae > Urocampus > Urocampus carinirostris. The sequence goes on from NC_142361.1 coordinate 28,505,149, forward strand.
CATTTCAGACAGCACCTATACATCATTTGTTGCAACCTTTGTGGGATAGCATCTGCAGATGTCTTTGTTATGTCTCTCCAAGGATGTGGATGGAGATGTGATTTATAAAGGTTAAATATAGTTACATTGTGTATAGACTGTATATACATGAGGTTTCTATGCTAGTAAATTTATGGTATTTTGGTATCTTCTTTCATATGCATCTTATATCCTATAATATATTTCGATATTTCCCAATTTCAATTGCTGTATATGAACTAAGCATGATATGGCAAAAACTCACACATACTCTATCACAAAAGTAAGTACACCCTGCAGATTTTTGCATATGTTTCAATTTAATGTTTAATAGAACAACCCAGAAGAAACATTGCTTTGACGCCTTGAAAAGAAGTCTGTTTAAAGTTTATATAGCAAAGTAAATTAATATTTCCCATTTCAAAACCTCAAAATATAGCCATCAATAACTAAACCCTTGGCGACAAAAGTGAGTACAACCCCAAAGGCACTACACCCCTATATGTCCAAAGAGAGCACTGCTTGGCATTTTCCCTCCAAAATACCATGTGACTTGTTACTTTTACCAGTAATCGAGTATAAATAGGGAGCAATCGTGTTCGATTTGAAGTACACTCTGTCATACTGGTCACTGAAACTCCCAACATAGCACACCATGGCAAGGAACTTCCTGGGGACCTTAGAAAATGAATTGTGGCACTGCATAAGGCTGCCCGAGGCTACAAAATGATTGTCAATACCCTGAAGTTGAGCTGCAGTACAGTGGCCAAGATCCTCCAGCGTTTTAAAAAATCTGGATTCCCTCACAACTGGGCTTGTGTTGGATGTCCAAAGAAGTTGAGTTAACGTGCACAGCATCACATGCAAATGCTATCCAAGAAAGATAGGCACAGGAGTGCTGCCAGCATTGGTGCAAAGATTGAAGAGGAGGGGGAGTTGCCTGAAACCTTTACTTTAAGGTGTACTCGCTTTTGTTGCAAATGAGTTTAGCTATTGACAGCTATATTTGACGTTTTTTGATGGTTAAAATAAATTTGCACTGCTGTAATCGCTTTACACAGACTACCTTTCATTGTGTCAAAGCGATGTTTCTTTCGTGTTGTTCTCCTAAACACTATCATGGAATCTCTGCAGAAATGTGAGGGGTGTACTCACTTTTGTGACATACTGTATGTCCTTCACACCCTCCACCAGATGTTGGATTATTTGCTGTATTCAAATTTCCAAGTTCAGAACCAGTAGATGAATGACTGCAACTTCTTAAATGTGAACGATTGCCACTTCTTCACCACGTTATAATTTTTGTACCATAGTGCGCTCAGTCGACTGCAGTCTCCCTCTGTGCCTTTACCGCCAAGTTTTGCTTTCATAGGCACACAAAGGATTAGTGGTTATCCTGTGGGAAGGAGACTGGTGATTCTATTAACAACTGTTATGTTAACAAGCAGTCTACATCAGTCATTTAATAGGATCGTGCGGTGGTACTTTTGAACGGTAATACCCAAACAATTAAATTACGTCTGAGTTTCACCACAATGTCTGTAGCATTCCAAGGATGACATAAAAGAGCTCTGATGTAGAGATTATCTCCAATAAGACAACAAAATAGATTACAGGTTGTTTGTTTTTCAATGGAAAGAGTTAAGGCAAAGGTTTGAAGGCTCAATTCTGGAAATTTGTCTGGAGTTTAGTATTTTTTTTGGTTTATTTACTCTTTTATTAGTCAAACAAACCAAAAGTATAGAACAAAAACACACAGCTTTAACCGTCACTAACTATAGAGTCAATTAAACAGTTGATTTTCGAAAACTATGATAGGTTCTGACCCACTGGTCGTAAATCAATTACAATGGCACCCTCTGCTGCCAAGACAGTATCTAGTTACTAAGTGTAAGGGTAGATAGATTGCTTGCCGGCTGCCTGCCAAAATAGTTGTGCGTGTTGCCAAACTGCTACGCGCCGAGGTGCCAGACATTGAACCTGAAAATATGAGCCTCTGCTGGAAGAATAAGCATCTACTGGAAAAAGTACATGTAGATGTTTAGTCTGACAGATCGTAACTCAGATGTTACCTGTACATCATAGATGTGTGAAGACGATTCTTATGTCTTTACTGTTTAGTGAAGAAACAGTCACTGAGTAGACAAAAATTTACCCTTTTTTACCTAAATTTGATATTTAGGGGGGGTCTGTTGCTTTTGTACAGCAGCCCATTTATGAGTTAGTGGCAATTAAAAATAAGAAGGGCAACACTAAACTGAGTTGACTTCTTTTTCGAACTTGTGTTATCAATAACAGCATTAAAAAAGACAGTATTGTTGGTTTTCTTAGCAGAGGCAAATAGTGTGGAAACAAAATGCACCTTTTTTTGCATTTTTTTCCATTGCATTTTAGTATTTTCGTTTGGGTTGTCAAAGGCCTCTTGACACATGTACATCACAGATTAGAGTGCAGTCAAACCACACCAATCACCCTAGTGCAGCCAGAGCTTGATGGACTGACTGACTAAAATATGTTTTCATTTTTTCAAACAGAGACCTGAGCAACAACCAGATCTCGGAGATAGCTCCAGATGCCTTCCAGGGCCTCCGCTCTCTCAACTCGCTGTAAGTGTTCCATCCAGAGGCCCTGCTTGTACACGTGCGCCAGCATAAATTCTCAACTTGCCTGTCACTTTTCCCGGTTTAAATCATTCCTATGTTGTGATCTCCCAGTGTGTTGTATGGAAATAAGATCACCGACCTGCCCAAGGGTGTCTTTGACGGCCTCTATGCCCTGCAACTGCTGTAAGAACACACACACACACACACACACACACACACACCTACAGACACACAAAATCGTCAGACAGAATGGTTTAACTCCCACTCAGGATAGAAGTCCTAACCTGTGAGTAAACTTTGTACCTGTGTGTCATTCTACAGCTGGAATGCAGAATGAATGAATAAATAAATTGAGCTTGACAATCCTGATTCCCTCCCCTTCTTTTTTTCATCCTTCCTATCCGGTCACACAGTTTGCTAAATGCAAACAAGATTCACTGCGTTCGTGCCAACACCTTCCAGGACCTGCAGAACCTCTCGTTGCTGTCACTCTACGACAACAAGATCCAAATTCTGGCAAAGGGCACCTTTGCTTCGCTGAGAGCTATACAGACTCTGTGAGTAAATGCAGACATACATTCCACAAAACAAGTCCATGTGGGGATTTATTCTCGCAAGGAATGGAATGAAGTGTATGAATGTGGAGTATCAAGGAATTGACGCACGAGTGAGTCAAAAAACAGCAATGCAGAGATAAACAGGCGTCTGGGTCGTTATTCGTGAGGGTTGTTTAATCCAGAACAACAAAGGCACTAGAGTCACACATTTGGGATTGAGGCATCTTGCTCCCTCACGTCGATACTGTTCTCCTGACATTTTATTGACAAAGATTGCACCACATTCACTGCATGTCTGCAGATTACACCTAGTCTTGAATACGTTTTCCTGGAAGCAGTATTTTCATACTTTGATTTAATAACTGTCGCCTGAAGAGACAATAGGAGGAAGTAAAAATAAGGAGTGCACTGTGGTCAGCCAATTCCTTAATTTTAAACTATCCACGGTTTGAACGTCACATTTGCAAACAAGAAAAGGCTAAACAGGACGAGGCCCCTATAAGGGCAGTTACCAAGTTGAGGCATCATTATATAACTGAACACAAGAGTAAAAGTAGTTGACGTGTTTGCGGCCACAGCACCCTGAGAAAGCAAATATTTGGGAAGGTAAGCAGTCGGTTAGTACTCGGATGGGAGACCGTTTGGGAATACCAGGTGTTGTGAATAGGTCATTTGGCGCACGCTCTGCTGCAACAGCACTGACTGTACACCAAGTACAGTCAGTGAAAATGAATTTCCCTAAGGAGACAAAATGAATAGAAAGTAGATTACAACATTAGTTAATGTGTGATAACTGTATTCAATCTTTTACATAGGGTTAATAATACTCAAAACTACACATAGACTTCTTTACTTTTTTCTATTTTTAGATCGAGTTCTGTAGCAGTTTAAATTAGCTGAAATAATTATATACAAATGGAGAGGTAGTGATGTAATGATATTGCTGTAAATATTGATGTGGTTTGGACTCTCAAGTCTATTTGGTTTTCATCCACGGGTGAAAAACTATATTCTTTGGCCATTTTTTAGCAGCCTGTATTATGTGATAAAAATACAATTAAAATTCAAGTATAATGATACCTGTGTTTCATAGTAAAATGTTTAAAACTGCACAGTTTTCTTAGCAATTTTAAACTAAGCCTACAGAAAGCCATTTGTTTCAAAGCAAAACAACATACACATATTTAAGAGTGCTTAGTGAATTTTAATTTAAAGAAAACTCCTCTGCTGTTTACAAATACAGCTCAGGTTTTCTTCAAATAGAATTACTGAAAAACGAAGGTTTCCCTTAGTGCTTTTTAGGTCTGGTGAGCCAGTAAGTTTTTGTTGCACAAAATGATAAAGTTTCACATAATTGGGTTGAAAAAAATTTAATTTATTTAAAGCAAATAGGTCTACCCTGCCTGAGATAGTACCAAATAAAAACAGCTTTTGTTTGGTCCTGTGCTAGTTTGTGGCTCCTTAATTAATTGTGTTAATTGTAACTTGTGTTAGGAGATTCCAGTGTGCGTAATATTTGATGAAAAATGCCTTATACCCCTGTGTTAACTACTTTAATGACAAGATTAGGGTAAAATGTTCATTGTCCTTGATAAAAAAAGTTTCAAACACTCTTTAGAGCAAAAATAGGCATGCCACTCCAGGATAAGGGTGTAATAAAGACTTAAAAGAGGAAAATACGGTTGAAAAAATGCAAAAAACATTTATAAGAGACTGGAGACTGGCCTTTGCTGTAAGAGCATAAGAACAATACTGCAAAAAGTAGGGCAATCACAATAACTAGCAGAAACATATTTCAACAATAAGTCGAGAGATAAACGCAACAATTCTAATTTTCCTATAGAAGGCAAGGCCTATCTCTTTTCCACAACCTTGCGTGCTTGTTTAGCGTTGTGATAGCCCTGGAGAAGAATTTGTCTTTCAAATGTTGTGAAAGCAGCCCAAAAAATGTATAACATAATTCCACTTTGACAGAAGTTCTCCAGCAAATGTGTGCTTTAGCTAAAATACTTCCTGACATGAACTCAAACTGCTTTTGTCTCTCGACAGTCATCTGGCTCAGAATCCGTTCATTTGCGACTGTAACCTCAAGTGGCTGGCCGACTATTTACGTTCCAACCCCATCGAGACCAGTGGTGCCCGTTGCGCTAGCCCCCGTCGGCTAGCTAACAAACGCATCGGGCAGATCAAGAGCAAGAAATTCCGCTGCTCTGGTAAGTTATGTTATCCTGTTTTTGGCGACGAAACTCTCCATTTGACTTATTTATTATTTTCGTTTTCTGATTTATTTAAGATGAATATTTTTAAAATATTATTTTTGCATTGCCCTTGTCATTGTCACAGATTTTTCATATTCAAGTGTCACATACATTGCATCATATATAAACTCTGCATTATATATGATTGCATCAATTGACATCCGTCCCTTTGTCATTTGTCCATCACAGCTAAGGAGCAGTACTTCATCCCAGGTGAGTTCATTGCTACCATTGTCTTTTTCCTTGATTTGAATCTTCATCTTCATAATTAATCATTTTATTTCTATTTTCAAAAATTTTACTTTTTTCTTATTCAATCAATCAATCAACCGTAACCCACCAACCAAAACCGACAAACCAAAACCCACCAACCGTCCATCCAAACGACCAACCAAGAGACCAATCAATCTATCTATCAATCAATCAATCAATCAATCAATCAATCAACCCAAACCCTCCAACTAACCAATCCTCTGACCAACCAACAGACCAACCAACAATCAATCAATCAATCAATCAACCCAAACCCACTAATCCAAACGCACCAACAGACCAATCAATCAATCAATCAAACAATACAACTGCATTTGTAAACCACTTTATAAAAACATTTAAGCATACAATATGAAGATAAAATCCACTCCTTTTCCAAACCCAACATCCTGGAACTCCAAATTCGCAAAATTGTTAAAATACAAAAAAATGATAATCGAAGATAAGTAATAACACAATAGCAATTTATAAAATACATACAATTTTGGCGAGGGACATACTGACCATGTGAGTAAAGGGACCTGAGATGGGCTCATCCACACTGATAGGGATGGCAGCACAGTCAAATTGTGCTTAGTTTTGTTAGGGATAGGGTTAAATAAGGGTTAGGCTTTGGGATATGCACTGAAAAAGCAATTCACACATTTAATGTGAATACAATGATTCACAGAACATGTCTTAAAGGATATGATTTTTTTTATTGACCTAATTTAACAATTATTTTATTGCATCTTTTATGCCCGTTGTACTAGAAATAAAAACATTCTTTGGAATTTTGGTTAACAGCAAAATAATCATATAAATAAGAAATGTTGTCAAGTCAGTTAGGGTTATGTTTATTTGTATAGCCCTCAATCACAAGGAGTCTTAAAGGGCTGCACAGGCCACATACTATTGCAAACTACAGACTATTATTATACGATTTGATCTACATGAGGGCAAGGAAAAACTCAAAAACTTCACCATGAGGAAAATGCGTGTGTGTGTGTCTCTCTCTCTCTCTCTCTCTCTCTCTCTCTCTCGCTCTCGCTCTCGCTCTCTCTCATTTTTTTTTACCATTTATTATGGGACATTCAAAAAATGAAGGTAGTAGTAATTGTATGGTTAGGTACATTTAGCTAATTTTAGCTAGTTTATTCTTATTATGCAATACGTAAGGGTTTCTTTCAAATTTTAACTGGAATTTTTTTTCTACGAAAATAATATGATTTACAAAACAAAGTTAAAAAAGAATTACAAAAACATGCATTTACCCATTTTAATGCATGTTGGAAAATACTTTTTTGTCAATTAAAGCTGCAAGCATTGAGAGAAAATATATCATGAAAAGATTCAAATAAATAATTAAGAAATAAGGAAAACGTTTTAAAATATTCAATAAGATTTAGAATTATTTTCCAATCACACAATTTTATCTTTTTTTTCTTTTTATACAGTTTTTTTGGGGGGGTTGGGGGTATTACCATAACTATCTAGGGCCTTGGAGACTCTTTGAGAGTGTTTTAATGGATGTGTGAGTGTTTTTCTATGCGGTCCGAAGGGAATGCTACTCATTACTTTGGCATGAGCCAAAGCAAACTCTTAAGACTTTTACCAAGGGAAAAGAACATACATCCTCACTATCGGTAAAGATGATTAAGCATCGGCGGAATTTGATTCTTATCGGCGGATGTTTCTGGACACCTTAGCAGGGGAATTTCCAAGTATATGACTCTAAAGATCAGTGATTCACCATCTCAACTTGTTTACGTGAAAAGTAATATCCGTTTGTGTGTTTTAAATTATTATCACATTGGCTTAGAACCCGAAGAGATGATCAGAACTAAAAAATGGTTGTAAGTAATCTACAGTATCCTTTTTGATTATTTTTTTAATGAAATTAGTTTTTTTTTAAATTATTTTAAACATGGATCAAAGTAGCTTTCTGTAAGGTTTGTCTACAATATGAAAATCTTTGTAAGTTATATCACTTATCATTTTCATTGGGTATTTTTGAACTGAAACATACAAATAATGGCAAAAAAGTATGTGTTAAAACAAAATCATTCTGTGAGGTGAGTTGAAACCATTTTACAAAAACTATATTTTGTAAAGGAAAATGTTACTTTAAAAGTTTTTTTGTTGTTAGACTCTAAAAAGTTGAAAGAAAATTGAGGAAAGAAAAGGAAATATTCAGGGTTCTTTTTTTTTAAGTTTTTTTTTTTGAACAATTTTTATTGACACTTTTAATAGCAAATAAACACATTCACAATTTAATTATATCATATTCTAACAATATGAGGTTTGAACAATTTTTATCAACACTTTTAACAGCAATTTAACACATTCACAATTTAACTATATCATTTTCTAACAATATGAGGTTTGAACAATTTTTTGTCGACACTTTTTACAGCAATTAAACACATTCAAATTTTCATTATATCACTTTCTAACAATATGAATATTTTTTTAAAGTTACATTTATTTCATTACTTGAATATCATTTTGCAAATTTAGATTCTTGTTTTTAAGTATGTATTAGTTTAGTTTTTTAGTGTTCAGACTTTTGTCTTGAAATCTGAAATATGTGGTTTGATTGATGATTGTAGTTCTGAAAACACTTTTTAGGACCAAGTATAATAGTATTATATGTCTCAGGCCCCAGATATATAGCCAGCAAACTGCGAATGGCCCCCGGGATGTAGTTTAGACACCACGCGTGTAAACTGATACTCCCAGTGATGATTCATTTTGTGTCATATTCAAGTGCAGAACTCCCATGAGATGCATTTGTTTCTCTCGAGGTTCCATGCCGTAAAAAGTGTTGCCACCACGTACTTATCAATACTAATGATGATGACTCACAAAAGTCCCCCGGGGTGGGACCTCATTGGCCAAGTCACGATCAAAGCCCGGCCTTTCATTGCTTCCTCTCCGCCAGGAAACGCTGTTTCCTGTTGTCTGGCCGAAAGAAGGTTCCTTAATGAGCTGTTTTAACTGCGCGGGAAGGAAGTTATTCCTCTCAACGCCATCCACTCTTCAATCTCTAATAAAGTCAACAATGAGGCTTTGCGGCTACGCAATCGTCCCGTTATTCCGACTCGTTTTGGTGGCTGGCTTTTTGAGTTTGAGGTTTTCCTGCTGGTGAATGTGGTCTGGGTGGCCCGCGGTGTCCCGGTGACGTAACGCGCAAACTTCTCGGAGAGGAGCATGCGAGAGAACATAAAATTTCATTCCGACAGAAAACACCAAGGGTTGTTCCCTTTAAATGGAACACACTCTGTTCTAAGTGGCTCCCGGAGTTGTTCCATTATTAAGCAGTCACAATGTTTCTGGCAGCACACTTTTTGGCACGTAACATCTATTCATAGATGGAGAGGGAAACGTCTCGCAATCCCTCGTCAACCTGTCTTCTCCATGCAGGAGCTGAGGGGGCAAAAGTTGTCACGCGTTCTTTATCTTCTTGTATTATCCATCTTGACCTTACTGGTCAATCTCACCCTTGTATAGTCTGCTTCACTGAATCTGACTGTCCCAATCCTTATCTCGCCCTCCCACTTGACTAGCAGAGGCAGACACTTTAAGGTCCCTGGTCAGAAAAGAGACGTGCTATAGTTAGCAAGAAATCATAACTTGTTACATTTACTAGTTATTTAGAATGAAAGAATGAATGAAAACTTTATTTCGAACATTATAAAGTAAAAACAGGAAAAAAACAACAAAAATAATGTTAACATAAAATGTTCAAAAAGGGGTTGTAAGAAGCAGATGCTTTTTTTCCCTACCCCTTTAGCTTTTATGTCTAAATATAACAAAATCTCACGGATACACATATTACATAGGTCAGATATCAATAATTGTAATAATAACAATAGTCACATATTTTATACACTAATCATCGTAAATATAATGTTATAATGCTGCTAGTCATTAAATATTATTGTGACACCAATAATAACACTAGCAATAATGATAGTTATGATATAATAATATAACAATAACAACAAGGTAAACTATAGTTGCAAACGCAGTATTTCCAATCTCTAGTATCACTCATACCCAATTTTCTTCATCTCTGTATTCTGCCAGTAATGTTTTTTTGTATTTAAATTTGAACACATGAATGGTTGGACATGGTTTGATCTCGTCTTGTAAATTGTTCCAAAGTTTGACTCCACACACAGACACACACATACTTTTCCTGGTAGTTCTCACCATTGGGATTTTGAATTTACTACAGCCCATTAAGTTATAATTTCCCTCTTTCCGAATGAATAGTTTTTGGATGTTTTGTTGACCTCAAATAGCAGTTGTAAAGTGAAAAATTTCCTCTGTCAGGTGCTGAGGACGCCCGACTGAATAACGCCTGCAACAGCGATCCGGTTTGTCCTCCCAAGTGCCGGTGTGAGTCCAATGTGGTGGACTGCTCCAACCTGAAACTCACCAAAATCCCTGAGCATATCCCGTCCTCTACCACAGAGCTGTAAGCACAAATATCGGACTCTAAATAGCAATATGCCATTCTCCATACAAGAAAAATACATTCCTAAATCAAGCTCTTATCTTGAATTTCTCGTATCTCGAACATATTTTCCCCATAAGAAATAACTGAAAACCGATGTATCCGTCCCTGGCCTGGCCTCCCGAAATCATCCAAGTTATCCCTAAATAGCTATAACATACGTCTTGTGATCACAAAAAAAAATCATTCACTAGTAATTAAACATACAAATACATTATTAAGATAAGGGAAATAATCAACGATTAATGGTCAACAAAATAAAATGCAAGTTTAGTATGAGTATTTATATTAGTAGTATTTATATCTGTACATTCAAGGAAACTGTGGGGGTCAGATGCATCGACATTTCGTTCTGTATACACGTGTACTAGAATGACAATAAAGTAGATCTGAATCTGAATCTGAGAAGAAGTTAGCGGTTGCTAACTTGAGTGTTGGAGCCTGTGCGTGGGTTTTCCGCATGATACACTAGCTTTACAAATTGGTCACCACTGGCATTAGCACGCAATGCTAAGGTTAGATAAGCTTTCATTGACTTGTGGTAATAAATGTCCTGCGTGGCATTTTTTTTCCTAAAAAAGCCTGTCTTGTCACACTTAAACACATTCTGCTGGGGGTAACGTTCTTCAGAAATTAGTGACGCTCTTCTGCGTCTTTGGTATCTGCACTCGCTGCTTCCCAATGCCGTACCACAGAGCATATGCCAGTCGATTTCAAGCTCGGCCCTCTAGTGGTAGTGTCTGGAACTTGGATTTCCGTGAAAGACATCTCGTATCTTGAATTTTTCTGAGTTAGAGTAGCTTGTAAGTAGAAGGGGCCGCTGTGCTTTATAACTAATTATTATCCTTCTGAACAGGCGCCTTAACAACAATGACATCACCACCCTGGAGGCCACCAACGTGTTTAAGAGTCTAACCCAGCTCAAGAAAATGTAAGACTGTATAATTTGAATGTGTGACTTTTACTGCTGCTTCCTGTTTTCCTAATTGTCCGTTTGCTCTCTCCAGCAACCTGAGCAATAACAAAATCACCGAAGTGGAGGACGGCGCATTTGAAGGAGCCTCGTCCGTCACTGAACTTCACCTCACGGCCAATCAGATCGACACGGTCCGGAGCGAGATGTTCCGTGGCTTGGAGGGGTTGCGCATGCTGTGAGTGCTGTGTTGACATTTAGCTAAACATTCGAAATTCCAGTTTTACTCACCATATGTACTTAGACCATAGTCATTAAGTAGTTTTCTTTTTTACTTCTCATTGCCAAGGTTTGGTGGTGTCAAGCTGCCACTCACATGGAAAACCATTGAAAATTTGCCTTTAGAATTCTGAATAATCCAGTAACATAAATCAGGGGTTTTCAAATAGGGTTTGTGAAGGTGGTCAAAGTGGTAAAATAGATTTGTTAAACAAAAATATATATCATCCCTTATAAACTATTTTATGATGCTGCCTACTGGGTTTTTATATTGTTTTCTGATATATTATGTTTATATATGTCACTTTAAATTCCAATATATATGTGCAATATATGGGGGCAGCTTTGAATTTCATTGACACTTTGTGTAATGACAATAATGGCGTTCTATTCCATTCTATTCTCTTCTATTCTATTATTAATTGGTGTCGTTGTTTTAAAAAATGTACATTCATTAAATGAAGCTTTTATTCTGTAAATTCCAAAATCCAACGTCTGCACATTCTAGAAAAGCTTGAGTCCGTTTGACTCAATTTCCCATGAGCAACACTTTTAAATAACTTGAAATTTAAAATTAATTTAATTATTTCTACCCTGAAACAGACACATACTAGTTATAATTTATTAAAATATGTATTGATTTTTAAAAATACATTTTTAAATTTCCATCATTTTAATTTCTGTATATTAATATGTTATATTTGTGTCTTTCATAGATTAGGTATGATTTAAATTTTTATGCTATTTTATTACTATTATTTATCTATTTTATTTTGTACATATATATATATATATATATATATATATATATATATATATATATATATATATATATATATATATATATATATATTTTTGACTATTTTTTTAAATCCACAAAAACTTTCATCAAAAAAATTAAAAAGATGACATATAAAAAATAAAAATAATATGATCTCAAATTAAGCAAAAATTATAACATATATGTATAAAATGTAAAGTTATCTCATCTCCTCATCTCATTATCTGCACCGCTTATCCTCAGTAGGGTTGCGGGGGTGCTGGAGCCCATCCCAGCAATCATCGGGCAGTGGGCAGGGGACACCCTGAACTGGTTGCCAGCCAATCACAGGGCACACGGGGACAGAAAACTCACTCGCTCATTCACACCTAGGGACAATTTGGACCTGGAGCTGGATTTGAACCCACGCAGGAGGTTCCCAAGACATGAACTGTGCCGCACCTGCGCTAACAACTGCGCCGCCGTGCTGCCCTATATATATATATATATATATATATATATATATATATATATATATATATATATATATATATTTATCTACATATATATATATATATTTATATATATATATATATATATATATATATATATATATATATATTTATCTATATATATATATATATATATATTTATATATATATATATATATATATATATATATATATATATATATATTTATCTATATATATATATATATATTTATATATATATCTCATCTCATCTCATTAGCCGTATCGCTTATCCTCAGTAGGGTCACGGGGGGCTGGAGCCCATCTCAGCAATCATTGGGCAGTGGGCAGGGGACACCCTGAACTGGTTGCCAGCCAATCGCAGGGCACATAGGGACAGACAACTCATTCGCTCATTCACACCTAGGGACAATTTGGACCGGCCAATTCACCTGAAATGCATGTCTTTGGAATGTGGGAGGAAACCGGAGTGCCCGGAGGAAACCCACGCAAGCACGGGGAGAACATACAAACTCCGCACAGGAAGTCTGGAGCTGGATTTGAACCCACGACAGGTTCCCATGACATGAACTGTGCCGCACAAGCGCTAACCACTGCGCCGCCGTGCTGCCCTATTTATATATATATATATATATATATATATATATATATATTTATCTATATATATATATATATATATATATTTATCTATATATATATATATATATATATATATATTCTACATTTTTTGTTTATTGTTTTTTAGTTATTATTTTGTTTTGTATCATATTTTAACATATCATTATATTTATACTATAATCATGTATTTTGTTTTTATTATACTTTTTATAATACTAATATATATTTAATGTATATTACTATTTTTATTGATATTTTTTCATTTATTTTCATATTTATAAGGTTCATTCATAAATGAATATTGATTTTTAAGTAGTGGCAACACTTTTTTACGTCTCATCATTTTACAGTTTTTTATTACACTTTATTGCTATTATTTATTCATTCTTTTCTATTTAATTAATAATGTAAATACATAAAAACATTGCTCGTTTTTATATCTGTATTTATTTTTGTTTTGGTGGTAGGTTTTCTTGGCGGAATAAATGTCACTGGGGATACATCGTAAAAAAATATTGCATTAATAATGAGGAACTATACAGCAAATTTGTTCGACATCACAGATTTCCAAACTATGTTTCTTGTTTTTTTTTTCCTACAGAATGCTAAGGAACAACAAAATCAGCTGCATCCACAACGACAGCTTCACGGGCCTCCACAATGTGCGTCTACTCTCGCTGTATGACAACCAGTTGACCACCATCACACCAGGAGCCTTCGACACCCTGCAGACACTCTCCACCCTGTGAGAGCTCACCTTTCCTTTTTACGCGTGGGATCTTCTCCTGACACGTTAACCGTCCGACAGGAACCTTCTGGCCAACTCCTTCAACTGTGATTGCCGACTGTCTTGGTTGGGAGAATGGCTACGTAGCAGGAAGATCGTCACAGGGAACCCTCGATGCCAGCGTCCGGCCTTCCTCAAGGAGATTCCTTTGCAGGATGTAGCGCTGCCGGATTTCCGCTGCGAGGAAGGTGGAGTATGTCATTAAAACTTCAAGAGATTTTTTTCTGTTGTTTTTTTTCAGTTTCTCATACAACATTGACCTTTTAGAAAAAGGTATCGATTGATTATCAAAATACTCATCAGCCATCAACAAATCTATCTATTTATCTGCAATAACTTATCTATGAATCGGTAACTAGATGTTGAGTCAGTCTATTAATCGATCTGCAACAACTTTTTGTCCATTCAGTTACTTGACGCTGAGTCTGTCCATCCATCTGCAACAACTTATTGATTAATCGGTAACTAAACGATCATCAAATTAATGAGCATATATCAACAAATCTATCTATCCAGTTACACAAATAGGAAGTTGATGCTTACTAGTTAGCAATCTAAACAAAAAGCCATTTAAACCTAATTGACCTAAAAGAGATCTATCTATCTATCCATTTATCTATCCATCTATCTATCCGTCTGTTTGTCTGTCTGTCCAGCTGTTTAGCTGTCTGTCTGTCTATCTAGCTGTCTCTCTCCATCCCTCTGTCTCTTTACGTCCCTTTGTCTGTCTCCGTACCTCTGTCTCTCTGTGTCCCTATGTGTCTTTGTCTGTCTCTGTCCCTCTCCGTCCCTCTGTCTCCAACTCACTCTCTATCTATCTATTGTTTAGCGAGCGATCTGTTGAGCTATCTGTTAAGCTATCAAGCTATTTATCTATTTATTGGGCTATCGAGCTATATATCAATCTATCAAGCTATCTATGGAGCTATCATCAAGCTATCTACTATTTAACTATATTTTTAGCTATTTTCCTTCTTAGCTATCCATATTTCTGGTTATTTCTGGTTATTCAGCCACTCTTTCAAGCTATCTAGCTATCCATCTACAACCTCTCATTTGTAGAAAGTTTCTTCTTCTTTTTTAACTTTATGTTTATCATTTTCTTTTCCGACTCCACTTTGACTAAGAGTGACGTCAACTGCCAGCGATCATTGGCAATAAGGAGCGCTTTTGTCCAGCGCTTTGTTTACAGAATAGATCGCAGTTCAGCGCTCGCTAAGCCGCTTGTCGATGTTAAGCCGAGCGCAGCCATCGAACGCTTCGCCCTATTGACCAGTCAGCTTACCGGCAGCCAAATTAATGCTGGACTTGTCTCCAGGCCTCGGGCTGTCTCTGTTCTTTGTCCCGCTAGTCAATATTATATTACTCGGGCTCCTTTATCTCTTTCCCGCTCGACTTCCTATCTTTTCTTGGTCTCAATAGCCCGCTGTCACTTTGAGAGATTGCGCTATTTGCGCATTGTCTCGCCTTTCCACTTTTCATTCTTCCGACACTTTCTCCTCGTGCTTTGGCAGCTCCGATCCGAGTCGTCATCTACTTTGTCATCCTTTTTTCCCCTTGTGAAACTTTTTTTCTGTTTTCCTCAGGCCAAGAGGAGTCAAGCTGCGTGCCCAGACCCCAGTGCCCCAGCGAGTGTAATTGCCTGGAGACGGTGGTCCGATGCAGTAACAAACACCTCCACACACTGCCCAAGGGGATCCCCAGAAATGTCACAGAACTGTAAGTGATACAGCAACATTGCGATTCCTTCAAATGGCTGACAGAAGAGGGAGAATAGGAAAACTATTACTGTAATGGTCCGCTATTTTGCATCTTCTGAAACATCCAGTTCATTTTTGGTTTTGTTTTTACTTGTTTGTATTATTCTTTATTTTAAACCTCTTTAAGCTCATGAATGAGTTTGCTGTTTAAAAACTGTTGGGTTAGAGGGAAATTATTCACTCATCCACTATGTCGGTTTGGCCCAAATTCTCATTTTGATTTTTCCACAATTAACACAAAAATATATTCCAAAACAGTGGGTCTTTTGGTTTTAAAAACAACCCTAGACTTAGTCAAAAACAAAAAGAAACATTGGCTGATTTTGAAATAAACAAATGAGAGAAAAACAGGAAATTAGCTAATTTTGTACATAGAATAATATTGCTGATATGGTTTAGTAAAACAAAACAAAAAATTGGGTAATTGTTTGCAAAGCTGGATCAAATTATTCTTGGTGGTCCATATTCTTAATTTATCTATTCAATTTTTTTAGCAATCTAAAAAAAGCCATAAAAATATAATAAACATGTAAATATATGTAATAAATAAGAAAAAAGTATATACTTGTGATTTAGGGCTATACAAATAAATGTGACTTGACTCTAAAAATGTGCAAAATGATCCACCCCTATGACATTGTTTTCTCATCTGAAAAAAAATGACCTAAAACCACTAAAATTACACAATTTTCAAAACGATTTTTTTCACCTTGTTCCACTGCTCATTTTAACTATTATTTTTAGTCTTTTATGACTTTTTTGTATTTATTTTTAGAGAATACAATTGATATAAAATAAGCAAAGGTAGTTGCCCTGTCACCTCATTTTCTCATTTCAAGTATTTTCTTAGAAAAGTAATAAAAAACATAGTACTGTACCTCCAATGAATAAGAATCAAGCAACTCTCAAAATAAGATATCTTTAGTAAATCAAACATAGTAAAAAGCGAAAAATAATTTGCCCTCTAAAATGATTTTCTATTTTGAAGGATTTTTGTTTTTTTCCCCTAGAAATTAAAAAAATAATAAGGAGAGGAAAACTAAATGACCCAAAATACACCATTTTTTAAAACTTTTTTTCCTAGATAAGTAGAAAAAAATCATAATTAGGACTAAATACTGAATGGAATGGACTTGTGTCTCACTTTTGAAATCAGCAGTGCTTGACAAAGCATTACCTTCAGCTTTTTATACCCACCACTCTATAACATAGTAATACATGTTACTCGTGCTTGTAGCACTCGTTTACTTCATGCGATCAGGAGGCGTGATCCAAAAAAAAAACTAAAAAAACAACCACATCTCATCATTTAGAGAGTCGAGGGAATGGAGGAAAAACGTCCAAGAAGACATTCTTCTTCTGCGGCCCTCGGGGGCTTGCTCTGATGTCACTCTTTTACTCCCGGCCAAGGTTAGCGTGCGTTTGTGTGTGCGTGCACGCTGACTTGCGTCCGGGCCAAAAGCCTGTCCACGGGTGCACAGGGGAGCAAGTGGACATTTTAATGAGCACCTTTCAATGGAAAAGGGAAGGGGAGTGGAACTTTCCAATCCTGAGCGTTTTGACGCACACGCGTTTATGCGTGCGCACGCCTGCAGGCCTGTCATTGTCCCAGCAGGTGTGACCAGGTGGACCTCTCTGTTCTCCTCTTTCATGTTGTCATCTGGAACACCGTCATTATCCAAAGTGTCCTGTGCGCCGTCATTACCTGTTATTACCCGCGAGGTCCAAAGCCCCTAACTAACTGGTGTGGCCCCCCCTTTCTCAGTCCCCCAGCCCATCATCTCTAGAATTCAGTCAACAAAAGCAAGCGAAAGGCCCCCCTGCAGCTCCTCTTGGGTCATTTGTCAGGGTGGCAGCCCTCTGCTAGCACTTTGCTTTGGCAGCGTCTGCATGCTCCGAGGCATGATGACAACCGTGCTGGGCTGAAACAGAACACACACAAAAATAACGACACACACTCATGGGAATGAGAGAATAACTTTCTTTAAAAGCTCAAGGTTATTATAGTGTCATAGCCATGGACTAAAATGGACAATAATGGAGCTCACCACTTTAAACAATATTTTTCTTTTAGAATCATTTGAACAGTAACAAATCTGGCAATATAAATTGTATTGTAACATGGCCTTAGTGCATCTTGGGTTGAAAAATACTTTGCGATCCATTATCACCGATCGCATATTCCTGCAAGTGTGGGCCGGCAAAGGCATTATTGATGGGCATTGCGATCCTCCAAAAAGTTGAACCGCACTTTTGCGGCCGTTATCCCTTATGTCTGAACGCATATTGTTGCAAACGGGGACCGGCAGAGCGCACTTTTGTCAAGGTCTGGCGGCTAATTTATTACCAGTACTGTGAATTCAGCTAAAATGAACTGCACTCGTGTGGCCTGGATCCATTACGTCCGAGTCCATATTGCTGCAACTGGGAACAAAAAAGAAACTTTTGTCAGGAGGTGGGGTGTTCTGGCCCACCTCAAATGAAGTACACACTTTTTTCGATACATTTTCCACGGTCGACTATTTTAAAGAGCAGGGACCAGTAGTGCGTATATTTGTTTTCAGATCTAGCTGCTAAAAAGTGATATTGTGGCCGGCACCAAATGAACTGCAATGTTTTTATCCATTATCCCAGTTGACTATTGCTGAGTGCAGTGGTAGAGAGAAGATTTTTTTTGCTACGCGTGGTGACTGTTTTCCCCCATTGTTTACGCATAAAATGAACAGCACCCATGCGGCCGCGTTCCATTTTCTTTGGTCGACTATGGCTGCAGGCGGGGCCAGCAGAGTGCATGTTAAAATGGGGGAGGGCTACTTCCTGGATTCTCGCATATCTGGTCCGCATTAAACACAATAAATTAGGGTATACAGTATATGTATTTATTTTTTTAACTCTCCTGACAAAAAATATTTGATGTATTGATAAAAATAGTTAACATTCCTTGGCTACATTAGCCTCAAAGTCACTTTTAACATTCTCTGCATTGAATTTTGAGTAGTCCTGATTAAATTTGCAAAGAACGGCAAAAAGGGACACCAAATGCGCTCAGCCGGCCCCCACTTTGAGCTATAGGCAGTTGGGGATAATTGATCGCTATGAGGCCACAAACCGCAAAGTAGCGAGGGATTACAGTATTTTCAAAATTGTGTTAATTTACAAGATATAAAAGGTAAAGTATTCCTGTGTCTGTGTAATTCAGGTTGTAGATCGTACAAGCTGAATTTGAGTACATGATTTTACTAGAAGTTAAAATTCGGTTCTTGGCAGGATGAAGATTTTAAGAATACCCAAAAATCAGGTCAGGCCTCTCTGCCCGCTCAACTCGACACCCTTCAAAACAATATAAACAACAACTAGACACATTTAAAGACACTTTTCCTTTTCACAGCGAGGCATCCACGCTCCAGCAGCTGTGCCGACTCACCCGTTCCAACAAAAGCAACATATTTCTTCACAAGTTGATGGAAATATAGCTTTGACCGCCAAGGAATAATAGTCATTTTAAACTACAGACAGGATTATTTCTCTCTTTAGTACACATAACACTATATTATGCAATTAATGATTTCTTTTTACGCTTTCAGATACCTGGATGGAAACCAGTTCAGTGTACTACCAAAGGAGTTGTCCTCCTACAAGTTCCTCCAGCTGGTGTAAGTTCTCTTTGTTGTCTTGTCTCCAAAAACATCAAATCATCCCGTTTGATTTCTTTCTTTTTTAAATCAAGTGATCTCAGCAACAACAAGATCAACTCTCTGACCAACTCGTCTTTCGCCAACATGAGCCAGCTCACTACTCTGTGAGTACCGACAGGTCTCTAACCATCAAATCAGACTAATCAGTGCAGAAGATAAGTGTATTTTTCCTCATATTGCAGAATCTTGAGTTACAATTCCTTGCGCTGCATTCCTAAAATGGCCTTCAGTGGACTGCATTCCCTTCGGCTACTGTGAGTTCCAAAAAGTTGCTCAGTATTCAACATGTTTTATATAGTATGCTGAATCCCACCTCAGAAATAGATAGCAGTGTCCGTTGTAGAATAGAATAGAATCGGACAGGACACAATAGAATAGAATAGAATAGAATAGAATCAGACAGGACAGGACACATTAGAATAGGACAGAATAGAATAGAATAGAATAGAATAGAACAGAATAGAATAAGACAGGACAGGACAGAATAGAATAGAATGCCATTGTAAAATGCGAAATCCCCTACACAATTAACAAAACAATTTTTTTTTTTTTAAAGAACTAAATCATTCCTTGTCATTATTGCACAATTCCCATCTAAGCATGATTAACCAATGTTTTATTTTGCAATGATGAAATACAACAGTAGTATTTGTCAAACTGGAGTTTTTATTTTAAAAAATGACATCTCGTGCTTTTGTAAACTACGCTATCAACATTAACTTAAATATGGGAAAATGGAAAATAAATCATATCACTGGGGTTTAAAATACGGCAAACTACGGATACTTACCACTAGGAGAGCACTTTTGTCCACCTATTGGCTCTTTTTTGCTGTTATTTCCACCTAAAATGAACTGCACTCGTTGCGGCTGTAATATATATTATCCTCAATCTTATTGTGCTGCACCCGTGCGGCTGCGATCCCTTATCCCTAGTCGATGTTCGCTGCAAGCTGGTTCTAGCAGAGGGCATTTTAAAATTGGGAGGGATTTTTCCACATCGTTTTTGTCCCAATTAACCGCAATAAACGAGGGATTACCTTAGTTGTCATACCTGTCACACTCGTAGGCTGTGTCAAGTCTTATCAGTTCAGTTCAAATTATATAGTTATAGTTTAGCCACCTTTTTTCAACGCATCGGCTGCCCATGTGTGCTCTTAGCTGGGACCCTTGAAAGCATTTTTACTAGTGAAAAGAAAACCTTTTACACTGGGATGTGACTGAAGACCACCGCCACCCCCGTCATTACTCCACACAAAGCCCGAGAGGCCTTTTTACACCCGACACCAATGAATCTCGGCCGTCATTAGCTTGATGTCGCCCCGTTTTCCTTGCAAGTGGGGCTTTGATCCCTAATGAAGCGCCAGACGTTATTTCTGCTTTTACTCACTCACGCCAAGCCTGTCTGGGTGACGCCACGTGAAACCCCCCAACAATCAAAGCCACACACAACTATAACACCTAGATCTATATTAACACATGCCAACCTTTAAATCTTTTACTACAGTATTGTATTTATTTATTGCTTTTTTTTCAACCCAAAAAACAACTCAACGGTAGGTTGGCGTTATGTACAAGGTTTTACTACCATATACTACCATAGTCGTGCATTGATTGATCAGTCGAAAAATATCGCTGACTGTGCAACGGGAATCAAACTCATGCTGCAGTTGTGACAACGCTAAATCCTAGACCACCAGTGATATTAAAAATAAGTAGACGAAAGAAAATAACAAGATTGGAGAGGTGACAGAACGATCATGACGGTAATTAGCAGCTGTGATGCACCTAACTTAAAATGAATATCGAAACGTGGTAACCATTGGTGAAATTTAACAGGCAAATAAATAAGTTGTGCCTATGTTGTAGAAATTGGAGGTCCGATAATCGAGAGAAAGTCTTCTCATAAGTGGATAAAAGACATAGACAGGAGCCCGCTTCGTTATGGAGGGAGATTGTCACTTTATTGATGCGTCAACAAAGATCTCACAGAGCTAGGAACATGACAATGTATTTAAAGCTGGTAGTGACGATTAGGCTTCGATTGAGTACACCCCAAAAGGCGGTCCTGTATCACGTATGAGTACGTGACCAGTCCCGTGTACGCCGTATGAGTACGTGACCGTTCCTTGCACGCCGTCTGGCAACGGTATCTTCAAGGTAAACTCTAATCGTCTGGTAACGGTATCTTCAACCGAGGTCACCCCGACCTTTTCCCACAAGCAAGTAATGTATTGTAAGTTAATGTAGACATGTATGCAAATCTATTTCTATATATGCAAGTGCAAATGCTTTTGAGGATTTGCCACAACATAATCCCCCCTTTTTTTTTTTTTTTTTTTCCTTTGAATGGAAATTAAAATTGAAAAGGAAAACAGAGTAGTGGCAAATTATTACCAATCGTAGATATCAATACAGGACAGAGTTTACGCGAATCGAAAATAAAATAAAATTCTGGCGGTCAGCCTGCTGTGATTACTCTAACTTTCATTGTTCATGTTTCATTAAATAAAAAAGAAAAAACCCCTAACACTCCAAACATCTGACCTATGCACTAACCCCCCCTTCATTTATCTTTATCCGTACATACTGTATTATACACGTGGACCGTCGACGGTTGATCGGTACGTGATAAAGGTAAATGAATAATTAAACTGATAAGTGATAACAAATTTTGGTAACAGCCGTCGATACATTTCAAGATGAGTGGATAGTGATACAGCATATACATCGGCCTTTGGCCTGACCCCTGTGCATAATTTGAAAACCATGCACTGTCGTATTCGTCAACGGGTGGCGTGAAGTCAGATGTTGGAGTGAGTGTTATCCCAGCAGGCATCACGCTCAGTTTCCATGCAGCCAAAAACCCGGAAGCGACGATGACCATCCCAGGCAGCAGCTTGTTCCCCGGCAGTGTGACATACCAACAAAAGAATCACAATTAGAAACCAATATATTTGTTGCTGTTATTCCTAGTGCTACTTGATATTGTTATTAGTGTAGATTATCATTTGTGTCTCTTTCCGCAGATGCTCCATTATTTAATGTAATTTAGACTGACTATTAACGTTGCCAAATAAAATTCAAGGTTCTGAATTCAGTTGAGTCATCTGTTCTCCCTCACTAAGGAATAGGCTTGGATATTTAATCACTAACTGTGCTCATTTAGCTTCTTACCACCCTATTATTAGCCACTACTGTCATTTGTTCTCCAAAAGTCTTAAGAATTACTCTTTTAAGAATAGGTATGGCACAGAAACACAACAAATACATAATTATCACGATAGTTAGTACGAAAATTTCCCCCCTTCGCTAACATACTACCCCAGTACCCAAATGTATGCGAGAACCAATCAAAAGAGATACTGTTCTTCTCAGTATTTACTGTCACTTCATTGCTCAACTCACGAATCTTCGACAGTGCTTTTGTGAAGCTTCCTGCTTCGGATGTATTTAAAGGTATATACGTACAGCCTTCCTCCTTTATCATATGACACACCTTTACTGGCTAAAAGAAAATCGAAGGCCTGATGATTCTGCCAGGCCATCCTAGATGTCTCATGTAATTGCTCTCCTACTGCACTAAAGGCCTCGTTAATGTAATTAATAAACGTTGTTGGTTGTAATAAATGTAGTTAATCCATTTTGCGTTCTTATTCTGAGTTATCCAGATAAACACCGATCCTAATCCAGACTTAATTTCATTGCTAGCTATAAATTACTCTGGAATTACTCTCGGTTGTCCGATGTTATTTAGCCATACCCGTCCACATACATATGTTTTCTTTACTCCGGCCAATTGTCAACAAAGATATTTCATTTAATTGCTTTTTCCCCTTTTCACTTCTTCCTTTACCACTTGTATACCCCTCTCTTCTCTTTTCCTCAACGCCTACTTTCTTTTCGCCTTTTTATTTCTTCCTTTGCTAACTCTTATCTTTCTGTATTTGTAACTTCCTTACTTGCTCTGCCAACAAACCATTTTCTACAT
Organism: Urocampus carinirostris; assembly: GCF_059441175.1. Lineage (NCBI taxonomy): Eukaryota > Metazoa > Chordata > Actinopteri > Syngnathiformes > Syngnathidae > Urocampus > Urocampus carinirostris. The sequence goes on from NC_142361.1 coordinate 28,528,655, forward strand.
AACTTTCCCTTCTCCTACGCCCTCTAACACATGCTTTTTAGCCCACTAGTTTAATGGGAAATTGACATATAACCATCTCACTTAATCTTTCAATTTATTTATTTATTTTTTCCAAACCAATTAAATCTACTATCCTAGCTCCACCTACTTCATTTGAAAACGACGTGCATTGATCTACAACGATTCATCTTACTCATTTGTATTCCATTCAATGAATATATCCTCCATATTCAATGAAAAAAAAGTATTTACTCACGCTTTTCCACTATTCTCGTACAACAATGCTTTTCATTTTCAAATTACTCAATTTAATTCACTCAATTGGATTTTTCCTCGTCTTCACATTCCTTTATTATCCAATTTTTAACTGAAAACGAAACATTTTTATTCATTTTCTGTCACTATTCCATCTTTCTATGGTGTGGTTCTGGCATTAACTCTATGAATCTGAAATAACTCAACATAGTTTTTCTAAACTTACCACTCCTAAATTTATCGTTTTCCAATTGAAAAAACAGAAAAAAATTTGGACCGTAAAAAATATTCATTGGAACCCCTTAGGCCCCTATGCGTTATGTTGTACACCCTTAGCGTCAAACACTGATTTCCCAAAAAACGAACATTTTCGATTCCTGACGCGATGTGCTCTCGGTTCCACCCAAAAACAATATTTTTAAACGGTCTTACTGTTGATAACAAAACGTTTCTGTCGTTGCATTGTGCACTTAAATTCGCTTCCTTTTTCTTCTTTGTTAAAAACGCACGCGCTCTTGTCCGCGGCATTTTTCCTTCGTATTTTTCTACTTTTTTCTTTTCAGTTACGTGGGCCGCTTAAACGCTAGTACAAACAAACATATAAGACGAGAAAAAAGAGAATATAGGACAGGATACAAACGTTTACAACATTGAACAAACATAAAACATATGACAAGACAAATGGCCCACAAAAATTTAAGTTGTTTAGTCAAATTAAGTCAGTGCACATTGAGACCATGCGCCTACACAACTACCGAGTTAGGGTTACGGTTTTCCTCTTCTACACAATTTCCCGAATTTCACGTACTGGCCGTGCACTCATTTTTGGCTGTCGGCGTTGTAACCTCACTCTTTAGTGCTGCCGCCGTGGGTGTAGGTTTTCCTGGACTTTGGTGTGTCAGTACCCTTCTCGCCTGTATCGTCACATTAAGATTTAGCCTATTAGTATTATTTAGTATTATTATTTAGTATATTATTAACTTTAGTCTGTACTGTCGTTAAAATATTAGGTTTCTGGTAGTCCGTCGGCACTCCGACTGGTTGCACGTTTATCTTTCGTCTGACCCATCCCATGATACTCGGAATTTCAGTTTCAACCTTGTCTTCTATCGCGAATTGCACTATTTATACACGTCCTTCTACTCAATCAAGGAAGCAAGGTTTAGGGCGCTTTGAGGAGAGGGATGACTGAGAATGGGCGCCAAGAGTGGACTGAGAGTGTGATCGTGGCTACTGTGTTGTGCTGCGCAGAGACGATTCAGTTTTATTAAGACGACAGCAGTATGTGTGTGTGTGTGTGTGTGTCGTCGTATCGATACTAATAACTACAAGGAGTGGAATGGAACTATGACGACTATAACATGAAACCAAACGAGACGTCACGCTCTATAGAGAATTTACCAACCTATTTCATCATCGCCTACAATCAGCTTAAAATTTTTCCAACATTCTGCTTCTTAAAAGAACCTAAAAAAAAATCAGTCATTAAAAGCGCAATTAACCACCAGTCTCTCGTCCCAAAAACAATAGTTTTAAGTCAATGGTGGGCAAACTTTTGTCGTCACGGCCCGGGGACACATCCAATTTTTCTCATTTACAATTATGATGTTGTATTTCATTATATTTAATTCCTGTTTATTTACTTTGTGTAAGCTTTGCACATCAAACTGAAATATTAGCCCTTTGTTCCTTGTTATTTTTTCCATTGTTCCTTACAAAACCGCTCCCCAGTTCCCAAACGTACGACGGTGATCGCTTGGATACACCATTTTTCAGATCTTTCCCCAAACACTATTTATGTCTGGACTTGGGCTTGGCTATTCTAACACATTTATATTGTTAGTTTTAAAACATAGAATTTTAGATTTTGTTTACGTACTAACCCCTACTGAACACCAGCATACCTTCAGGGCAATTGCAGTTGACTCAACAAGGTTCGTTTGCTTTCGGAACGGACTAATCCCGTTTCAATCCAATTGATTCAAATCGATAATGTGTTTCGATTTACAATAGTTTCATCATTTCATATTTACTGCTAGAACCAATTAAACGTATAAGTAGAGGTACAACTGTGTACAACTTTCTTTTGCACTATATTGACTATTTTTCACCAAATGCATATTTACACAAACCTCAACCGTATGTAACATTTTAAATGCACATTCTTGTGTACATATTGTATTAATTATAACTATAACCTTATCTTTTCCGTTCCTTTACCTAACTCTGAAGATGGAGTGTCATGCCAAATGTAATTGTCAGTTACAATGTGTGCACCCGTTTTGTAACTATGTCCGTAAAGTTATATTCCTTCTTATCATAAATGATGCGCATATATGTAGTGCCTTCCAATACCCTGAGGAACTCCCTAACACTACATAATATGTTGTTTTTCATACTTTTGTCGCAAGTTTTTCATACCCAATTTTCAGCAAATTATCCTTATTTAAATAACTTATGTTGTATGTTTGTCTTAGTGTTCCTTTTTCTTTTCTTTCAGAATTAAAGCAAAACAATATACTAGGTTAACTTTCTGTGGAATTCAGGGGCACTTAGAGTCTCGTTAAGTTTTATCGTGCTTACGTACTGAGACGTTTTAGTGCACAGGTGTCAAACAAGCGGCCCACTAAGGGATTGAATCCGCGACCTTGGCGTTATCAGCACCAGGGGGGGTTGAATCCGGCCTGCGACAACACTTAGTGAAGCGCAAGAGAAAAACAAGCTGTAGGCTGACATTCTTTCTCTCTCTTCCTCCCTTTTTCTCTCAACCATTATCTCTCTTCCACTCCCCTCGTCTCTCTTTTTCTCTCAGTCTTTTTACTTTATTCTCTTTTACTCTTTCTATTTTTCCATGGATTTCTGTCTTTCTCTTTCTCCTTCTCTCTCTCTTTTGCACTTTCTCATTTTCTTTCTCTCTAATGTACTAGTCCGGCCTCCGTGAGAATGTTTGTTCTTTAGTGTGGCCCCTGAGTTAAAATGAGTTTGACACCCCTGTTTTAGTGAATTAGCCAGGTTATTCAATTTCTAAACTTTTCCCAAAATTTAAGTACTAGTAGACATTGTCTTAGTTTAATTATTTTCCATTCATTTTCTATGCAGTTATATTTTAAATCACCACGATATGTCTCGAAATCCATTCTGTCGTTATTTTTAATTCCTTTAATCCTTTCCAGGATTGATCAATCTTTGTCTCATTGTTTTCTTAAAAAAAATGCTCTTTTCCATAGACAATGTTTCATTTTAACTTATTCAACCATAAGTCAGCTATTGTTTCACATTCATTTATCATTTGTCGAGCGTAACACTCATTCTAAAAAACTCAGTGTGGAATCAATTGTCCTAAAAAACCTGCCAACTCGAACTCAATGTCAAAAATTTCCAATTGTCTTTTCATCCCTCTGTAATCATAATCTCTTATTGTTGATTCGATATAAAGCAATACCTACTTGTCACCTATGAATTATCTTGTTGAATCGTATTTATTTTATATTACTATCTTTTTTTTTTATTCCGCGCAACAATCTTCGTTTTTACTTAATTGTCTTAGTTCCCTTTGTTTTTCATTTTCTTTTTTTTTTTTAAAAGAAATATTTCATTTAGTGACTGGACTAGCTTCAGCTACGTTATTAATGATTTCTAGTCTCCAATTTTTTCCCCGTGATACTATATCGTCATCTTCAAAACTTCTTTCAATTTTTTTATAATTCGAAATCATTCATACCACTGGTAATCTATCTACAACCTTTTTATGTATTACGCCTCTTTTGAATATGTCCGTTTATAACCAACGAAAAGATGGACACTAAAATTATGGATGGTTTCCAGTCGTCTTCTTTTTTTTATTCGCCTCTGCTCTAGCAAAACTACACGTCTTAAAAATTCTTACCCTTTTTACATTCGCATATTCAACGAGAGATGATTAGTTTTGTTACTTAAACATTCTTTCTTTTTAAACTATTCTGTATAATTATCTAGTATACACTCAGTGTTCACAGTTCACCCTGTTCCTGTGTCCCAGACGCATCATCTATGTTGGGGACGCAACCTTTTCCTGTAAATTTTCATTATCATTTAATTCCTCTTTAACAAAGATTCTTGGTTTTGCTGTATGAGATTTTATTTTTCTGCACGCCGATCTTAGCTAACGAGATCTCGTCGCTTCGAGATTACGTCATTGTTGTTGGTAATTGGTTAAGTCCGTCTTTTTCATTGGAAAAAACGGCTTTTTCCTCAATTTATTGAAGAGAGCCTTTTCGTTCTCAATTAACGTTTTTTCCTGCGAGTTTATTTTAGAAATGTCTTGATAGTGAACCTAAATCGTTTAATTAGCTTTTTTATAAAGTATTTAGCAATTTATATCCAAAACAGGTACTGCTGGTGTGACTACGCGATTGTAAACTGGAGTTACTGGAGTTTTCCATAACATAACATGAGCATCACCTAGAGGCAGTGAAAATAGTGCTTATGTGGGTGCTGTGACCCCCCTTTATTATCCTGTTAAGCACTTTTATTTTGGTTGCACTCCACAGTGCAAAGACTTCTTGCGGTCAATTTATACACACTGTCCCTTTAAAAAATTTCGAGTGCATGTCTCTTATGAAACCATATTCTAAAAATTATATTTTACACATTTTCGTCACATCTCACATTTTTCTTTTTTCCTGTAATGTTTTTGATTTTGGTACTTTAGAGCTTATCTACCTCAGGGCCAGTGAGCCCTTCATGAGGTAAAGTGTACTTGTACTTTCCAAATCACCAACCGTTTTGGCATGTTATACAGTAGTGTCACACTTAACCGGGTCGCTGTCTCTAGGATGCGTCATGGTCGTCAGCGTCGCTTTTCGGATCTCCGGTTGCACTTTCGGAACCGCAATTTCCATTCGCCGCTGCGATTTCTCGAGCTCTGCTCCTAGTAACAATCATATCAGACAATTTATTATCACACACAGCTTTGTTATCCACATCTTGTTTTCCTAATTTGAACGTTACTGTCCTGTTGATCTTGCTTGGTCTCGTTGACGGTGGCAGCAGGGGTCAGCAATAAATGATTGGTGAAAAATCAATGCCACCAACTGCGAAAAATCAATGGAATGGTTGCCCAAATTCACAAATCCATCCACTGCAAAATTCAAATAATTAGCAACCATTGCGAGCCCGCGACCCACCAACTGCGAAACCATTCGGGCCCCCTGCTAGTCGACTGCGCCAACAAACGTGCAAATCCTCCCGCCGCGCGAGCATCCCGCATGCGGTCAAGGGCACATATACGCACAATCGGGACAGTGCATGTATACGCGTAAGCTACCGTGTTTCCCCCATTATAAGGCCCAGCCTTTTATGAGAAATGAAATTCAACCTTGTCAACAAATTGCCTAGAAGCCCAACTTTTTTTGTTTTCTAACAACCGCTTCTGGGACAGCAAATTTGTTTCCCACATCGTTTCATCTAATGAAAATCTCTAACATTTTCACTATATCCGATGTTTCTATGTTGTACACATTTTGTTCAAAAATGAATGTGTAATAAATAGCAACATCTCTTATTACTAAGGTGTCTTACTGCGCATGATAATGTTGGCGTGAATGTTCCATCATTCACTGTTCATCCAACCTCAGTTAGTGTTCCGACAATTCGCATATTAATTTAGGAGGAATCGACAAATTATAATTATAAAACAAGCCCCAACATGCCGGTAGCTGATGTGATCACCAATAACTCAGAAGACATTTTTGTACTAAAAGTAAAGATTAAAGGACCAGTTTGTTCGACCATATTGACACGGCTAGCACACCATTAAATTACCAATTAATGGCTAGAAATCCAATAAATACCCATCAATTGGCCTTGCCGCAAAAAAAAATTAATTTTAATTTTTTCGCACTTAAATATTATTTTTTTTCCAAAAATCAATTAATGATGACCCCTGGGTGGCAGCGTGAGCCCTCGACCTGGACTGCGGCCAGCGTTGCCCTCACGACGGTGTACGGTCCCTCACGCCTCTGATGGTTCCTCTTTCGTCGACCTTGATGTACACGAGATCCCCTGGGACGTCTTTTCAAATGGTTGTTCGACCTTGGACTCCTGTCTCTTAACCAGCTAGTAGATGACAGCCGTCAATTGTCACATTCAGTCTCTCAGTTCAGTTTGTAGTGTTTTGTAGTTGCTCAAGTGGCCCAGATGCGGTGCTGGTCTGCCTGTTACAGGGATATGATTTGACCAAAGTGAAATTATCTGAAAATGAGGTGAGGGTCTGGGGGGCGCGGGCCCCCAACTGGGTCCAGGGCAGTGCCCCGGTGGGGGGACTAGTGGGGCGAAGTCCCCCCCGGAGCTCATGGGTTTTCCGTGTTTTTAAGTACTTTCAATGCATTCAGATGACAAAGAAATAGACAAAACAACAGCATCAATTTTCAATGTAGTTCGAACTATCCCATAGAAAATTACAGTTTAAGTCAACTCAAAATCAGTCACATTAAAAAACATTGGACTACCTTTGCTTTTAAAAACTATCACTGAGAATACCATCATATCTAACTCATGTGATTACTAAGTTAACACATAAATCATGTTGAAGAGTTCAAATTTCATGAACAAATAATTGTATCATGACCAAATGAAAAGTAACTCATCAGAACATACCTCTAATGTCTTTGTTATGGCAGAAGAGTTTATCTATAAATGAAAGTACTGTAGTGGGTTGTACCTAATTCACCCATGGAACCATTGTTTAATGTGTAGTTTTTGTAAGATGCCCTTCACGACCTTTTGAACAAACAAATTTATCTGATATAAAGTCAAAGGTATTTCCCTGTTACCTATTCTCCATGCCTCTGGAGACACAATCACCGATTTCCTGGAAAGCAGATTCAAAATACAATTTTAGCAGTATTTCTGTGTTAAAAATAAAATAATTCACAATCCAAACGTATCAATATTCCTCAGATTTGTAAACACTACGTCAATCAACAAGATTCTAGCGTGATTCAAAGCAGACTTGTGTTGTTATCACCGCCCTGTCGACGGCCTTGGCCGTCTGGCTCAGTCCCTTGTGACGTTCACTCGCAGTCTGCCGCCGGAATGTTTTCGTGAGCTTATCAGTACCAAACTGACCTTGGTGCTCAGCTGTCTACCTTTTTCCCCTCGTAACTGGCTGCAATCAGCACTGTTTGAGGAAAGCCTGGATGTGCTCCAGTGTCCCCACGACCCTTCTGTAGACAAGGGCGCAGACAACGGATGAGTGAACGTCTTTGTTTGTTCTTTGCTCGTTTTTCTGTCCATCTTCAGCCCTTTTCAACGATCGTCTGACTTCTGAATCCTGTTAAATCGGTCATGTTTACAAACTCGGATGTTTAGTCTAGGTTAAATGACTGAATGAATGAATGAAGACATCACCTTAGCAAGTAATCTGCTCTTCATTGTATTTTGAAAAAGCCTGCCAAATTGTCCTCAATTTACCCAAACTATGCTTATTACGTTTATCGGAACAAGATCTCACAAATCAAAAGGCCACACGCAAACGGAGCACTTGACTTGACGAATTAAGTAATCCCTCCATTTTTTTATTTTTATGACACCACTTAACATAACGTTACATAAAGTAAAGGGAAAACAATACACACGGTCGAGCTCAACTTACACACGGAGAAAGACAGAGTGGTGGGGGTAAGGGGGGGTAAAAAACAAAAAACAAAAAAGACAAAAAGAACCAACGGTTTGCGCTAATAACCCACAAAAACCAAGAAGCAGTCACTCCATCATTCATCCATGCCTCCATAACTCCACACCCAACGCCAAACAAAACAAAAACAAAAAAGACAAAAACATAAAGGTTCTCCTCCGCACAGCGTCGTCCTCGCCCTTAAACAGTTAACTATAAATCACCCGCGTACAAAATAAGATATTTTATTTCCTTTTTTACAAAAATACAGAATATAATTTGCATAAACAGTCAAATAAATATTACATTTCAAAAGGGTCTTTAACAAACGTTTAGGACACTTTTACTTGTATTTATTGTTATTATATAATTACCTCTTTTTAATATTAAATATAAAAGCAGTAACGTTCGCTCATTGGTAACATTTTTTTAATGACTGTTATTATTTAAATAAAGAGAAATCACATTTAAGCAAGCGATGTTATCTGCCATTGAAATAAAAATCACTCAGCGAAGCCCACGACCCTGAGATTAAGAATCTCATGCTCCACCGACCGAGCTAGCCGGGCGGGGGAGAACACACATCCACAGACAGAAACACACACGCACAGTTCTCGCTAGCTGGCACACACCAACATTCCCGAATGAGACATCTCCCACACCAAAACATGTCATCAATTCCCACACATTCTTTGTATCGCCTGTTCTATGCGAAAGTATTTTAATAATAAAACATCGATTACTGCTCATTTTTTAACGTCGGTCTAATAAAATCAGATTTTAGAAAATGGCGATCTCCCACGCACCACACTTTTTATTAAGTCAAGGTTACATGTCCGACTCCCAAATCATAAATCCACTAGGGAAACAAATAAATATTTCCCGTATCAACCATATATAGATAGTCTATTGTTGAACTGTCATTAGCAAATGACGACGTCTCGTCTTCGCTTCTACACAGAACTCAAGACAATAATAAATATAAAAAACAACCGACGCCGCTGCACCATTTTATCCAGGTTTTCAAGCAGCCCATGTCCCAAAACAGACAGGATTCTTTGAGCTCAGAACTCCCGTCGGACATAAAAATCTCAACTCAGTCTATATATCTCATCCGTCCGAACTCGGGCCTGACTACAGACGGAAAATCCCACGTGCACGAATTTTCATAATTTAGCTCCGACGTCACAGGCTCCTGTCCACCCACGAATCTCGACAAGCAAATTGAAACAAGGAGAGAATAAAAAAAATCTTCCTTACCTCAACCGCTCATTCGAGACCGTTCCACTGAGAAGTCTTTTCCCTTTTCTGTTTATTTAATTAGTGCCAATCCACGTTGGGCGCCAAATGTTGTAGAAATTGGAGGTCCGATAATCGAGAGAAAGTCTTCTCATAAGTGGATAAAAGACATAGACAGGAGCCCGCTTCGTTATGGAGGGAGATTGTCACTTTATTGATGCGTCAACAAAGATCTCACAGAGCTAGGAACATGACAATGTATTTAAAGCTGGTAGTGACGATTAGGCTTCGATTGAGTACACCCCAAAAGGCGGTCCTGTATCACGTATGAGTACGTGACCAGTCCCGTGTACGCCGTATGAGTACGTGACCGTTCCTTGCACGCCGTCTGGCAACGGTATCTTCAAGGTAAACTCTAATCGTCTGGTAACGGTATCTTCAACCGAGGTCACCCCGACCTTTTCCCACAAGCAAGTAATGTATTGTAAGTTAATGTAGACATGTATGCAAATCTATTTCTATATATGCAAGTGCAAATGCTTTTGAGGATTTGCCACAACACCTATTTGTTGTTGAAAGAAGTCCCTGTGTCACATTTTTGGCAAGCCTATTTTAAAGTTTGATAACAGTCTTGTCCCCGGAGATCTCTTGCAAACTCAACATAAAGAAATAAAGACTTCTCTATAAAATGTCCTGACCTCTGTAATGATTACCGATGTGAATCTCCTGTACCCGCTCATTTGGCGCCAACCGCTGCGGGTTCTGATTGGTCCCTGTCCCTAGTTAAACTCAATCCTGTTACTCTCCTGTTGTCAGTCCGTCTGCGAACCTCTGTTGATACAAGGCAAGCCTTTTTGACCCTGAATCCCGCCTGTCCTGTTTTTGCACCCGATTTTTCACCTGCATTGTCCCCTATCTCCCCGTTTGTCTCCGGCTGCGACCTGTTTTGATTCCGACCATGTCTGCTCTCCCGTCCCGGCTTGCGACCCGTTTTTGATCCCGACCACGTCTGCTCTCCCGTCCCGGCTTAAGACCTGTTTCTGACCCCGACCACGTTTTTGCTCTCCTGTCCTGTATACCTGTTTTTCCGTCCCTGACTCGACACCGTATTCGGATCACAATCCGATTGCAAGAGCGACTTGCTTCCCGCGTCCAGCGAGCACCGGATCGTGGGCGCAGCCCTTCCTCTTTCTTTCAATAAAAGTTGTGGTAAACGTTAGGCAATAGGGTCCTGATTCCGTCCTGGTCGTGACAAGCTCAAGTTCAACATTTAAAAGATGTAAACATTATGGCTACATTTTTCTGAATGTTTCAATTGGATTTTAGAGTCTTTACATTTTATTTATCAAGAAGTCAAAAACCCTGGATTACTCTTATTGTTAATTGCAGCTCTAGTATTGGCGAAGTCCTTTTTTAATTTGTTGTGATGAAAGAAAATGATTGGCTAAGGATCAGTTAAAAACCACTGGTTCTCACGTTTTTTCCTGTACCCTGTATACGAACAGAAAGCGACAATGAGCTCCAATTAACGTGTTTCGCTTTTAAAAGCCAAGTTCAAAGTTTGTAGAATAACAGAAAGCCGTGACAGGGGGCATCGCCTCACGCCCGAGGTGTCGAAGCCGTTACCGAACCCCGCCTCTGGCTTTTACGCTGCTGTAAATGCGAAAAGCACCATTAACGCTTCAAACGGGAACGCTGGGCTTGAACCCGGCGCTCAGAGTGAAATTGCACATGTTAGTATGAAGTTTGCGGTTTGGAGCTGCTTATTAATAAGATACTAATTGGCTGGCCGAGTTTTCGACAGAGGGGGGAGTAACAGCACCAGGCCTTGACCCAGATGATGCAGTGAGTGGGACGGCAAAGTGAAAACATGCACAAAAAAGGGAAAATACATGAAATGAAGACTCATTACATTAACATTTTCAGTGTGCTAGTGCTAGCTTGTGCTTATGTGCTCTAGTAAAACAAGTGTTTTCTTCTTCTGCGGGTTAGTTTGATTCTAGGTAGCAAGAAGGTTATCAAAATAATGTCTAGGATGAGTTACAATTCGAAGATATTATTTACAGAATATTCTGGACACAAAAAGACTGTAGCAAATCACAAGTGCAAAAATGAAATCATCCTCAATCACAACCGTTCTCAGGACTGTCCATAAGCTCAAACGAAAACTAAACTTAGAGGGGAACCAAACTCAAGGTACAACAGTGGTGGAAATTTCCACTGCACAACGACCCTTTGTCTAAACTTGTTCTAGCGAGTTTCACGCCTCTTATGGCTACAAAATACAGCACGGCTGAAATAATAAAAAATTTGTATAATCATGACTGAATATATGAAGTTATATCCGTGAGACACTAATTGCAGTTCATAACAGTCCCTAGCTAATTCTAGCTGCTAATACAATACCATGTGATATCGTGCGCATGGTCAAAATTTTTCTTTAATTGTAGAAAGAAAATGGTTAAACTAAAATAAGGACTGTTTCAACTACAGTCCGGTTGTCAACCCAAATCCCATAAAGGGACGCGTCTAAGAATTTCACATATTTGCACGTGCAACACAATGAGCTGCAATAATGATTTTAGCCTGAAGATGGCATGGGCAATTACAATCATCTGAACTTACATATACCACCTTTAAATGCTTTGAATATATACAACTATATTTTAAATTTGTTACATTTTTCATCAATGGAGTTAGAGTTGATTTTTCGCAGTGTAGTTCTTTGATATCACTGACCTAAATGTTTTGTGACACGTTTTCAATAGCTCTTAGGGTTTTCGATCAGTTACTAATTCCGTCCCCTTCTGACATGGTTTTCTTGCTATCTTAATCATCATACTGTTTGTTTTCATCTGAGTGATTTTGACAATGATCAGATCACATTTGATAGTGTTTGTATGCAGAATTGTGAGAAATCCTAAAGGTTCACTTACTTTCTCATACCTTTTCCATTTTGGTGGGGCTTGGTTAGCTTTCTCACCCAATTCATTTATTCGTTTGACCTGTTAGCAACATCTCATGCTTGACTTGAATCATGACTCACTTAACCTGAGTTATGACCTCACCGAACTTGAATTGTGCCTCTGTAACCTGTGATGTTCTCATCTCCAAGGTCTCTCCATGGCAACGAAATCTCCGAGCTTCCTGATGGCATCTTCAGTGACGTGGCTTCTCTCTCCCACTTGTAAGCATAACACCCACACGTTATATTCCCCAGTTTATCCAACGGCATCAACGCAGCCACAGTCGTATATAAATATGCTTTCAAGCAGCAGCGTGGCACACAGAGGCCGGTTTGTGGTCCTCCTTGGAGGGTCCGACCGCCCTCCCCTTACTCTAATTAAGCGCTCTGTGGTTAAGCCTTGCACAGAGCCCTCCACTATCTCCACAACGCACCTACAGATGGGCCACACAAATCTGCTCGTTTGTTTATGTCTGCATTTTTACCCCCCTAATCAATACACTTATCACGACTAAGGGTGCGGCGGCTTAAAACCATGGTGAGGTGATTGATCTCTGCTCCCCGGTTAAGCGGTGTCCCTGTTTGTTCATGTCAGGTGTCGGCTATCGGCTCGACCTGAAAGACGAGTCTGGGCCGGCGTAATGGAAGCGAATCGATTATGGAGCGCTAGGACAAAGCTAGCATTAATTCCGATGTCACGTAAGCGCTTTAGAGCGTCTCGGGGTCACACAACGACTGGAGGAGAAGACTAAATACCGTAATCCCTCGCTACTTTGCAGCCTCAGTGCGTCACGTGTGAAAAAATATTTTGCGATCCATTTTCCCCGGTCACATTTCCCTGCTAATGGGAGCCGACAGAGCATTTTTGTTAAACGCATACTCCTGTGGGCAGGAACAGGCAGAGAAAACTTTTGTCTGGAAGCTCTTTATTTTGCGATAATTTCCGCTAAAATGAACTGAACATTTGCGGCCACAATCCATTGTACCCCATCTCATGTTGCTTTGAGGTGGGACCAGCTAAAGGCGCTTTTGTCCGGTTGCCTGCCGCTCTGGCTTGCCTAAAAAGAAAGGCACGATTGTGGTCGCGATACATGCTCCCCAATCAACTATTGCTGAGAGCAGAGGCTGTCAGACCACATTTTTTTCTGTCCAGTACTCTAAAACATGCCATTCTGGACCGCCTAAAATAGAAACTACTATTTTATACACATACCATTATCCCCAGCACAATATTGTTGAGAGCAGGGGTCAGCTGAGCGCATTTTTTTCGGTTTAGGTTGCTGAAGTGTGTTGTTGTGGCCCGCCTAAAATGAGCTGAATGGCTTTGGCTGCTATCCCTTATCCCCAGTCAACTATTGCTGAAAGCCGGGGTGGACAGAGGAAATTTGTGTCATGCATAGCATTCGTTTCACCTGAAATGAATAGCACCTGTGCCACAGCAAACTATGTTCCCCAATCAAGCAGTTACCAGCAGACCACACTTATGTCAGGCCTGGCTGCTTCTTTTTTTTTCATTATTTCTGCTTAAAATGAACAGCACTTATGCGACCGCAATCCATTATCTCCAATCTCTTATTGCTGGGAGCGGAGACCAGCAGATGTCACATTGTCAGGAGGCATGCTGGCCCGCCTTAGATGAAATGCACTGTTATGGCCACAATCCTATATGCCCGGTCGTCTGTTGCTGAGAACAGGAGCTGGCAAAGAGCATTTTGTTTTCAGTTCTGGCCGCCGAAGCATGCTATTGTGGTCAGCCTAAAATGTAAAGCACTATTTAGGATATGATCCTTAATACCCAGTCGACTAATGCTAAGAGTGGGGTCGAGAGAGACAATTTTTGTCATGCAGCTCGTTTTTCCCGTTGTTTTCGCGTAGAATTAACAGCACCTGTAAGATCATTGGGGCAAATGAGTACCGGCAGAGCGGGGGTTACTTTGCAGATTTTTGCATATTGCGGGGGCTTCAGGTCCCCATTACCCAGGATAAACAAAGGGTTGCAATACTTGCTCCTATTTTATTCCTTCACTTTTGGACCCAACCCATACACAAGATTCCCAGCGCCCCCCTAAATGTCTCATAAAAAATTAAGTAGGACAGATTCTTCCATTGGAAGATACAATTGAGTGGCATGAGCATAGCAATGGAAAAACGCATCCATCCATCCATTATCTGCACCGCTTATCCTCAGTAGGGTCGCGGGGGTACTGGAGCCCATCCCAGCAATGTTTGGGCAGTGGGAAGGGGACACCCTGAACTGGTTGCGGTGGTAAGATCTGAACCATGAAAGTGCAGTCCCTGAGAGACCAATCCATTTTCACAGCTGGTCTATGAAGAGATTATTGTCCATAGTGTCAAAGGCAGCACTGAGGTCCAGCAGCAGCAACAGTGATGAAGCGCCAGAGTCCATTGACCAGAGAAGATTGTTGGTTACCTTAATCAGGGCTGTCTTAGTAGTCTAATTAGCCCTGAAACCTGAGTGGTTAAATTCAAAAAGATTTTTCTCAGACATAAAATCATTCTGCTGCTGTGCTGCAACATTTTCAAGTACTTTAGAAAGAAATGGTAGGTTTATAATTACATAGGCTTTCTGAGTCAAGGTTGCGTCGTTTAAAAGTAAGTTTAATGACAGCGGAGTTACATGCCATTGAAACAAAACGCTAGGAGAGCGATATGTTGATAACATTTAAAACTGAAGGTCCAAGGACCCCAAAAAGATTATTATTGAGCAAGCCCAGACGTGGGTCAAAAACGCAAGTTGTCGGTTTGGCCGTACTCACCAGTTGTGTAAAATTATCAAGTGACTAATCACTAAAACAGGGGAAAAAATCCCCGGCAAGCCAGCTTCCCTTGCATTTTTAGATGTAGACATGTGTTAATGGTTAGATTCAAATCATATTACATGAAAACAAGGAACCTATTTGTTATTTCAGTCAGATTTACAAAAGAAGTCTGATCAATTATGTTGTTCTCACATTCTGAGTGTGTCCACCGACGTCCTGCCTTTCTGCTAAAGATCTAGAGCGATACCTGTTGGTCATAGAGAGTACTGCATTAAAGGGATGTACTTTCAAAAATTCCCAAAAGTTTTTCTCTGACAATTTCATAATTCCAGAATGTTTTTGATTGCGTATGGCAAGACTGAGATTCATCACTTAGTCTACATAACTAGGGCAGGGATAAAGAATGTTAGGGGATTATTTTTATTTTATTTTAATATATTTTTAATCGAATTGTCTTTGTCGTCATTAATAACAACTTAATGAAACGATTTATGCAACTGGAATAGCACTCCAGGATAAACATAAATAGAAAAATAAGATAAACTACTTCTAGGATAAATAGTCAAAACATATCTACATATATATTGTAGTTCTCAGAAACTTGCCGAAGTTGTACACTCCAATGATAAAAGTAGTGCATCATAGCTATAGTGCAATGGAAAGTAGTGCAATTTAGCAGCAACAAAAATTCCCAAAAGAGCGGCATGGTATATATTCCCACAGTTTTACGCGCTTGTTTAGGGTGGTGATGGCCTTGAGGAAAAAACTGTCTCTGAGTCTTTTAGTCCTTATTTTTAGGAACCTGTAACACTTACCAGAAGGTAACAGGTCAAAGCGGAGGTGCCAGACAGGGCAGACTATAATTTCCTGGGCTGTATTGATTACTGTCTGTATGTTTTCTCAGAGCGATCGGCGCCAATCCCCTGCACTGCGACTGCCGCCTGCGCTGGTTGTCAGACTGGGTCAAAACCGGATACAAAGAGCCCGGTATTGCCCGCTGCGCTGGTCCACAAGGTCTGGAGGGGAAATTGTTGCTCACCACTCCGGCAAAGAAGTTTGAATGCACAGGTGATCCATGCTCTTACTTTTTTAATGAAATTATTTTCTAGAGAATTCTGCTACTTATTTGTTCCTGTCTTTTGTCCTGTTAGGTGAGGTGAACACAGCGGTGCTCGCCAAATGTAACCCGTGTCTCTCGAGTCCATGTCAGAACCTGGGCGTGTGCCACAGTGACCCGGTGGACATCTACAAATGCAACTGTGCCCCGGGATTCAAGGTTGGTCTGGTTCCGTGAGGGACGCTCAGTGTTTCCCATGGAATTTTGTGAGACCCTGATGGGTGGACAGTCTAGGGTGGGATGTGGGCATGCTATTTCGAAAAAACATTTTGTACATTTTAAATTCAAACGCAACGATCAGGTGCATTTTTAAAGCAAAATTAAGAATCTAGATCTATAATGTGTACCCTTGGAAACCATCCATCCAATCATCTATCAACCGCATATCCTCACTGGCGCCCTTCCAAGTGCTCCTGGGCAGGGGACACTCCCGATTAATGTCCAGCCTGTTGCAAGAAACAGAGACAAACAACTCACTCACTCGCGTATTCACACCTAGGGACAATTAGGACCGGCCAATTAACCTAAGGAAACCCACGCGGGCATGGGAAGAACATACAAACTCTGCATGGGCAGGCTGGGGCAGCTGGAATTGAACCCTGGACCTCTGCATCTTGGGGCTGTGTGCTAACCACCCATCTGCCGTGCCGCCCTCCTTGAAACCTACTGAATCATAAATAAAACTAGTTCTGAAAACCAAAACAGCAAACAACTCATCCACAAAGCATGGTAAATGAAACAGAAGTTTAATGCAAAAAAAATCTAAATCTGATCTAATTAGACTCCAAATAACTAGTGCTCCTCTGATGCCAATGCTGTACTACTTTAAGGTATCGTATCTGCAATTTAATGGACCAAATCGCTAGTATGAGTTCAAAATTTAATTAAATTGAATACTCAAATTAGTGATTTGGTAAATCACAGTATTAGATATAAGTGCCGCTGTTTATGTGAGTGCTGCTATGACAGGATGCAGGTTCTTCTTCAATGGTTTTTATCAAAACGCTTTCCTGCTGTTAGTGAATGTTTGTAATCGCTGTCAATGGCAACGCTGAATTTCTACATTCTGTTGAAAATGCCGGCATGTGTCACATTTGACACAGCCGTCTAATCACAATGCAGGCGGGGTAGGACAAACACCGCAACAACTGAATGTCAGTTCGAGCGAGGTGGAGTGTGGGTCAATGAGAGTGTGCGCTTTAGCACAAGGGATGGAGCTGACTGACCAAGATTCCCTTGACTGACTGACATACTTAAGACTAAGATACCTAGCATAAATACACACCATGGCGTTTGCGGTCATTTAGACAATGAGAAATCTAAATGTCAGTTTGATTAACTTTGCATTTATATTTATGTTTTCAGAAATATGATTACATATTTTAATAATATAAGTTATTGAGAGGCAGCACGGCAGCGCAGTGGTTAGCGCGTGTGCGGCACAGTTCTAAGGTCTTGGGAACCTTCTGTGTGGGTTCAAATCCAGCTACTGGACTTACTGTGCGGAGTTTGTATGTTCTCCCCGTGTTTGCGTGGGTTTCCCAAAAAATGCGTGTCAGGTTAATTGGCCGGTCCAAATTGTCCCTAGGTGTGAATGAGCGAGCGAGTTGTCTGTCCTTGTGTGCCCTGCGATTGGCTGGCAACCAGTTCAGGGTGTCCCCTGCCCACTGATTGCTAGGATGGGCTCCAGCACCCCCGCGACCCTACTGAGGATAAGCGGTGAAGCTAATGAGATGAGATGAGTTATTGAGACTCTGGCTACAATCTGTTCTTACCTCATTGTGGCGACAGGGCAAGAACTGTGAGACAGCTATGAACGCCTGTGTGAACAATCCTTGTGCCAACGGAGGGAAATGCCAAGTGGACGATGATGATGAGGGGCAGTACAGGTGAGGAAAGTCATCCAAGAAGCATACAAGTACCTGAAATAATAATGAAGTATTTTGAATGATGCAAACGCAGCTGCTCATGTTCACCGGGTTTCGAGGGCCCCGACTGCCGTTCCAACATCGACGACTGCGAGGACAACGACTGCGAGAATGGCGCCACCTGTATGGACGGAGTCAACAACTACACTTGTTTTTGTGCCCCCTACTACACAGGTACATGGCATGTCAGCCGAAGGCATGGGCCGATGACTAGTTTGGTGGTGATAAGCCAACAAGGTTCTAAGTTACTGCTAAGTGTCTGCCACCAGTGATGACCACGTTTTTGTTTTCCTTTTGTTTTGTGTTTATATGAGAGAGCAGCACCAGAGCATCTTTGAAAATAAATGCTTTCGATTGCCATTTATATTTTTCTTCGACACGTGCATGCTCAGGCACTTTTGCGCATGGATAGAGGGAGAGACCGAAAGAGAGGAGATTGAAAATTGAGATATAGAGATGGAGCTAAACAGAGAGAAAAAACAGTAAGACTAAGAAAAGAAAATCAGAAAGAGAAAATCACAAAGAAAAAGAATTAAAAAATCAGGAAGGAAGAAATGAAGGAGATAAAATGAAACAAAAAAAGATAAAAAATATACAGGAAAAAGAAAAAAGATACAGAAAGAACAGTTTGAAAGACAAATAGAAAAGCAAAAAAAGCAAGAGAGAAAAAAGAGAAGGAAAAAGGAAAATACATTGAGAATGAAAGACATATAGAGAAAAAAAAAGTTTTAAAAAAATGAAGAACAGAAAGAGAGAGCAAGAGATATGGGGACAGAGGGTGTCAAGGCTGAGGAAACAACAGAAAAAGAGGAATAAATAAGAAGAAAAATAATGGGAAAAAAACAGAAGGTGTTATATAGATAAAAAGGGGAAGATGAAGAAAGAGAAAAGTAAACAAAAAAGATAAAACATTAGGAAGCAATCAAGAATAAGTAAGAGAGAAAGGGGGCAAAAGAAAAAAAGAGAATTCAAATGAGAATGGCAGAAGAGTAAGAAATTAAGTAGAAAAGAGAAAAAGTAATATAGGAACAGAAATAAAGATAAAAATTTAAAAACAAAGAGAGTGACAGAGTGTGTGTGAGAGAGAAGGAAACAAAATAGACAATTCACTGGCCATTTTCATATGTCAATGAAAGAAGAATCCATAGTGGGCATCGTCAATACTGTAAATAAAAAAGTCTAATGCCGTTTGGTGTTACTTGCCATACATGTATATTAATTCCAGTCATGCTTTTTGATCTCACATATTTTGTGAAAAATGTAACGTTGCCATT
This sequence comes from Urocampus carinirostris, assembly GCF_059441175.1. Lineage (NCBI taxonomy): Eukaryota > Metazoa > Chordata > Actinopteri > Syngnathiformes > Syngnathidae > Urocampus > Urocampus carinirostris. The sequence continues at coordinate 28,547,867 of NC_142361.1, forward strand.
TGTAACCCGGCAAATCTCCCGCGCAGGGGAAATGTGCGAGGAAATGGAAGACGTGTGTGCCCCAGGAAGAAGCCCCTGTCAACATCAGTCTACCTGCCTCATCACCTCATCTGGGCCCAAGTTAGTGCTAAAAATGATCAATCAGGAAAAGCCACCTGCCACAGACTCTAGCTTACATTAATTTGATTATTTTTGGGTGCGTTTTAGGTGCGTTTGCTCTCCTGGTTACGTGGGCGACGACTGCAGTGTGGATTATGACGACTGCCAGGAGCATCGCTGTCAGAACGGAGCCAAATGTGTGGATGAGCTGAATGGCTACACTTGCCATTGTGAAAAGGATTACAGGTAAAAAAAACCTCAAGGATTTTGTCCTTAAGAATTGAAGATATTCATGACTGTTGTCAGTGTCTGAAACTCATGACAAAAAGTTCCCGGACACCAGGGCAGACAACTCTGAAAAGTTGCTTGCCCAGGCATGAAGTTGCCTGCCCCATTTTTCACAACTTATAGAATTTAGAATTTACTTCTAAATTCTATAAGTTCACAACTTGAAACACAATAAGACGACCAAAAAATCCATTGTTGCAACTTAGTAAGGATTGATAATCATCAGGGTTGGGTAGGGTTACTTTAACTTGATTACTTTCAATTACTTTTGGATTACTCCCATCCTAAATATGCTCATAAAAGACACAAGAAAGTAAATATGAATAAAATTTAAAAAATTTGTGCAGGCTTGGGAAGTAACGGAACACATGGAATGGCAAAAATGATGTTGGCAAGCTGTTTGGATTTATTTTCATTTTGTTTCTGTCGCAATTTATGTTATTTTTCCCGGAGATCAAAGAGATCAAAGCCAGGAGAGAAAGCTTACCACGTGTTGTGAGTCATAATTTTATTCATATTTATTTTCTTTTGTCTTTTATTAGCATATATGTATTGGAGTAATCCAAAAGTAATTGAAAGTAATCCAGTTAAAGTAACCCTACCCAACCCAGATAATATATAACATAACAAAACTTAAAAATTAAGTTTGTTATAAATCTACTTATAACATTCATTGCATGGATATAACATCGCTGTTTTCCATCTGCCATCAGTAAACCTGTATTGACTCATCTTTATTCATGCAATGTTTGCTGCAAACCACGTGAACTCCTCTTTCCACGATGCTTTTAATGTACGTTTTGTAGCGTCATAAATTTTGTTAGCTTCTTTTGAATATTTCTTCTGGGGCTGAGGTTTTGGCTTGATTCCTCACCACTTATCCATTTTTCTTGTGTTCTCTGTGCATCTACTTTGGAAAATGATATGCAAATGCACGACCTTATAACGCTCGGGAAAGTCCGGAAGCACCAAGTTATTCGATGCAGGCTTCTGTTTGGCTGCCGAGTATGCAAATTGCCAAACCAAGCGAAAATCCGAAATTTCCAAACCAAACGAAGATTTCGAAATCGGAATAAAGCAAACGTTCGATTTGAAAAAAAATAAAAATCTTTTTTTCTTAAAAAAGTTGTCGGCCACCCAGGCGGAGACATTTTGTAAGTTGTACGCTTGACGTGAAAGATGCACGTTCCGGGCGTCCGGGCAGATGTTATTTCAGACACTACTGTAGTATCAGTGTTGAGTTGTTTGGACTAAACACATTACGATATGTTTAGAATTAAGGCTGCAACTAACTACTACTTAAATGGTCGACTAGTCATTAACTATTGAAACGATGAGTCTAAATAACGCATCAATTTGCAATTTTTCTTAAATTTGATTATGTGGCAATAATAATAAACGCCAGAAAAATGGCTACTATGAAAAAACATATTTTACTAAACACAGTACAGATTTTGTACATCATTTAAATAAAAATGCCCTGTTTGAAACCAATTAGTCACCGCGCTCAGTAAGTAGAAACATAAATCCATACATAAACCTCTATCCATTTTAAGGAAACGCAAATAATTACAATAATAAATTAGGTAAACATTTTATATAACTGTCAACAAAGAACAGGCCTACTAAGAGCAGTAAAACAGTAAATAAAACAAACGTGCGTTTTCTGAAGTACACACAATGGTCAACTGCAAAAGAACGTAACCATTCTCAAAAGTTTAAAATCAGACAGTTTTAACCGCTGACGTCGGTTTAATGTTTTAACTACTGACCTTTGTTCTTTGCACTGCATGCATTTAATTTGAAATGCCTTAGTCAGGCATAGTCTAGCGTAATGCTTAGCCTCTCTTTTATAGTGAAATATATGCATATACGTTGTACAATACAACTGTATTGGTTTAAACATTACTTGAATCTTTCCGAGGCGAGTCAGACTCTGTTTCGTTCAACTATCCGACGTGCTCTTTAAATGTGCATTTATCACCAAGGTACTGTCATGATACGCAAGGTCTGCTCTGCAAACTTTTTATTGTATCCAGGCTAAAAAAAGTTTGGAAATTTTGGTACGTGTACTTGATGTTGACGCCGCCTTTTCTGTATGTTACTGCTCGAGACCGGTACTGAGCATGAGCGACTCTCAGCAGATATTGTTATGTAGAGACGCCTTACTGTTGGAAAAACTTGTCTGGCGACAATAGTCAAAAATTAAATTCATTGTCAAGAATATTAATTATCGATTTTTGTTGACAATATCGACTAATCCTTGAAGCCCTTATCATGTTACTACTATGTTCTTACTATCTCATTCTTATGTTGTTACCAGTGGTCAGTTATGCGAGGTCCCGCCCTCGCCGCTGTCCCTCTGCGAGCTGGCCGACTGTCAGAACGAGGCCTCCTGCGTGGAGCGGGGGGGCCGGGCTCTCTGCCAGTGTCCCCCGGAATTCGGTGGCCCTCGCTGCGAGAAGCTGGTCAGTGTCAACTTTGTGGACAGGGATTCCTACCTGCTGCTTTCTGACCTGAAGAACTGGCCACAAGCCAACATCACCCTACAGGTACTGTCTTGTGACTTTTTCAGGGTCTTGAGAGAAGAATTTGGAATCTGCAAGAATTATGGGAGGAGCTTATTCTTTATTACAGAGGAATCACATTTCTAGCAAGTGTCAGCATTGTACTGTATATTGAGACATGATGACAGGGTCTGTAATTGAGGAGGCATTCCGTATTTGGTCGAGCGAGTGATCATTGTGATTTATAAAGGAAATGGATATATTTTCCATAAGAGTACGCATCTTCAGGCTCCACCTCCTCCAATCTGCAGGTCTCCACGGCAGAGGACAACGGCATCCTTTTGTACAACGGAGACAACGATCACATCGCGGTGGAGCTTTACCAAGGTCACGTCAAAGTCAGCTACGACCCAGGGAGCCAACCAGGCCACGCCATCTACAGGTAAGTCGTCCACGCTGCTTTCTGTATACCAGTGGTCAGCAACTACCAAGCCATGGATCAGGACTAAACCATGGATAGTTTGGTACAAGGGCACATAGAAACAAAAATAAGTTCCATTATTTTTTACCTTTTGTTGTTTTACTGTTGTTTCAGACTGAATTTGAACAGGGCTTTAATTTTGTATGTTTGAATTAAAATAACTGTAGTTCACACAGATGCGTGCAGCTACCTCTTGGGTGGTGCATCTGTCACATTGAGAACAAGGATTCCTGCCCGCCATCTTTAGAATTCAGCGCGAATCAAACCAGACTTATGCGCTTATAGCAAATCAGCTTGAACAATGGTTAATTACGTCATGCTAGGACGATGCTAAACAACCTTGCCACATGGAAAAACTTTTGGCAACTGAGTTCGAGGATGCATGGATCCTTAAGTCAGGAGTACGACACCGAGACCACATAACACCAAAAAAACTGACTTTGCTACGGCCATACGACCCCGAGAACGCCCAATCTCGGGAAGCTGCCTCGGAATACCAGTTGCTGTAAATAGGTCTTTTGGCGCACGCTCTGCTGCGAAAGCACGGACTGTATCCTCCCGGTACAATAGGTGAAAATGAATTTCGCTAAGAGGACCGAATACTGTACATAGAATTATTATTGATTATTAAGCTTGTTGCTGGGTTATTTCGTTTGGTGAGTCCTTTTTTATTACTCAGCACACGGATCGACGTGATATTTGCGTAAGAAATTACAATAGTGACCAGAGTGTTTTCCAATTTCCACGTCCACCTCACAGTTCAGAGGTCCTGGGTTCAATTCTAGCTACCAGTCTCCTTATGTGGGCACTCAGGTTTCCTCCCACTTTTCAAAAAAACGGTCTGGGATGGGCACCCTGGTGACCCTTGTTAGGATAAGCGGTTCAGAAAAATAAATAATGTGATTTTAGTGCGATTTTTGAGGACATATAGATGTTCCAAATGACTACACAGTAGATTTACGCCCATTACCGGTATTTTTATTAATGTTGTTATCATTATTTACCTATCTATATACCGAAGCCATATTCCCCTGGTGGAAGGTGGCTAGAGTCAAGAACACACTCACATTCACCAAATATGTATTCCACTTCGCTCTTCCCAACTAGACACTGAACTTTAAGCCCACATTGCAACAAGTGTGAGATGCTGTTCCATGGAACCCTTTATTAGCAAAGAGGCCCGGCAGAATACACTGGTTTACCCCCTCTACATCATATACGGCACTATCAGTCATTCTTAAATATCCTTTTCGATTAACATATATCAAGAGCACGCACTCTTGCATCCATTAAATTAACTAACTTCACATCTAGACCACGTTTCGTCCCATCCATCCAACCATATTCAGGCCTTTCTCTCAATCTATTTCCCACCACTTCTGCACCACATACTCTTAATCAAACGGTCTTCATCCATTGTCTAAACCATTAGAAATGTTCAAATTCTTTTTATCATTATCATCAGTATTATTTTAGATTTTAATGCCGCCCTTGGGCTGTGCCGTAAAAATATTGTTAGACAATGAACTGGCCCATGGAACAGAAAATGTAGTCGACCACTGCTGTATACAATAACCACGACGGATTTAATTCTGACGTTTTCCGCATTTCCTTCCTCAGTGCCGAGACCATCAATGACGGTCAGTTCCACACGGTGGAGCTGGTTACGTTGGACCAGATGGTCAACCTGTCCATCGATGGGGGTCTCCCCACCAGCATGGACAGCTTCGGGGCCGTGCGGCCCCTCAACGGAGAGGCTCCACTATACGTGGGGGGTAGGGGCCCTCACCACAACACACCTTCTTCCTCTTCAGGCACTTTTACTACTACACTACTGTCTATCACTCCCATCCCCCTCCCACCACCACCACTTCCTTAAAGCCTCCTCCCTGCCTGCCCTTCCCTCTTCATTAACTGAGTTACCCATGACTTAGTTTGCAATCGTTGGCAACCATCTTTAGTGGAACAAATTAACCGTTTCAGGGTTCGCATCAGTGTTTGAAATCCTTCAAAATTCTTGAATTTCAACGATATATTTTCAAGGTTTGAAAAGCGCTTGAATTTTGTGTAAGGTGCTTGTAAATGCTCGAAATTGTTGCCATGTGTCTCAACAAGTCTGCTTAAAAATGATGCCGGCACTGCTTTCCAGTGGATTAGCTTCGCCATAGTGTTTCTTCTTCCTTCGTGATTGACGGCAGCTAGTATTAGTTTGTTTGGCATTGTCCTATGAAGTATTGTCATCCCCGACATGTCACGCCTAAGAAGACATGTGTATGCTACGCTGAAACAGGGCAATATGAAATGTGTGTTTGTGCAAGGATTATGCATTAATTATATACATACATTATGCACCATGCAAAAAAAATAAGGTAACATTTCCAAGTAGTAAATTTTAATGGGAAATACTTCTTGTAACTGAAAATTTAGGTCACATAATGATGTCATTTTTGAGATTTTACTCCCCAAAAAACTATTTGCAATTTAATATTCAAAAAGCAAAAGTCTTGATAAATTCAATAATAAGAATTGCATTTGTAAATGAAAGGTATATTTGTGGCTCTCCAAAATACATTATTCGCACTGATTTTTTATTTTAATGGTACTGGAAATCTTGGAAAATTGTCTATAAAAGTCCTTAAAAAGTGCTTGAATTTTAAACCCTGCACAAACCCTGCAATTTACTAGATTTGGGGAAAGACACACTCGACATCGTATACTTGAAATGAATCATCTCAAACAACAACAACAAAAACATTAATACCGTATTGAACTTCAAGTTTCTAATTGTTTTTCTCCCAAGACCACTAGAGGAAGCCAGTACCTAACTTTGAGAGTATTTGCTAAGGTGATCATTTTGGTAGCCTCCATAATATATGATTGTATTTTAATAAGTAAATATATGTTATCAATTGCGACAAAGCTTCCATTGCTGTCGAAAAAAAGACCATTATCAACTATATACTGTATATATTCAAACGTAGTTTTCCGTATTTTCCTTTAAATAAATGCACTTTCTTAGGAATTAAAGACTACAGTCAGCATTCCAACATTTTTAACCCAAAATATTTGCTGTATTTTTAACACAGTTTTTTCTCAAAATAACAAAAAATAAACTCTGCTTTGTTTTTTTAAAAAATGTTATTCTTTTTTAAATGTATTTAGAATTAACTTTCCTAATAGAATGTATTTTGTCCAAAATGTCATCTTTATTCAGACACTATAAAACTTCTTTTGATTTTTGACTAAATTATGAGTTAAAAAAAATAAAAAATAAACTTTTCTGTGTAAGAATTTTTTTCCTTATGAAAAAAATGTCTAATACATAAATTATAATTTATTATCTCAAAGTAAATGATGATGGTAATGAATGGTTGCTAGGTAAAACAACTGTCATGGGAAATGGCTGTAGATGTTGTGTGTGTTAATGGCCTTTCACGAGAACTGCTGCCCTCTTGTTCAAGGATGTTGTGTTTTGTGGTGCATACAAATAACCACATGGGTGCCTTGCTCTTAAGCGATTTAAATGTTTATCATCCGTATAGGCATAAGGCTAATAATTGGTTACAGCTTAACCCTCCAAAAAAAACAATAGTAGTACATATTATTGTGTAAATTAATCTTGCTTCAGCCTTCCACACCTGGTCATACAGGTGAACATCGCTGAGATACATGAGTCAGGGTCACGATGATTAACAAATTCTGGTTTGCCATTGCAATCATTTATCTACCATTATAATAGTTTACCCCGCTATCCGCCAAAGTTAGCCACTTACACCAGCTCTGATCAACTCCAGCTATTCACTCATTCCAGCCGCTCTGGGTGTGTCCAGTTCCCTCGGTCTTCTGTTGTCGCCTGTAGGGATTTACATCTTTAATGTCCGATCACTGGCTGAAATTTATACTTGCTAGGAATAAGCTTCGGATTGTTGCCAAGTAGTATGTTATGAGCTTTCTTAGTGTATTGTTATATTACATTACTGTTAGCTTAACGGGTAGGCTACTTGATTCCAGTATATAGGATTGTGGGTTGACTTCCCAGCTACAGCAAATTCCATTGTTAGGGATCTAGTGTTCAGTGTTAGGTTTTTAGCTGTAACTCTGGTTATTGTATTGTCGTGTAATTAGCTGGAATTCATCCTTGCCCACTCAAGAAAATATAGAACTAGGCTTCCAAATTTTGCCAAGTGGTATCTTTCAGGCTTCCATAGTGTCTTCTTTTCGAAAGACACAAACTTCAGCTCCATTCTAAGCTACAGTGAGCTCTAGTTGGCAGGTCTAAGAGGCAACACATCTCATTTTATTGTAATTTTGTTGGTCTTTATTTCTCTTTTCCGCCCATGATGATTGGGTACCAAGAAAGTGTTTTCATTGGACACATTTGTGACGAGGAACTCTTTTGCTCAATTTGGATTGCAGCTTGTCATGAGTAGCGAATGGCGGAGCCTCAAGCCAGACTAGTTGAGAACCACTGCTTTAAGGCATTGAAAATTAGATGTTAACATTATTCTAGCAGGAAAACTTTAAACAAATGTGTTCAATATAAAGCACCATATTTTATTTGGTCAATGTTTATTTACAACATTTAAACTCCATCAAAGAGAAAAAAAGGTCCAAGTGAGGGCTGGTATCTCCCCTAAATCTTGGCAAGGCACCCCACATAGGTCACCATGGGACACAACTGCTTGACAAAAACCTTTCCTCCATTTCACTCCTACCTTCCTTGTGTTAGCTGTGTGTCTGTTCTGCTCCTCGCGATGCTCTTTTTTTCTAAAGCTCTTTGCGACCTCCCCCAGGGATGCCGGTGGGTATGCACCCGGGTGCCTTCCGCCTGTGGCAGATCCAGAACAGCTCCAGCTTCCACGGCTGCATCCAGAACCTCTACATCAACAACGAGCTGCAGGACTTCACCAAGACCCAAATGAAGCCTGGCGTGGTGCCCGGATGTGAGCCCTGCAAAAAGATTTACTGCGTGCACGGCATCTGCCAGCCCGACGGACTCCTGGGGCCTGTGTGCCACTGCAGACAGGGCTGGACCGGACCCCAATGCGACATGCCGGCTGCCAACCCTTGTCAGGGCAGCAAGTAAGTGACACTGATAGAAGACCATTTGACAGACCATGTCCACCTTCAAATAAGCAAAATTTACAGAAAAAAAAGTTACATTGACAGAGTGACAAAAGTGACATTTAAGGACGGTTCACAGCCCATTATTGACAGCTTAACAAAAATTATATAGATCAAAAAAGAAAATGAAGTGAAATTAATGGATAGACTGATGGACGGACTGATATACAGACAGTCATTAATGCCAGCTAGTTACCTAGTTACACATAGAGAAGAGTGGTAAAATATTGGGCAAGTCGGTGAGTCATTGGGTGGTTAGGATTAGTTGCGGTTACACACTAAATTACTCTCTGGGTGAGACCCACTAAGCGCCCCTTGCCCACCAAAACTTGCCAAGACACATATTTAGCACGAATAAACGAGATGGATATATCAATGTCAATTGCACAAATGCTTGAATAATAAATAGAAATAAATTATATACATAAAAATACCAAATATAAAAAAATACATAAATAATAAATATGCATAAACTACATGTATAAAAATGGCAAATATTTATTAAAATAAATGCCTAAATAATAAATACAAATACACCATATATGATGAAGAGAACAATAATATAAAATAATAAAATATACTTTTTAATTCTTAAACAGCAAATCACACAATCACACACATTTGAGAACACATTGTGTATTAATTAAGGTAAGATCTCAAGCATGGGTCTTAACCGGCCCGAATTACAGACCGGGTTTGGGCTTAAAATGTCAATCATTAAGTCTGGCTGGGCTGGGCTCCTATCTCGCTTTTTTTTCCCTCCGTGAATGAGCTGCTCATCATGCACCTACTTTTACTCAAGTAATTGTTTAGATGACTTTTTTGCTTCAATTTAAATAATACTTTTCTGAAGTAACAGTACTTTTACTCGAGTAACACCTCAGCGCCGCAGTTTGGTGCCGAAATGTGCACTTCCGCGTCAAAGTTATATTATTCTGATAAATTTTGGATAAAGTACATGCTTACCAGTTGAACTCCAATTCACGAAATCCAAAGAAATTTTCATCTTCGGTGTCACAGTTGATGATGCACCGCTTACTCTTTCCACCTCTACATCCTTCACGTCAGACGTCATTTCCGCTTCCCGCCTTTATCTTACAAGCTTTACAATTTTCAGTTAAATATTACTACAGTATTTGCAACTTGTAATCAGCAGAATATGATCTTCTTTTCTGTGCCATTTCCTTCTGTTTCATATCGCTGCACTTTAGTGCTGACGTGTTTATTTCGGCGCTGCACTTCGAAGTGCACACTTGATTTGAGGGACTGCTTTAAGTAAACCCGAAACTGCGTACTTCAATTGAAAAACACACTTCAGTGCCGAAATACGCTGGGCACAGAAGTAAAGCTTCTGGTTTACTTCGGGCTCAGTTCCTCAAATCAAGTTAAACGGCTGGGTTCGGGTTTAAGTGTATACCTGCAAGCTGGCCAGGATTTTTTAGGCCCGATCTTAATTCTACTATCAATAAGACACGTTTCATTTACAGCTTGAACATCAATTAAATCTCACGGAAAATGAGACACACATTTAACTAATGTATAACTAACATTTATTTTTATTTTTACTACTTATACTGCCATGCCATCTGGCTTGAATTTGTTTTCATTTCGATTTTTCATCTGTTTTCTTTAGGATTTTCACTTTTAATTAAAGGCGACGTTATGTTTGCAGATGCGTTCACGGGCGCTGCATCCCGCTGGACAGCGAGTCTTACCGCTGCGAGTGTGCAGAGGGCTACCGCGGTGCGCTTTGCAACCAGCAGGGGGAGCTCTTCAACCCTTGCCGCCGCCTCAACTGCAAACACGGCCGCTGCCAGATTTCAGACACGGGAGACGCTTACTGTCACTGCGAGAGCGGATTTACTGGAGAACTCTGTGATGCAGGTTGGGGTTTTATTCTTTTTTTATACTCTTACATATTTTCTTATCGGACGAAGTAGCTTTTGTTGAAGTTATTATTTGAAAAGGATATAAACATTGTCAACAATGCTATAAATAAAAACAAATTATAGTTCTTAAAAAATTACGTCATTTTTAATGTAAACTATGTAAACATTCCCTTAATGCAAAAATTACAAAAAATAAAAAAAAATTTCATTATTAAATGTATTTCTTAATATCTAATGTTTTTGTCTTTTTCATTTGAACACTGTACCATAAATGCAAGAAATAAAAACAATGATTAAATAATGATTATCGTAATTTTTCTCTCTTTTTGTGTGCAGTTTTAGAATATTGATAATGTAAACAATGTAACAAATGAACTGCACTGTTTGGCCACCATCTATTATCCCTCGTCAACTATTGCTGAGAGTGGAAGCAAAGACAGAAAATTTGTTTTGCCCATGGCAGCCTTTTTCCCTGTTTATGCCATCTAAAACGAAGGGTACAAGTGAGGGAGAGTATCTCTCCCTATTAACAATCCGTTATTCTCAGTTGCCTATAGCTGAGAGCAGTGGCCAGCAGAGCACTTTTTTTCCGGTTCGCGTTGCTGAAGAGTGCAATTGTTTCCCGCCTAAAATGGAATGCAGTTTTGACCGCGTTCAATTATCCCTTCTGAACTATTGCTGAGAGTGGAAGCCGAGAAAACAAATTTGTGTCTTGCGTGTCTGTTCTTTTCTCCCTCACATAACTGCACTTGTGTGGCCAAAGTCGATTATCCCTCAGGGACCAGCAAATGGCTCTTTGTGAAATGTTTCGTCTCGCCTGCCTTAAATGAAATGCACAGTTATGGCCACAATCTGTTATCCTTAGCCGACTACTGCTGATATGGGTGACTCAGAGAGCAAACTTATGCCATGCTTAGCATTTTTTTTCCTAATCATACAGCCTCGATCCATTATCCTAATCGTGAATGGGGGACAGGCAGAAGGTACTTTTGAAAGACCTAGTGGCTTTTTTGCTATTATTTGCCGCTTAAAATAAACTGCACTTGTGTGGCCGCAATCCATTACCCCCATTCCCATATTGCTGCGAGCGGGGACCGGCATAAGGCACTTTTGTCAGGAGGCATGCCATTGTGATCTCCCTCAAATGAAGTGCACTATTTTGGCTGCATTCCCATATCCCCTGACTATAGCTGGGAGCGGGTGGCGAGAGAGCAAATTCGTGTCGAGCGTGGCAGCTTTTATTCTGTTCTTTCTGCCTAAAATGAACAGTGCCTGTGATTCATTATCCCCGGTCAACTACTACGACAGGCGGGGATGGCAGAGCGCATGTTAAAAATGGGGGCACTACTCCACAGATATTCACATATAGTATGGGGTTCTGGTCCCCATTAACCTTGATAAACAATAGTTTTACAGTATAAGAATGCAGTAAATCGAATTATATTATTTGGCAGTTTTTTGGCTAAAATGTCTATTTTGCCCCGTCCAGAGTCGGCATGCCGAGGCGAGCCCATGCGGGACTTCTACCAGGTACAGCGAGGCTATGCCATCTGCCAGACAACGCGTACCGTCTCCTGGGTAGAATGCAACGGCGTTTGTGAGGCGGGCGCCTGCTGTGCCAGCCAACGGATGAAGCGCCGGAAATACACTTTTGAGTGCAGCGACGGAACCACCTTCAGCGAGGAAGTGGAAAAGAGCATCAAGTGCGGCTGCGTGGCCTGCGCCGCCTGAAACAGGAACGAGAGATTCTAAAGAATATATATTAAACCTTTATCTATATATTAAGGACTTGTGTAAAATAGGACAATTGGTGAGCTGCGGGATCACAGTGTCAAGGCTCCAGAGATTTTTTTCTTCTTCTTTTTTTTTTTACCCGTCGCAGAGAGGACAGCGTTTGGGGGATAAAGGGAAGGAGTTTCGGCCAAATGGAGTGTCACGTGTCATCCAAACCCGTCCACACTCACACAGAAGATATTCAAGTGGCACATAACCCAGTGCGGATTCGGGCGTGCATTTCTCCCTCCGTCCAGCAGGGGGCTATCTAGCATCTCCTCCTCTTGACACCTGCAGTATTAAACACAAGAGGAGCAAAAGATTGCCAAAAAAAAAGAAAAACACACAAAAATTTGTATTTGATTAAGCTGTTTTTTGTATCATCGTCTATTTTCTTTTTTTTGGTTTGTTAAATTTCATTTGACCATGTAACCTTCCGAAACATGAAAGAAAGAAACCTTCCCATTTATAGAAATGCCTAACAGATTCTAATATATATATTATATATATATATTTGTATTCCTTTTTTTTGGGGTATAATATTTTTCTATGTTAATTGTATGCTTGGTGGTTAAAGGCGCTGGCTTTGTCTGTTTTCTTTTTATGTTTTTGTTTTTTTTTATTCAACATTTAATGGCGAGTAGTAATTTGGACACATATACATCTAAAAGAAAAAAATGGAAAACTGTGGGAATGCTTCAATAGTTGAAATCAATTTGTAAATCTTAATTAATGGTTGAATGTAATATATGATCATCAAAATGAAATAGTTATTTTGTACTTTAAATTGAACTGCTGAAATAAATTCCGTTTTCTTATATATTGAACCAAACAAAAGTGCCCCCCACCCGTTAACAACGTTTTCTACGCCACATTTCCATTTTAGAACATAATCAAAAATCAGTCGCTTGTTTAGTTTACCTCCAACTTAACCCAGGAATTTAGTTAGGGTTTTTAAATGATTTCCAAATTAGCTAGCTAGCTAGATTGGTAGATAGGTATTTCGTAAGAGTCCTGTTCTGTAACTAGCTAAATAGCTTGCATCTGTCCATTATTCAGTCCATTGGATCTTTTTTATAACATTCATGCTTTGAAATGGCTATTTGTGTAGCTTGCTAGCTGGCTAGCGTCAAATGACTATTTGTGTAACTAGCTAAACAGCTAGAATTAATGACTGACTATTTGTGTAGTTAGGTAGCTAGCTATAGAAGTCTTTAGTTCCCTACCTAGCTGTCTATGTAGCTAATTACACAAATAGCCAATAAAACATGATTTAGGCAGACAGCTAGCTTTTTAGCTAGTTACACAAATAGCCAATAAAAACATTATTGAGACAAAAAGACAGACGGATGGGCAGACAGAATGCTAGCTATCTAGGTAGTTACACACATACAGTAGTAGTTGATGTTAGCAAGACCGGATCAAATACACTAGTCATTAAAAACAGGATTGACATAAAACAAACATACGAACTGATGGGGTTGTACGCCCTAATTTTTTTTATTTTTAATTTGTTGAAAAAGTATACACGTGTCTCTATCAATGTATATTCTTGACCAAAAAATGCATTTTTTTTCTATCTTTAAGAAATGTGCCGGAGCGTTGAAAAATGTCAAGGGGGCACCGTAGATTTCTGTCGTCAAATATCGTCTTCCATGTGAATATGACATCCCGCTCATGATTGTTTTTTTTGCCTCTTCTTTTTTATTTATTGTTTTGTATTTTTTATTCTTCTATTTTCAAAAATATTCGAAATAAGAAAAAAAAGTTCAAATAATGAAGCTAATGCTAGAAACAAATAACTTAAGCTGCTGTCAAGCATGAGTTGTATCGAGGAAATATTACAACCATGCAACTGCTATGATACGTTAAAAAGAAATTAAGGACATTTTATAGCCGGTTTAAAAAAAAATAAAAGTGGCAATGCGCACATAGCTGAATGTATAAATATGTACAGATAATAAATATGTGTATTCATCAAGTTGTAACTTAGCTGTTCCTTTAGTTTAGAATGGGTCACATACCGTTTTTTGGATCGGGAAAACAAAGGCTTTTCTTTGTCGGTTCATGGTGTACAAGTGCAACTCCAGCTTAGTTGTGCTTATGCTATACGTACTCGTAACTCAAAACAGTACAACTCAATTTTCGTGGTCCTTGTGCTTTAAGAAACTCAAACAGTAAAACTTGGGAAAGTGAATGTGACGTTGTTTTTTCTCGGCTTCTGTCGAGTCATGGAGTGCAAGTACAACTATACCTTAGCTGTGCTATTAATAACTCAAACAGTAACACTTGAGAACGCGAATGTGATGTCGGTTTTTAATCATCTTCTGTCTGCTCATGGTGTGCAAGTAAAACTCTATCTTAAGTTTTGCTTGTGCTAGAAGTAATTTAAACAGTACAAATCCATCTAGTGGTACTTGTGTCATATGTAACTCAAACAGTAAAACTTGGGAATGCGAATGTAATGTCGTATTTCTCTGTTCCTGTCAATTCATGGAGCGCAAATACAACTCTACCTTTGTTGTTCTTGTACTTTAAGTAACTCAAACAGTTAAATTCCATCTAGTGGTCTTTATGACCATTACGGTAAAACCTGGGGAAGCAAATGTGACGTTGTTTTTTCTTGGCTTCTGTCGATTCATGGATTGCAAGTACAACTCTGTCAGTTGTACTTCTATCTGTACCGTAATTTCCGGACTATTTGGCGCACCTAAATATAAGCCTCAACCAGTACATTTTTAAAGGAAAAAAGATTTGGTAGATACATTAGCTGCACCTGTCTATAAACCGCATGTGCCATCATCGAAACATGAGTTATTTACAAAGTAAGACGGTACACAGACAAAGTTTTCAAAGCTGGTTACAAAAACATACCAAGTCACTGAGAACCCTCCTTATCTTCCTGAAACGTTGGATGACTCTCTTCTCAGATGTCTCTCTCAGTCTCTCTTTCGTTGGCGCTGTCAATCTTCAAGTATATTTTCCAGTTCGGGCCACCTGCTTTTATTACCTTTGAAAGCTTTTATCAATTTTTTACATTGCTCCGGTTCCTCCCGGTTGCCAGCTTCGTTTCCTTCTTTATCAGCAAGCTCGATGGCTTGTGACTTAAAATCGGCTTCATATGCATTTCTTCTCGCATTTTCCAAGATGAGTCTGGTCATGCTGATTTCATTAATGCAAAAAGCGCAAAGTTATATTAAATCTGTGTCCTCCTCAACACATATATTCCACCTGTCTCACTCTTACCTTTACTGGTAGGGCGCCCCTGGCGGCCGTTAGAATAAATGCATAAATTACCCGCATTATTGCATAAATTGCAGGGTTTAAAGCTTGTGACAAGAGTCGCGGCTTATAGTCCGGAAATTACGGTAACTCAAACAGTCAATCAAAACCTTAATGTTGCTTGTACTATAAGTAACTCAAACAGTAAAACTTGAAAGAGCAGAAATGATTTTGTCTTTTCTCAGCTTCTGTTTGTTCACGGTATGCAAGTCCATCTTCATGGTGCTTGCGCTATAAGTAACTCAAACAGTAGAACTCCGTTTTCTGAGCTCTGATATACTCAGCTATATTCATGCTATACCAGCAATGTTGTAAAAAGTTTGCTTCTGATGGTGCGATGGAAGCGAAAAATAATAATGCTCAAAATGATGCTGAATGTATGTAATGCCACCGACATAATGTTTACCAGACCTCCACTCTTTTCATTCATTAAACTTCTATGTGTGTGTTTTTAACAACTCTCTTGTCGTATTTGATATTTTTGTTGAGTACTTTTAAACAGGACAGCTTATCCCTGAAGAGCGGAATGACGCTTTACACCGAAAAACATTTGCAACCAGATGATGAGGGTGCTGTATCTGAGTCAGATCAGTAGGCTTCTTCTGCTTCTAGTAACCGTGAAAACCAAGACTGTTTTATGTTGGGGGAGCAAACTTCTACCCACAAAATTTGCCCGTAGAGAGATGGGCACAGCCAGGCTACGCTTTCCCAAGGCACAACACAAGAATTGTTGCCCCTACGACCATGATGGTTAAAAGATACGTGAAAAACGTATGACATTCTAGTACTGACAGAAAAATATGCGTTGTTTTAGAAGAGGGATCACCATCGATTTTGAAACTACAGTGGAACCTCAGTTTTCGAACACCTCTCAGTTCGAACAAATCGGTGTCCGACCAAAAATTTCGAGAAATTATTGCTTAGCTGTTCGGTCAAAAAATTTGGAGTTCGAACGCCGGTAATGTGTGAGTGCGTACGCTAGGGTGCGATGCTGAGCGGCGTATGGGTGTAGATCGTGTAGATCACCCCCCACCCCTCTTGACCAACTGTTATCGCGTGCGGACGTGCTTCGTTCGTTTTGCTTTCGCTTTTAATATAGGTGTACGATGTGTTTTAGCCCCTAATTATGCCTCCGAAGAAAGTAAGTGCAAGCAGCAAAGTTGCTACAGGTGAAAAAAGAAAGAAATAATAGCAAAATATGAAGGAGGTGTGCGAGTGTCTGCTCTTGCTAGGGAATACCCCACTGTCCACCTGCGCCTTCTGCTGACCACCACAAAGGTAAGAAATCCTATTCATAATTATTTTCTTTATCCTTTTTTTTAATTTTTACACGTCCATGTTAGCGTAATCTTTCGTACGGAAGATTACGATAACGCGAACGTACGATTAGCCTGGGTTAGCTTTGTTTACGTTAAACATTCAAGGTAAACATTGAGGGTGTTGTAACGGAGCCCCCTTTCCAATGAATCGCTCACCACTTGTTGTGGAGACCCGGGTGCTAAATGACTTGTAAACGACCTGATTTTTTTATTTTTACACGTTCATGTTAGCGTAATCTTTCGTACGGAAGATTACGATAACGCAAACGTACGATTAGCCTTGGTTAGCTTTGTTTACGTTAAACATTCAAGGTAAACATTCAGGGTGTTGGAACGGATTAAAACGATTTACATTATTTTTAATGGGAAAAATGATTTCGTTGATCGAACAAATCGGTTTTCGAACAGGGTTCTGGAACGGATTATGGTCGAGAACCGAGGTTCCACTGTACGAGCTACTTTTTGATATTAATTACCGTGTAATGGTAGCAATTGGATATGAATTTTAAAAATGATTTCGGTATTTATGTATTATATTCCTTTTCCTTTATTATCGTTTTATTTTCAACACAAGGAGACTGCTGGAAGTGTGAATCTCCCTATGGGGATGAATAAATCTATTTATTTATCTATCCATCTAAAATAGTTCTCGGGTTATTACTATGTAGTTTTATTACCATTTGTATACAAGGTATCCCAATGACCCACTGGTGAGCTATTTTCAGAAGCGGTCTACTCGGGTGTTCTCAGGGGGCTACCAGGTGCCCACTGGCACTAGATCCATGACCCCTGTTCTAGAAGGAACAATGACATCCATAATGAAAGATAGGCACCAAATGTCAAAAAAGACGCTTCTATGGTGGGCTACAAATTGCCTTAAAAAATAAATATAAATAATAATATGATGCTGTAACATGTGTGCATGTCCACTAGATGGTAGTAATGGATTTTCAATCAAAGCCAAAGAAGCGTGTTGTTTTCATCTATTTAATTGTACTTCATTAATCCATCCATTTTCTGCACATTTTGTCCCCACTAAGGGCTATAAGAGTTTTCTCCACTGTTGTAAACCAGTAGTTTCCAACCAGCATAATATGCTAGGTTTCAGCTAACTTATGTTACATGTTGAAAATTCAGAAAACAGCTTATTTTGTGTTATGCTGGCCTTTTAAATGTAAACAAAATCAAATATTAGGTAAAATAAATAAAAAATAAAATATACCTCAGGGTGTGAAACTGATATTAGACTAATTGTGTTTCATTGTAATCTTCGGTTTGAATCCGTGAAGTGTGTGCCGAGTATCTCTCATGAGTGGATGTAGCACGTGACCAATTCAGGAAAGAGTCGCTAGATTTGAGTGTGATTCGAAATAAAAGAAGTTGAAAGTATTTGTAAAGTTTTTTAAAAATTCTCTGCCAAAAAAACCGTCTGGGTCCAAAAACTTGGAAAAATATAGTTTTTGAATAAAAATGAATAAGTGTTTTCATTTGCCTGTTTGTCACGTGTTGCATGGGCAAAAAGTAACACAGAACGATTCGTGATACACTCTTTTAATACACGTTTCAATTATATTTGTTTTGTATTCAGAGCGTATATTACACAAGCATGTCATATTTTTCTGTCCAGATGATGGCGTGTCGAGGTAATGAATCATTTTGAAGCCCCTACGCGTGGAGTTTCACTGGTTTATGGGGCTTCATTTTGCCATCAGTTATTGGCAGGCAATGTCAGGACAGATAGGGGCTTCTTTGATTTTTTTCCTCTTTTATTCATCTCACATGTTGACAGTTTTTATTCCCGTTGGGCAATCGCCACTTCCTGCCAAATAAAGCTCCCATTTTCCCGCTCTTCGGGTCCATTGAGAGGACAGTGTCTCGTCCCCCCTCCTGCTGCTTTGCTTCGCAACCTTCCTGGAAACCAGCTAGTTGCTTATTTTAGACACCGCCGCTTCCTGTTCCTATTGACCGGAAGTGACGTCACTTGACATCCAGGGCAACCTACTCATTCCAAAATTTTCAAGCTTACACATGAGCTCATCAAGCTCAACATTTATGAATTTGAATAATAAATACATGTTTTTACCGGCATAACCCCTCAAATAAAATCCAATACCGTGCAAGTGACCTTCGATCGCAGTTTGTTTGCGTTCTCAGGTTACACGGTTACCATGGAGACACCGACACCTTGTTCCGTCCTGAGATATTTTAACAAACTTTATACTTAGGATTATCTTCCCCCCTGCATTGGCATACGCAACTAAGTCTTTATTTGGCTGAAAAGCTGAGGAAAAAAACACGTATTTTGTATTTATTTTTACGCAACCTCAGCAGAACTGTTTAAATCTAGGTTTAAAACACACTTATATTGTATGAATAACCTATATTTAATGATGACAAAATCTGTATTGTTTGTTAATGCTACATCAATTCCAACCTTGTCATCTTTCTATATTTTTTATCTTATATAATACTTTAATTATTTTATATTTTATTTTTTATTTTATCGTTTGTTAATGCAAATTCTATCGCAGCCTGGTCATCCTGGAAGGGGGATTAGCTCATGTGCGGTCCCTTTTCAAGGTTTCTGCATTTTCTCATGCTGAGGTTTTTGAGTTTTTCCTTGCCCTGATGTAGGTTTTAGATCAGGGGGTGGTGTAATAATAATCTAGTTTGCGATGGTTTGTGTTCCGTGCAGCCTCTTGAGACTCTTTGTGATTAAGGGCTCTATCCATCTATCTATCTATCTATCTATCTATCTATCTATCTATCTATCTATCTATCTATCTATCTATCTATCTATCTATCTATCTATCTATCTATCTATCTATCTATCTATCTATCTATCTATCTATCTATCTATCTATCTATCTATCTATCTATCTATCTATCTATCTATCTATCTATCTATCTATCTATCTATCTATCTATCTATCTATCTATCTATCTATCTATCTATGGTAGTATTCTTTAGTATACAAATGTTCTTTAATAATAAAAAAGATAATATTTATAATTTTAAGATGTTTTTAAATCATATACCAGCTCAGTAGCCTAGATGGTAAGGCGCCCGCTTTGAGACTGGGAGGTTCGGGTTCGCGCCCCGGCCGAGTCATTCCTAAGACTCAAAAAGTGGTCGGCGGCGCCCTCTGTTGGCTGCGGCTGCATCGGCTCGCTACAACGGGTCAGGTGCAATCGACATTTCGTTCTGTGTACATTGTTACACAGAATGACAATACAAGGAAATTATTATTATTATTATATTTTTACAAAAATAAAAAAGAGGGCAGTAATGCACCAAAATGACCATTTGTAAAAAAATATAATAGAATAAAATAATAATAATAGATAGATAGATACTTTATTCATCCCCGGAGGGAAATTCACATTTCCAGCAGCATCCCTGAACAATACAATACAATAATAAAGCAAAAAGAATACAATATACAAATACCCAGTGTGACGTGCAAATGCCCACTGTAGCGTGTTATATAGAATATCTAAATAGTGCTACACAGCATACATATTGCAATAAAATTCGGTAATATGCAATGTAGGTGGTATGGTTTAATGTGGGCTTTTAATATTAATATTAGAGTGTATTTCATTTATACAGCTGTTTATTGTCTGATAAAGCAAATTAGTTTTGCTCATCATAATAATTACCTTTTCCATTTTACAAAGGGAAAATGATAGCACCACCTGCAAATATTCCAAAGCGATCATGAAGTCTGCCAATTGGGATCCGATCCTAATTCAATCTGGATATTAAAAGCCACACCATGTTCTTCTGAGGTTATGTTTTTGCCAAACACCTTTGAAAATTATTCATTTGGATGATTAAAATGATTATTTTTTGCATTTTCTCCCGCCATGATTGTCCCATCGGGTTTTTTAATCCGTACAGTTAAACAAAAATGCGAACAGTATAATGAAAATAAATTGTAAAATGGTTGAAAAATACATTTAAAAATGTGTTTATTTTATTTAGAAAACCTTGAAGGGTGCAAAAAACAATGTTGTTACTTTTAAATGTCCCCAGTGTCCCTTTATTCCCTTAAGTTTCTTCATTGTTAACACTATATCTGATAAAAACAAATTTAATTGATGCTAAAAAAATAAATAAATCCAGCAACAGCATTTACACTAATCTTAATAGTTTTGTTTAATCCAGAAAATGTTCACCATGTGTTCATTTTGTTTCGTTCCAGACCACAAACAAGACGCAGATTATCAGTCAGACTTTTATTCATCAACATTGACGCTAACAATGATATCCTAGCTAAGAAATAAGGCACATTTTGGAATGCCGTTTCATGGTCAAGAAAAAACAAACCGGCGGACTGTCGGTCGACTCTCGGAACCATGAATGTTCTCTTTTTCTAAAAAAAAATCATCCTTTTTTCAAACAATGTTCTTTAACAAGTGATACACACACTTTTTTGCTAACACGCTACATCAGGGGTCACCAACATGGTGCTTGCGGGCACCAGGTAGCTCCCTAAGAACACTTATATGGCCCGCTGAATATAGCTCACTAGTTTGCAGGTCATTGTGATTTCCTAGGAAATTTGATGTCAGAAATCATTGACATAAGTGTTTTGTTTAGGACATGTTCAATTCTTCCATTTTTCTTTAAATAGCTTCTCATTTTTTTTGTATAGTACTCAGTGTTTTAGTGATGGACTGAGCCTTTTTCAACCCTAATTCTATCAATAAAACCTGGTAATAACATAGTAATACGTTGTAATGACATAGTAGTAACATTGTAATAACATGATAAATTGTTATTTAAGAAATGCATATAACATTTGTAGCCCTTTGCGCTAATAAGTGACAAAAAAAGTAGCATTTACCTTCAAAATTGTTGGTGACCCCCGCACTACATACATTCTATATAAAGTATCTAAAAAATTGTAATACTGCAACTGAAAAATAGATTTAAATAATGAGCGGATTGCACAAAAGTAATACTTCATCGTATGCATGCACATGCAAACTCTCATCTAGTTCTTTGTCTTGATATCACTGGAACATCCCGTATCGAGATAAGCTGTGTGTCACAGTTACAAATTTCTCGTCATACAGCGGAAACGAGATATTGTGTACGTTTGAATCCATTATACATGTATTAGTAACACTACGCAGGTTAATAAACAAAACAAGTATGTACCAGCTTCCTTATTTTTCATAATAATCTATGTAGACAATATTTTCTCCAAAGCGTAAATTCATTTGCATATTCTATACAAAAAAGTGTAAAAAAACAAAATCTCCTCATGAGATTTAGACCTTTTTTTCACGTACGTGCTCACAGAATATTGCATACCACTTTCAATATGACGGCTATCAAATATATACATACAAAGTTGGCTCACAAATATTTGTCGTAATTAGCAAGTTAGATTGCTGAAAAGGTTTCTACGATCGGCAAAATACACACATACGAATATATACGCTCCTTTTTTATATAAGCTATACTGATAAACTAATAGAAAAGTCAAGTAAGAAATTGTGTTCTTTTTTTTATTTATTTATTTTCACTGCTTCCATTTGCTCACAATGTGCCGTTGATTGCTACACTACGGTTATGTCAAAAATAAAATTAAAAAAAGCCTCACTGGTGTTTTCACAGTGCTGGTGTAAAATCATTTTCCTCAAAATATATATCTACTTGTGTATATAGACGTACAATATGCTGCAAACAAATGTTCATTGTCACGTATAACCAGCATTTGGTGGTTATGTAGGCTTTTTCTTCCGGATGTAAAAAAAAACAAAAACATAATATGTATTGTTCCCAACAATTAAATGACAATAAACATATTTCAAGCATGTGAGCTGATGGGCAGAGCTAAAAACATTGCATAATGGCAAAAGTAGGCCTTGCTGTCGTTGCTAACTTGCTACATCTATCTGAAAGTATGAATCCTTTCTTTAAAGCATATTTAATATTTTATATTCTTGATTACAAGTCTCCAATTTTATCTTACGACCCTGTAAAGTAAATACATAGATGTGTTTGTCAGTAAAATATACATCACAATTATCAATGAACGTTAGCATATTTGTTAGCATCGAAACTGTTACATTACTTGGCATGTTCAAGAGCCAGCGAGCGAGCTATACTGCTCTAAACCTCACAATGACTTCCTTAATCCTCTCCAGACACCACAATTAAATCCCAAATGTCTAGGAACTTTAGTGTCTTTGTTAGCACCAAAACTGTTACATTATTTGGCCTGCTAAATAGCTAGCAAGCTTCCGACACCTTACAACAACTTTCTTAAACTTCTCTTCATCCCAATTTTGTAAAACGCTATATTTACACATAAAATTGTATTCCAATTATCCAGGAACTTTAGCGTCTTGTTTAGCATAAAAGCTTTTACATTACTTAGCCTCTTAGCCTGCTAGCTCTGCCATTCTAAATCTCATAATTACTTTCCCAATCTTCTCTTGATGCCACATTTGATAAAACATGAAATCTTCACGTATATCCCAAATATCTAGGCACTTTACCGCCTTGGTTAGCATCAAAACTGTTACATACTTAGCCCGTTAGCTAGCAAGATTAAGAAATATTGCCACTCCAAAAACCTCAGAATTATTTTCCTAATCTTCTCTTGATACCAATATATTGCAATTTCCTAGGAACTTTAGCGTCTTTGTTCACATCGGAACTGTTGCATTACTTGGCCTGTTAGCTTTGCTAGCTAGCCATGTTGCTCCAGATCCCACAATTACTTCCCTAACCGTTTCTTGATGAGTTTTATATAACAGTTTGGTACTATTTCCTAAATTCCTTCAGGTTTTTATATTTTGTTGTTGTTGTTGTAGTACAGGTTAGCAAAATATGTATAAAGAAGTATAAGAAGAAATATGAACATATGTTGAAAGATGTGTGACGCCATGTTTCCTGAACATCTCCGTAAAGTCGTGGGCTAAATATTCACAAATAATGAATTAGGCAAATCTGTGGTAACCGGTGGGCCTTTATGGTAGCTCATAAGCTAGCTTTTAGCTAGCGAGGCCATGAAAAGCCAGGAAACAGTTCCTGTTAGCTCACAATTAGATGTAAGCTATAGAGGTCATAAAAACCCAGGTAACTATTCTTGTTAGCCCAAAAAGCTCACTATTAGCTAGCAACGCCATGAATATACCAGCTCAGTAGCCTAGATGGTAAGGCGCCCGCTTTGAGACTGGGATGTTCGGGTTCGCGCCCCGGCCGAGTCATTCCTAAGACTTAAAAAGTGGTCGGCGGCGCCCTCTGTTGGCTGCGGCTGCATCGGCTCGCTACGACGGGTCAGGTGCAATCGACATTTCGTTCTGTGTACATTGTTACACAGAATGACAATACAAGGAAATTATTATTATTATTATTATTATTATTGATAAGATTTTTTTAATCACTTAGATACATTTTTCATCCTCAAACTTGTGGATTATAGGATCGATACAAGACATTGGGGTTTTGAATTGCCGGTTACAGGAGGTTCGGTCTTAAATGTTGCCTTTGAAACTTTACTAAAGAAAGTAAGTTACACTTGAAGCCCTAAAATAATTTTTCAGTCATTTCTATTCTAAATTTTCAGAGTGAAAAATGTTCCTTCACACTCCAAGGCACGTACACTATATTACAGTATGAAATACTTTGTAGCGTAAAAGAAACGTAGCTATAAAAATATTTTCTCTGACAATGATGTTAAGGCAGATTTCTATTGGTGAATCTTTTGAAGTTGCTACGCTAGTTCGTCATATCAGTTAGAATAATTAAAAATAATCATCCGGAACCAGCATCGTCACATTCTGTAAATCCTTACAATACATGGAATTGATGAGGCCACACTTGAAAACAAAAGAACACATTTTCACAATATATTCCCATTTTGTCATTCTTTATGTTTTCTTTACTTATTGCATTTTTTTTCACAATAATTTATTTTAGTGCGTCTTTTTTTCCGTGTCCTTTGACCAAAATCTGCTTGTGCCATGTTCAAATGTATCTGATTATTTTGTATTTTGTTTGAAAAATGTCACTTTTAACAAGAAAACGTTTGACTTTAAAAAGGAAATAATCCCACCAATAAATCTCATCTCATCTCATTAGCTGCACCGCTTATCCTCAGTAGGGTCGCGGGGGTGCTGGAGCCCATCCCAGCAATCATCGGGCAATGGGCAGGGGACACCCTCAACTGGTTGCCAGCCAATCGCAGGGCACATGGGGACAGACAACTCACTCGCTCATTCACACCTAGGGACAATTTAGACCGGCCAATTCACCTGACATGCATGTTTTTGGAATGTGGGAGGAAACCGGAGTGCCCGGAGGAAACCCACGCAAGCACGGGAAGAACATACAAATTCCGCACAGGAATTCTGGAGCTGGATTTGAACCCACGCAGGAGGTTCCCATGACTTGAACTGTGCCGCACATGCGCTAACCACCAATAAATGTTGACCTTTATTCTTATTTTTTAAAAAGAAGTAATTTAGTAATCAAACTATTACAATTATTCATGCTTTTGTCAGAACCCGCACAGACGCGTAACATTTTCACACAAGCTTTAGACGTCTTAAAATTAAATTTGATGACCACAATGGGGCAGTCATGCGCGTGAACACAAACGCCAAGGATGCGGTGATCCCTGGGCGGAAGAAATGAGACAGAGAAGTCAGAGGCAAACAAAGATCGAGGCCGAACAGAACAGACGGGATCGATACAGGACACACGGCTAGATACCGGACGGGACAGACGGGATCGATACCGGATACTGGAGCAAGATACCGGACAGGTCTAGACAGGCAGGATTTATACCGGATACTGGAGCAAGATAACGGACAGGAAGAGACAAACGTGATCGATACCGGATACTGGAGCAAGATACCGGACAGGAAGAGACAAACGGGATCGATACCGGATACCGAATACTGGAGCAAGATACCGGACAGGAACAGACAAACGGGATCGATACCGGATACTGAATACTTGAGCAAGATACCGGACAGGACGAGACCGACAGAAGCAAGATACCGGACCGGACGAAACAGGCAGGATTGATATTGCATACTGGAGACTGGAGCAAAATACCAGACAGGAGGAGACAGATGGGATCAATACAGGATATTGGAGGCTGGAGCAAGATACCGGACCGGATAAGACAGACGGGGTCGATACCGGACACTGGAGACTAGAGCAAGATACCGGACAGGATGAGAAAGGTGGGATTGATAATTTCGTCTGAAACAGATCAGACTAGTTTATCTATCTGAAAAGTTAAATGTGAAAAAACATTTTTGGTATTTTTGGAGCTAAATTAGGACCACATTAGAAGACATAAACACAAAAAAGGACTATTTTAGGACACAATTCTGGTCTAAAATATTAATCTATGTTAAGACACTAAGGTTTATTTAGTTGAAAAGTGACATGTCTTTATGAAAAGACAGCTTTTTCGGTGGTAGATTAGACTATATTAGGACACAATTTTGGTCCCAAATATGGATCCGTTTAGGCTAAGTTTAACAGAACCCAATATTGGATTTCCACTTTTTAAATAAATATTTCAAAAGACCAGTGTGTCTCATCGCAAAATGAAAGAAAATGCCTTTTTAAAGATTTTGAAATAGTTTTGGAGGACTGAAATTTTAACCAGAGAAGAAGAGGTGAACACAAAACGGCCAATTTTTGGACAAAATTTGCACTAAGTCGGATGTGGTCATCAAATTTAATTTTAAGACGTCTAATTTGTAAATAGTGTCAAAAATGGAGAGGACCAGTTTCTCTAGTTAAAAAGTGAAAGGTGAAAAGAAGATGTAGAAAAGAAATCTTTTTGACCACGGATGTCAACACAACCGCGACCATTTTTGGACAATTTTTGTTCAACGTTAGATGACGATATTAAACCATATTTTGAAATACATAGTGTCTAGAATGGACCAGACCACATATTTTCGCTGTACTTCACTTTTCCACATTTTTGTTCTTTTCAGGGTGGCCCTATCAATTCCTATGGATCACAACGACCCCATTGCCTTTTTATTGTATTACCTTCTTCCCGATCAGCCATTAATCTGCTGCTTTCCCGTCAACCTTCATCAAGCCTTTCTGCACTTCTTACAACAAAATCAGCTCTTACAATGAGACATTCAGTATTTCCCAAACATTTTTGCCTCGAACTGGCATTAGAACTTTCTTTCAAACCACGATAAATGTTTTAAGTGTGAAAAAATAGCACGGATGGTCACAAGGCGATACTAAACCTACAGTAGTTTCCGAAGAGATGTGGAAGAAATTACGAAAGAATGCAAAAAACAAGCAAAAAAGTATATATTTTTCCTGTCCCAGTTTAAAGTCAAATTGCACACTAGATGATAAGAAAATAAATAAGCCTGGTGTAAGCTTGGGATATATGGCACGTTATCCCCTCAATGAATTCACAGTTAATAAAGATGTGTGCCAGTACACTAAATGCACGGACGACTTCATTCGGCAGGGAAATGGAAGGCAGATTTTTGTAAACAGCCCCAAAATGAGCTCATCTATGACTGTAACATGAGCCTAATGAGAAAAATACTTGAGTGGGCTTTCCTGCACAAGCAGCTGATGGACACAAATGTATTCCTCTGCTTTTTCTTCTCCTGAATGTCTTCTCTTAACAGCGTTGATGCTGCATACTTGGCTCTCGGAGATGTTTATTGCACACGGCGGCAGTAGTAACCCAGGACTTTGCATTTCTCGCACAGGTGCTGCGGGTGTTCTTTGCTCTGGTCCGAAACGTCCAGGCCGTCCGGCTTCTCCAACGGACGCTAAGCATGCAAAAACACACATGAGCAAGAGTGAGTCATGTTTAACACATCATACATCCCGGTAAGTTTATTGGGTTTGAGGTTACCCTCTCAAGTTTTGCACTAGGAAACAGGGCTTTAAATGTAAAAACAGGGATATGCATCAGTGTAATACCAAAGTACGAACAAAAACTAATATATATATATATATATATATATATATATATATATATATATATATATATATATATATATATATATATATATATATATATATGTATGTGTATATGTGTGTGTGTGTGTGTATATACAGACGCTCCCCTACATAAGACCATTCGAACTTACGAAAAACGGTCGCTCCGAACATTTTTTTTCGGGATGTTGAAAAATATCATCATTTTTGTTTTTAGAGCTAACTGTCATGATTACCGATGTGAATAGCCTATGCCCGCTCCTTCGGCGCCAACTGCCTCAGACTCTGATTGGCTCCCTGTCCCTATTCAAACCCACTCCTATCTGTCTCCTATTGCCAGTCCGTCTTCGAACCTCAGTTAACACTAGGCAAGCCTTCTTCGACCCTGACTCACACCTGTTTTTTGCTCCCGTCTATCCCACGGCTTCGACCCGTTTTTGATCCTGACCACGTCTACTCTCCCGTCCTGGCTTTCAACCTCTTTTTGCCCTCGACCAAGTCTACTCTCCTTTCCTGGCTTACGACTCGCTTACGACCCCGACCATGTTTTTTCTCTCCTGTTGACCCGTTTTTCCGTTTCCGGCACCGCCATCGCTCGCCACGCTCGCGTTCAGAGCGACCTGCTTCCTGTGTCCAGCAATCATCGGATCGTGGGCGCAATCTTTTCTCTCCAATAAAACTTGTGAGAAACGCAACGCAAAAGGGTTCCTGTCTCCGTTCTGGTCTTGACAGCTAACTACATGAATCGAAAAAAAAATGAATGGGGAAAGATTATTTACGAGCTTTTTATTTCTAAAAGGTTTGTCTGCTTTCAGAAATCTATGCAGACGTTGTTGTGGTTCGTAAATCTCGTGTGTCCGATCCCAGAATCGTATTGTTTTAATAGAGTAATGTTGTACCAACAGTCTTATTACAATTTAATGCGGGTTCTGAGTGTTCCTGCTAGGAGACATCTGTCTTTTAAGATGTTAAGAAGCGCCGCTTTTATGTGGATGATTGGTGGACTATTATTTGCAACCTGAAGCAGGGTAGTGGGGGGGGTAGTGGGGGGGGGGGGGGTTAGCTTGCATGGCCCCCACATCCCGTGCAAGTTATGCGCTTGATCTGAAATGCCAAATATACAGCAGAGTGACTGACTGTCTCGGCTATTTCCAAATATCCTGCACATGGGCGCGATTGGAAAGGACAAGTTTACCCTGTTTACGGTCCGCGGGCATAAGAGGGATAGTATCGTTCTTACATGAAGTCGAGTCAAAGTGCTTTGCTTCATAGAAACAAGATGGTTAAACCAGGGTTGAACATAGCTAGCTTGATAAGTAAGGTTCGGAAATAGATGCTGTCTTTTTTTATAGGCATCATTACCGTAACGCTCACCGGCTGCCTGTCAAACGTGTATAATCTGTAAAGCTGCGGGAACTTTAAGATGCTAACACAAAAGTATTTTAAATGATAATAAGAATACATTATGCAATAAAACTTTAACCCAGGGGTGGACAGACTATGGCCTGCGGGCTACATACATCAGCCTTTTTGATCTGGCCCGCCAAAACGAATATTTGAATTTGAACTCTCTTTATTGTCATTGATAACAACGTAGTAAAAAACGAGCTTGGACATAGTAAAATGCTGAATTAAATAGTGATAATATATGGTTTAAAAGGTACTACTCATGGAGAAAAAATGTTGTTTTGGTGCCAGTCTTGTCCCCAGTTTCCCTTCATGTGCTGCCCCCTCCATAAATATACATTTCATCAAGCATTTTTCTGCAACTGTATTTATCAAAATACCGACTGAATATAATGCAAGAAAACACAGTTCTGAGCTTACCTTGAAAGCGTTTTGAATTTTCAATACATTAAATCAAATTCAGTGCTTAAAAAGGTACATACTATATTAATCCTGGCTATTTAAAAAATAATTTAATTAAATGGTCTGTTCATAAACAAATATTAAATTAAGTATAACATGTTAGTGTAGATGTGTGCAAGTTTATTTAGTTATAAATGCATGTTTGAAAAAGCTCCAGAGAGCCACCAGGGCTGCGCTAAAGAGCTGTATGTGGCTTGAGAATCGCAGGTTGCTAAACCCTGGTCTAGCCTAATAAATTACTACAGGCTAGAGATGAATAAATAACTCGACATCTCTATAAGAAAATACATGATTGTTAACCACATGATAGAATTTCATTTGGTGTGTTTTTAGTGTGTGACTGGGGTGTCGGGTGGGAGGAAGAGAGTGTGTTTTTTTAATTAAAAATGTTTGACTAAGGAAGGGCGGGTACTGATACTTAGTATCGGTATCAGTGTCTTTTTCAGTGTGATAGTTTTTGTTGTAGGAACCTAAAATTAATTGAATAGTTAATTGTCATTACATAGATAACTTATTTAAGAAAAAGACTATAATGTGATTTAAAAATACCATAATTTCGGGACTTTGAAGGGCACCTTGAGTAAAAACTCTGAAATGGCAAGACATTTTAAAGTGCTCCTTGTAGTCTGGTGAGACTTATATACCTGTAAATACGGTGGATAGAATTGAAAATGCATATCCATCCATCCATTATCTGCACCGCTTATCCTCAGTAGGGTCGCGGTGGGTGCTGGAGCCCATCCCAGCTGTCTTCGGGCAGAGGGCAGGGGGCACCCTGAACTGGTTGCCAGCCAGTCGCAGGGCGCACAGAGACAGAGAACTCACTCGCTCACACCTAGGGACAATTTGGACTGGCCAATTAACCTGACATGCGTGTATTTAGAATGTGGGAGGAAACCGGAGTGCCCGGAGGAGACCCATGCAAGCACGGGGAGAACATGCAAACTCCACACGGGAAGGTTCGATCCCATGACCTCAGAACTGTGCCGCACACGCGCTAACCACTGCACCACCGTACTGCCCTAAAAATGCATAATTAAATGATACTGCATATGGTAACTGTAGTGCCTTAGAGAAACATATGGAGTGGTCTTTGATTGCCCTCGTGTGGTTAACATGTTAATTGATTGTTGCTAACATTAATGTTAGTGGTGAAACTCGATGTCATTATTTTAACTTATGTTTTCTGATAAATAATTATTTTGATTAGAATGCATTTTTCTGTCTTTTATGCTACCTCATCTGTTACTGTATTTTTAATGCCGTACGCTTTATAGTCCAATGCGCCTTATATAGGAAAAATCTATCAGAAAAGACTATTTTTTGGGGGATGTGCCTTATAGCATGAAAAATGTGGTGTTTGGAAGAATATGAATCCGTCATTTTTTGCAGAAGGGAGGATACAGAGTCTCAGGATTGATGACGACTCAAGATTTTGGGTATCAGTCTGTAAAAAATGTGGTTTCAAACATCCTTAAATCTCACGACTCTTCTTTAACCTTTACAAAACACACTTCCTTCTGAGATTTTTATCAAAAACCACCAGACTTCCTTAACCCTCTCATCTCCTGATACATTTTGGATATACTGGAGGAAGAGTTCTTTGAGAAATCCTCACAAAACAACCTGTTACTCACTACTTAGTCCAAAAAGTCATAGAGTTAGTAACTGAATTGATCTATAGTAAAAGGAACGAGTTACTAGTGAAAGTAACTACCCTGTATTCAGTTATTTTAAAATTAGTTGTTTTATCGGTAAAAATTTGAAATTTTCTGAGAAAATATAACTCAGTGGTGTTTACTTGTAGGGATGAGAATTTTGAGAACTGAGTTTTTCAGCTTGGCTCAGTAAAAATAGCCGTCTTTTTCAGGTTTCAAACGGCTCTTCAGGTTATTTCTGTTGCTTTAATCCCTGCATTATACATTATATACAGAATTAGTTTTATAATAAACTTAATTTTAAAGTGTTGTTCTGTTATATATTCTGATTATCAATCCTTAATACATTGCAACAATGTTTTTTTTTGCGATTAGTCGTCTTATTGTGTTTCAAAAATGGGGCTTTTCAGAGTTGTCTACTCTGGTGGCCGGTAACTTTTTGTCATGAGTTTCAGACTCTGGTAATGGCAATATTCCCGACACTGAAAATGACACTGTACTTTCTTAACTCATTACCTCTGGTTAAATCTTCAGATCTTGAATGATGTAGATTGTGTGTGACTTCCTCTAAAATCGTATGTATTCGACAGAAATAGCACGAGAATTCAAATCTAGATTGCCTCACTCTTTGGCAATAATTGCCCATAAATTTTAGTAAATCACGCTAAATGTCTTCAACAATCTCAAATTATTGCTAGAGTGCATCTCACTAGAATTAATTGGCAAATCTTTGAAAACCCGAGCTGAGCGAGCAGCCAAAATCTTGACCTTTGTATTTTACTTTTCCTCCGGCTTCGGCAACACGTTTAATGATTTTGACCCTAGATGGCTCAAGTGGATAAGCTGAGACAGGTTCGTGTTTCTTATGAGGGCTCTGCCAGGCAAACATGATTTTTGAGAGCGGGACACAAAGCTAAATAGCTGTGTGTTGACCCGAGGATATCACATATGGTCCCGTTTAAAGCGTAATAGAAATCACAGCGTCAACAATTAATTGAGCCCTTTTGACATCAAACCCTCTTAAAGTAATCTAATTGCGTATCCTGGGTTCTGTCTAATCCTAGAACAAACATGGGCTTTAAAGTTAGTCACCTTTGCTTAATTGTGCCCAGGTAGAGTTAGATTGTTATTGAGTGAAATTGTCGTGAAACTTTATGACTTGAAATGCTGTTTGTGTCCCCAAACAAATACAAATTGTTGCTGTTATGTGAAAAAAAGTGTCACATTTTTCATTTTGTTTGGTCTTTAACTCCCACCCGTCCATTATTTGTACTGCTTATCCTCAGTAGGGTCGCAGGGATACTGGAGCCCATCCCAGCTATCTTCAGGCAGTGGGCAGGGGACACCCTGAATTGGTTGCCAGCCAGTTACAGGGCACACAGAAACGAACAAGTCACTTGCTCATTCACACCTAGGGACAATTTGGACCGGCCAATTAACCTCACATGCATGTTGTTGGAATGTAGGAGGAAACCGGTGAACATGCAAACTACGCACAGGAAGGCTGGTAGCTGGATTTGATCCCATGAACTGTGCCGTGGACATGCTAACCACTAACCCGCTGTGCAGCCCTGATCTTTAACTTAATAATCTCAAAATGTCTTTTTAAAGAATTATCTAAAGACTAATTGTTTTCCTAAATGTGTCAATATAAAATATATCATTGCTTTAATGTAAAAGAAAAACAATTTTTTTGTGGTGGAATTATAGATTTTTTTAAATAGTATTTTTAGAGTATTATAGTCCAAACGGTGCAATTTGGTCACTCGGTAGGTTATTTTTTGACCTTTTCAGCACTTGTTTTTGGTTGCACTACACAGTACAGTGACATCTTGTGGTCAAGTAATACACGCTGTCCCTTAAAGTCACAGCACTATCGAACAGCAAATATGTCAGGCAAGATAAACAAAAAAAAAAACAAATGGAACGTTCTATATAATAAAATTCAACTAACAGTTTTGTATAGAAACTAGGGATCTTTAATATCAAAGATTTTCAGACCAATGTCCAAATCTTGTGAAGTAATGGATACCAATACCAGATATACAATGATTTTATAGATAATATTCCCTGCCCTGGGCTAAGATTACTGATATGCTTTTAAGAACTAACGTGATGTTGTACTACTTTTTGATCAAATATATTACCTCCTACACTTGGGACATTTGAGAAATTGACAATTGGTTATTGTTTGTTAAATGACCACTACAAGGAAGCAGATGCATGTTCCGGCTACAATCACGAATACTGATACTTTAAAAAGGCTGGTATTGGCCGATTTTTCAGTATTAATTGATACTAATACCAAATAAACGACAAATGCATGGATAACTTTCGAGAGTGATGCTTCTTTAAAAACTTTTTTTCCATAATGTTGGATTACTTCGAAAAAATGTATATTTTAAAATTAACAATTCCTTCGTTTTCAGGTTATTGTTTGTGAAATGAACACAACAAGGAAGTAGATACTTGATGTGGCTACAATCATGAGTACTGATACTTTATAAAAGGCTGGTATGGGCCCGCTACGGATATCTGGTACAGGTATACGCTGACAACAGTTTGATCTGTAGGACTTATTTTGGAAAATTGTTCGAGCTTCATATTCATGAGGCTTCACATTGGTATTCCTAGGTAATTATGAAGAAGAGCATCCAGATAAATTAAATTTGAGCATACCTGCTTGTGCGGGTAGACGTTAATGTGGCACTTGATACATTCCTGTCCCATATTGGCCCAAGAGTTGCCGCTCATCCACTTCCTCTTACACTTGGGACATTTGTACTCGCCGAAGCACCTCTTCTTGCCCTGGTACGGGGTCAGGCCTTCTCCTTTGGGCCGGGCCTGCAGAGAACAAAAGGAAGAAAAAAAAACAACACAAAAATCTGAATACATTCCTTGATTCCAAACAGGCGTGTGCAGGCTTTTATAGTTAGCATAACAAACGTCACCGATCTCGTAGGCGCGCAGCGTAAATGACGCACACTTGAACTGCAGCTGTATGATGAAATCATTCCTGAGATGATTCTTATGAGGGAGATGATCAGGAACAGTCACTCAAGGGAAATTGAGACGGGAGGAGCACACTTCTCTAAGTCCTTGCTGGTAACTTTAAATTAGGCTTGGATAAGGGAGGTTTTTACAAATACAAAAAATATACATAGTACAGTAGAGCCCCTGGGATATGGTAGCCTTATGACGTTTTACCTAAAATGTTGCTCTTGGTGTATGTCAGGGAATCATCATCTTATTGGCTGAACTCCCTCCCATAATAACTTTCTTTTTAGTCATTCAGTTCGGAATCTTGTGTGATTTGTATATCAACAATTAATTATTGCTTGGGTCCTAGAACTCTTGTTCATGTGTAGAAGTCACAGGTTTCATAAGCCTCTAAGATGCCTGTCTGCTATTGGTCGACGTCATGTCAGATGCTGGTCTTCTATTGGTTTACACCACGGCATCATGGGGTCATGAATTCCCTCCCGCAATGTCTTTCTCACTTTTCATTCAGTCCAGAATCTGGTGTGCTTGTTAAAGACTGTGAGTTGGTGATACAATGTAGTCTTTTTTTGAACTATTTATTTGCTATTAGTCCCACAAATAGTGTGACAGAAGACAATTGAAAAGCACTGGCCTAGCTCAAGCCAGTGTAAGGACATTTTAGTAGTTCCGTATTTCCAGGTGGGACACCTGTCAGACCAAAAAGTTGTTCTTAAAAATAATACACCTAAAACCTGCGCCACCCCATGGAGAAAACCAAAATTTACAATCAAAGACACATACAAATTTTGGCTCATACAGGATTATTACTAAAAATAAGATAACAATCAAAGCAAGAAAATCGTTGAAAGGCATAAAGTTCCCCAGAAGTAGAGGGTTTAAAATCCGTTTCATTTTGAATCCACTGTCGCAGTCTTTCCACCAAGTCACTCCACTTGACCAGCTCAAGTCACGGAAAAGGTAAATTACATTTCATAATATATTTTATATACGTAGTACTTACTATTTAATGTTTGGATATTTTAAGGTTTTTATCTTGGATACCGGGGGTTTGGAGTGAATTACCATAGGTTTATGACCCCCGTTTTATGGCATTTTCACTTTGGAATCAACACCTTATAACCAAATCATTCGTAAACCTGGGGTCTACAGTTTTTACTTTGCACGTTTTCACACACATTCAAAACTTCACATTGCTTTTAATAGTGGCTTTGACATTGTCCACATTTTAGT
Source organism: Urocampus carinirostris (assembly GCF_059441175.1). Taxonomy (NCBI): domain Eukaryota; kingdom Metazoa; phylum Chordata; class Actinopteri; order Syngnathiformes; family Syngnathidae; genus Urocampus; species Urocampus carinirostris. The sequence continues at coordinate 28,583,367 of NC_142361.1, forward strand.
GAGCACATAGAAAATATCGGGCCTTGAGTGCACAGGGGTCGCACCTCTCATTCCCTTGCATTCCCTTCGTCCGTGTGTGAGTAATAGCGGGTCTAATCAGCAGCATCTGGCTCTGTCTTAACATGTCAACGATGCACTAAACATTAGCAGCAACGGCTAAGCTTTGACGTAAAAAAATAAGGCAGAATGACCTAAACCCCGTTTGTACCCCACCCAAACCCGCTCACTGTCAGCCTCGCATGCCCGGCACACATGCTGGAAAATGTGACTTTGCATTAATCAAGACTTGCATGATGACATTTTGTTTGGGTGTGATATGTCTGTTTAGACATTGACTGACATTATATACATATACAGTGAAAATTAAGACAAGAGTGGAAGAGCTATCTTGAGAACTTTTTTGGGTTGAGGGAGGAGCTGCCCCAGTTTTATGACTCCAACATGCTAACTTTTTATGTGCCTATAAGTCAGCAGTTGTTTAAATCGAGTATGACATATTTTCATCCCGGCCTCACGTGATCAGCCCCAATGTCCAATCACAATCACATCAGGATAGCTATAAAAATGTCTACACCCACCCCTGTTAAAATGGCAAATTGGAAAAACGCCTAGAGTAACACTTTCAAGAATGCTTGGCACTTTTTTCAGGGTAGGAAAACGTTTTTTACTTAACCTGTGTGTCTGGGCGAAAGGACAAGACAGCAATATTTCCATATCATATCATGCATGGAAACCAGTCGGTTTCATGTGTGGGAGCAAACCCCTTCCTCAAAAAACAGCCTGGGGAGGGAAGGGCCCCGCAAGGCTGTACTTGCTCAAGACACACCACATGAGGTGGTGCTCCTACCACCCAAGTGGTAAAGGGTTCTGTGAACCATGATCATTAATGTGCAAATATACTTAGCCCGATAAACCAGACGTCACCATGGTGGTTCCCACGGGCACCAGGTAGCCCCCTAAGGACACCTGGGTAACCCGTGGACTGGTTCTAAAAATAGCTCTGTAGTGAATTTCTAGGACATTGGAATTTTAACAGCCATGGTGTTTTAGTGAATTCCCTAGCCAATGATAACCCAAACTGCTAGAACCTGACTATAACATAATAATAACATAGTAACAACATAGTAATAACATGATAAAGATTTTTTTGAGTGCATATCAAACTGCTAACGCTTTGCACTAATCAGGAACAAAAAAGTAATTATCAGCTTCAAAACGCCAACGGTAAACCCATTTTAATGTCTCTTATTCAAAATACTAATTACCAGTACAATACACAATTTTTTTCCCTCTTGCTGTGAAAAAAAATATATACATTTTTTCCGTATTATACTTTTATCTTTATGGAAGATTTACTATGTAGAAAAAAAATCCAACAAATATTTTAAATTTTTTCACCATAAACATTCCATAAAGCCATAAAAATCAAAACTATTTAAGGGTTTTATACAATGTAAATATTCCCAAAAAAAGGCAAAAAGTAAAAAAAGAGAAAAACGAAGATAAGATTTTATTCACATGACGGGGACGGTAAACTAACAATTTCGAATTGAGACATGTCAAAAGGAGTGATGCAAAAGATAAATACATACTGTTTTTTCTCACACTTTTTAAAGTGTACCAGACTGTAAGGCGCAACCCCTAAAAATAGCCTTTTGTCATTAAATTCATATATGGTCACGGCCAGGACGGAATCAGGACCCAAATGCGTAGCGTTAATCAAAAGTTTATTGATAGAAAGAGGAAGGGCAGCGCCCGCGATCCGGTGCTGGCTGGACGTGGGAAGCAGGTAGCTCAAGCAATCAGATCGTGATCCGAATACGGAAGTGCATCTTCCGTAGCGGGAGATGGCGTTGTCAAGGACGGAAAAACATGTCGATAGCCGGGACAGGAGAGCAAAAACGTGGTCGGGATCAAAAACAAGTCGTAAGCTGGGATGGAAGAGCAAACGTGGTTGGAATCAAAAAACAGGTCGGAGCCGGAAACAAACGGGGGGATCAGGAACAGACGGGTGGAAAAAAACGGGTGCAAAAGCGGGACAGGCGGGAGTCAGGGTCAAAATGCTTGCCTTGTAATAACAGAGGTTTGCTGACGGACTGACAAAAGGAGAGTGACAGGAGTGGGCTTAAAAAAGGACAGGGAACCAATCGGGTAGCCTGCAGTGGCTGGCGCCAAATTAGCGGGCACTGGTGATCGGTAATAATGACATATATAAGGCGCACTAAACTATAAGGTGCATGATATTAAAACTGCATTAGGAGCTACCGTATTCATTTGTATGTCACATGTTTAACTCTTACGGTATATATTAGTGCAATGATCAGTCAAAAAATGTTGCAGAAAAAATTTGCAAATCGTTGTACGCAACGAGAAACGAACCCGTGTCGAAGCGGTGAAAATGCTGTGACCTTACCACTTAACCACCAGTGATAAGATGACATGAGAAATCGCCCTAGATTATCGTTATCACACAATTTTTTACATATAGTGCCAGGAACTAATGTTTGAGAATTGACAAAATACAATATCTTTCATATAAATAAATGAAAAAAGCACGACAAGGGAAACAACTATTTGCGGTATCTGATGATGAATAGGACTTTGTGTTCATTTTTAGTTTTCAGGACGAAAATTCTGTTTTCTCCATTTCCTAAGATTGTTTTTCTGCACTGCGAGTAAAAATAGTGTGGTATTGAGATAAAATCGAATGCCTTTTTGCATGTTATCTGTCGGTGCTCTCAGAGCTGCGACCCAGGTTTGATTCCCGTCGCATACTATGCTTTGCAAATATGGTCAGGGATGTTTTTCAATTAATGAATAATTGCACAAATATGGTGGTATCCATCCATCCATCCATCCATCCATTATCTGCACCGCCTATCCTCAGTAGGGTCGTGGGGGTGCTGGAGCCCATCCCAGGCATCTTCGGGCAGTGGGCACCCACACAAGCACAGGGAGAACATGCAAACTCCACACAGGAGGTTCGATCTCATGACCTCAGAACTGTTTTGCACACGCGCTAACCACTGCGCCGCCTTGCTGCCCTGGTAGTATACCATAAAAACTCAAGTGGTAATGCACATATAAATACCATATTCATTTCCAACCCTATCCACTGTTTTTTTTTGTATATAAGATACACTGAATTTTAAGGCACACTTTTAAAATTCTGGCCAATTTGGGATTTCTCGGTGTGCCTTATACTTTGGAAAATATGGTACAAAAATACATTTTTAAAAGTATGACTAAATAAATAATAAATCAATTAGTAATACATTATAAGGATATAAATTTGTCAGAACTTGCATATTACTTACAAGAGTCAAACCACTTTGACCACAAACAACTCCTTTTTACACTCAAGACTATTTGCTCTCATCATATCTCCCCTCCCACAAAATGCTCCATCCACAGCAGGCCAGAAAAAGCCTTCCTCAGGGTCATTCCTCCCTGGTTCCATGCTGCTTCCAAAATCTGATCTTGACTTTTTGGCCTTGCTGCGCACTTCATCTGCAGCTGTATATTTTCACAAAATATACAGCTCCCTCTGGAAGATGCACTGAACGTGCACACAGTACAACAAACCCTCTGCAATTTGATGACTAATTCTTTTGATTTATGCAGATTCATTCTGTGTTTTGGGGAAGATCGGTCTAAAACATATGACTAACTGGAACAAATAGAATATAAATCTGTATTAGTGTCATACTCCAAAAGTGCCTCGCCCACACATGCTAACAAGATTATAATTTAATAATACCGTGTCACGAAACGTAAGTTATTCATGGCTGCTCGTCATAAGTTTTTCCTCAATGTTAATAAAACATTCTTTCAAGTATTTTATTACTATTTATTCAAGTTTTTAAACTGCGGCCTGTGGACAATTTCTTTAGTTGCACGCAGGATTTACACAACATAATATTTTTTCCTAAAAAGTGTTTTTGTTTTGTTTTATGCTTTACAAGAAAATAAAGACTGACAGAAATGAGTAAAATCATCCATCCATTCCTTATCTGCAGCGCTTATCCTCAGTAGGGTCGCGGGGGTGCTGGAGCCCATCCCAGCTATCTTCGGGCAGTGGGCGGGGGACACCCTGAACTGGTTGCCAGGCAGTCGCAGGGCACATTGAGACAGACAATTCACTCGCTCATTCACACCTAGAGACGATTTGGACCGGCCAATTAACCTGACATGCATGTTTTTAGGAATGTGGGAGGAAACCGGAGTGCCCGGAGGAAACCCACGCAAGCACGGGGAGAACATGCAAACTCCACACAGCAGGTTCGATCTCATGACCTCAGAACTGTGCCGCACAAGCGCTAACCACTGCGCTGCCTTGCTGCCCGAGTAAAATCATTTTCTGTATCATTTTAATGTTCTATATATAAATATAAATAATTGGGGTTCTAATTCCAAACAAAATTAAGCAAGGAGTCTTTAATAAATAATTTTGGTCAAAAACAACAAAGTGGATTCTTCTAGCCTATTTTATTCTCGGGCTTTGTTAAACAATTTAAAAATATATACTGGTTTTCTTGAAGTGTGCTTCAATGTACACAATTGCATTTAAATTCCAAACTAGAAGTAAATTCTGCGTTTAAATGCTGATTAATAACTGATATTTTAAATTCCAATGCAATTGAAATTTGCAAGTGAGCACTTTTTGTATTTAGTGAAAACCTCATCAACTTGTTGTTTTACAGAAATAAAAGCATTCAAAACATAAAAGGATTTGTGACGAAAGCCAATAGCTGAATAGAAATGTTTAGACCTGAGCCAATTACTGTACTGTCAAAAATAGAGAGAACAAATACTAGCCTTTTTTATTCGATAAGTATAATTTAGTAGATAATCAAAAGAGGGGATTTTAAACTGGCAAGGAGAACAGGAGGGAGCCCAGACTTCAGATAAGAAATTACAACCTGTTTTAAGAGCCCTCTCGTTAGCATTTTCTTTTTATTAAATCTCCTCGGTATACTATGCAATCTCCTTTTGCCAGTGTCCAATATTAAAACCAGAATAAATTCATCATTTATGTAAGAATAAGAAAAGTAAAATGAAAGCAAATGAGAATTTTAGTTAAATAATTACAAAATTAATGGAAAATATTTTATCGACCCGTTTTTTTTATCTTGACCACGTCTACTCCCCCGTCCCGGCTTTCGACCTTTTTTGTCCCCAAACACGTCTACTCTCCTTTACTGGCTTACGACTCGTTTCCAACCCCGACCACGTATTTGCTCTCCTGTCCTGGCTACTGTCCCATTTTTGTTCCCGACACCGCCATCGCTCACCACGGAAGATCCATTTCCGCGTTCAGAGCGACTTGCTACCCGCATCCAGCAACCACCGGATCGTGGGTGCAACCCTATCTCTTTCGTCCAATAAAACTTGTGAGAAACGCAACGCAAGAGGGGCCTTTCTCCGCTCTGGTCCTGACACTATTGGCACGCGGTATGAGTATAAAAAGAAAAACTAGTATTGAACATCACTAATCATTACTGTTTCCATATTAAGGAAACCTCATATTAAATTGCTCAAATAATTATTTTAATTAAACACATAATTTGAAGGGCACCCTGTGTAATCAGATTACATTTTGACAGATCGAGTGAAAAAAGTACTCAATTGTTGTGTTGTGCAAAACAATCCTTCCCAGTAGAGTTTCTATGGATGCAGTTGAACTTTGCATAGTTGACGTCATGTTTAGAAAGTCGTTTAAAGGGAATACAGATGTAGCGCTGAACATTTTGCCTCAATCGATGACACAGTCCTCCATTTTATCACTTTGTGTTGTGGTGGTGTTGTTATTGTCAGAATTATTGTAGCACTGCCTGTCATGGCACTCTATAAAAAAAACAAGCAGATGTTTTGAGCAGGCAGGATTACATGTTTGGCTGACCACCCATTGTCCTAAAAACATCTGGACTGTTTTGCCTCAACCCGCCTTTGCTTTGGCAGAAAAAGGGAATCAGTTGTGCTTTTGACATCTCCGTTCACGCTCCATTTTCTCATCACGTGGAGCCGCGGGTGATGCGTCAAACTCCTTCGCCTCGGACGTTTCAGTTGGGCTCCATTTCCAGGAAAATAAGCACAGCACGTTGCCTTTAAAGTAACGTTTACAAAACAGTCGTAATGGGCACACGAGCAGCAGCTGCTTTAATGGAATTGCGTCATCACTAGGGGTTATCTTGAAGCAACTGGAGCAGTCCGTCCGTGCAAAGATTGTCAGAAGTCTGTTTTGCGTTTTAAAATGAAAAATCAGATGAACGCTTTCAGTTGGATAAGATGGTTTTGTATTTGTCTTGTCACATTAACTGTGGCGTTTCACCTAAAGTCAATGTTTGCTTTTGCGTCCGAGGCTAGAGAGGAAGGTCAGTGCTTGTATGCGCAATGTTCGAAGAGACGACGGGGTAGCGAGCTATCTAACTGACACAGATTAACAACATAAACAAGATAAATATGTTCTGATCTTAAATATCCGGTAATTTCCGAACTATAAGGCGCACCTAGTAAATAAAAAATTGCCAGACATTTGAAGTGCACCTTATAATTGAGAGCACGTTATCGGCAGGAAATCGACTTAAATTGGAAATGCATGATTACAATGGATTTCAACTGATACGTTTGTTTTGCAGATACTTAAAATAATCAGAAAATTCATCAATTGATGGACTTGCAAGGAGAACAGGTTAAGACTGAAGTAAAAACCCTCAAAATTCCAAACTCAAAAAGACATCCCTTGAGCCCTTTCCTTTTATTAAATATCCGAAGTTGAAAATATCAGATCCGCCCTAAAAGGAGTGGATATCAAAGAACTGTAACATATTTTGCCAATAGTGACAACCATGATATAAAAATTGCATAATCATGAGGAATAATAGTAAAAATAACTTACTGGCATCCTATGTAATCTCCTTTGCAGTTGTCCAATAGAATAAACTTATACAGTTACCATTTATGAACATATCTATTTAAGTGGCAAAACAAGATTTCATATTGATGGTTTATGTTCAATGAAATATGTTTCCATTATTTTCTATAACAGAATTTTTTATTTCATATAACCTATAGTCCTGTGCACCTTAAATTATGAAAATCATATTTCACAAAAGACTATTTTTAAACATGTGTCTTAAAATCAGGTGCACCTTACAGTACAAAATATACAATATTTATTGAGGCTGTGACTCAAGGTATACTACTGCTAAGTATTTTTAGTACACATTTTATTTCAGTTATGTATTTCACTGTATTACTCACTGTTTTTCTGCCAAAATAACAAAAAATATCTGCCAGTGTTTTCACTTCATTTTAGCTTGTTTTCATTTTATTAGTTTCTTCTCAAAGTGCAAATAAAATAGTGATCTGCTGCCAACAACTAAGTCCAAAAAAATAACAATTACATTGCTGATCACCGACACTTAAAATAATCAAAAAACTCATCAATTGATGAACTCGCGAAGAGAACAGGTTAAGACTGTAGGAAAAACCCTCAAAATACCAAACTCAAAAAAACATCCCTTGAGCCCTTTCTTTTTATTAAATATCCTGAGTTTCAAATAGAATTTCACGGCCTCGCTACGTCACATATTTGCATCAGTTTTCTTGAAAAGTGTTATGCTGTCACGGTTGCCAAAGGCTCCCAATTGGCCCCGCCCCTTTAGCGCCAGCTGCGACTCGTTGACTGTTTGGCTTCCCTCCTATTTAAGCTCAGTGCTCTCACTTACCCTTTGTCAGTCTGTCAACAAACCTATGCACTCGCAAGACGTGTGTTGTGACTTTGTCCGGTTTTCTGCTTTTGTTTCCTGTCCAGTATCGTTCCCGTCTTTTTTGTCTTGTTTAATATCAATCTCCAGTATCGTTCCCGGCTATTTTGTTCTGTTTGTTATCAATCTCCAGTGTCTGTTTGCGTTCCCGTCTTAGTTTGTCCTGTTTAATTTCGATCTCCAGTGTGTGGTATCGTTTGCGTCTATCTCGTTCTGCTTGTAATCGGACTCTAGTCTCCAGTGCCTGATATAAATCCTGTCTGTTCCGTCCTGTCCGGTATCGACCCCTTCTGTCCGATATCTGCTCATGCAATTGGTATCGATCTCGTCGGCCTCTGGCTTCCGGTCGTTCCACGCCAGACTGCTGCCTTACGTCTTCCGCCCAACGATCGCCGAATCACTGGCGTTTTGGGTTAACGTGCATGACTGCCCCATTTCCCGTAAAATAAAGCTTGTGTGAGAAACGTCACGCATCTGGGTCCCCTCCCTGTTCCGGTTCTTGACATATGCATTCTAATGGGTTTAACAGTCCCTCTGCTTTTTTCTACCTGATGATTAAATTATTATTTCACAGTACCGTAGCTATTTGTAAAAAAACAAAAACAACGCTTATACAGTACTTTTATCGTTCAACAAAAGCTTGAGCCTGAACGAAGTTTTTCCTTTGGTTTCAATGTAACATAGAGAGTATTTAGTAGAGTATTTAATTGTGGTTTGAACAATTTTATTGACACTATTACCAGCAAATAAACAATGTGAGGTTTGAACAATTTTTCTCGACAATCTTAACAGCAATTAAGCATATTCACAATTTCGTTATTCACAATTTCGTTATATCTGACAATATGACGTTTTAACAATTTTATCGACATTTTAAACAATTGTATGGTAAATGTATAAAATAATAAAAAAAGGTTTCGACTTCACGAATGTTGCCTACCACGAGTTCTTATGAAAACGTAACCACCATAATAAATGATGGTTTACCGCATATCTTAATTTGTTGTCACAATGAATTGGTAAAAAATATTTTAAAATATGTTTATAGAAAAACACTGGACAAATTATTGCGGCAAGCTAGTTAAGAAACATTGCACTAACTCACAAAGATTTTTGTCTAGGTGACCGTTAAATGGAGCGTATCCCACAAACCCACATTCCCTGATGCAATCTCAATGACAACACACAAGCACGAGCAAACATATTGCCGCGGCCCCCCTCGCCTCCCGTTATCCATCAACACACACAAAAAAAACACACTGCAGAGATTTTATATCCACAGCTATCTGTACACCTTGGAAACTAATGCAGTACTCCTGTGCAAACCGCTACAAGGACATTGTTTTTTATCGAATGTTTAATGAGCTTAACATGAATTAAATAGAGCAAAAATCGACAAAAAAGAACATGAATAAGGAGTAAAAAAATATATTTCAAAGCATTTTGAGGTGTTCATGCCAGGTAACCTTTTGAAACTATTGGAAAGTGTTTCACTGTTACCACTTCAACTAGTAACCGCAAACCAAGACCTCAAAACTGGAGCACACCTGGGAGACATGGTTTTTAGCTAAAGCTACAAAACAGGTGAGTCATTTCAGGTCTCAGCATGGCCTCGTCATTGGAATTTTACAAGACATATGGTCATGTGAGCCAAGTGAAGGATGGAGAGGGAGGAAATCAAAATCAGAAGCAGATGGCCTCCATGGGGGTCTAACAGGAGATGCCGTCTAAAAAAATCAGTGCTCTGCTTTCAATTAAGTCATATATTTTTGAAAGGTGGAGACAGAATCACCACGAGGGCTGCAACCACAACTAAAGTGCGTTAAACTCATTATCGTGTGAAGGAATGAGGGGGGCCTTAACGCCTATTCACAATAAAAACAATTAGGAATCTCAAGCATTTGTGACTAAGCAGTCAAAACATAATCTGAAGGTTCATGAGATGATCCCGTCTAGACAACAGACACCCATGGGTGAGGTTGTAAAGTGGTTTGCAGTTAACAGCATGTAATTGATTTCAAGTTACACAATCCAGGAATCCAAGATTGTTTATCAACGAAGCCATTTGGCAACCTGTTCCCAAAACCTGTCTGAGAACTGAAGTACTGAATGGGAGTGAGAGGAAAAGGGATTCCAGCATTCCAAGCGAAGAATAACGACCAAGTAGACGGACACCAGACTTGACACCACCTCGCCCTCACCTTCAAATATGAACCCCTAATCCTTTGTCTCCAGAACCAGAGTAGTTTTGTCTCCTTTTAATATTAGATGTCCCGTCCAAGTCTTAACCAAGAGCAAACATTCCCACAGCTGAGATCGCGACTCTCAAGGTAGGAATGTCTCGCTTTCTTTTAATATAAGAGGAGACGTGTTACCTATGGTTGTTTTAGGCTCAGGATATTGGCAGCAGCCAGAGTATGGCTGATAAACGTTTCAATGAACTGCTGACAAAGCTTTGAAAGAATTGTAAAATCAGCTTGATCTAAGAAAAAACATGTTGAGGCTTTAAAAAACACGTTGTAGAAACAATATCTAGTTGAAAACTGCATAACCGCTGATACTACATTCACCAAGCCAGTCGCTTTCTGTACCGCTTATCATCTCTGTGGTCTTGCATATTTGGGGCCTAATCCTTCTTCATGTAGTGTAGGAAGAAAAATAAGAACAGGATTTAGCCAGGGACAGGAGAGAGAGAGAGAGAAGTCCAGTATTCAAAAAGTTGCCTGGAACATCAGCAAAAACAGCGCCAGGCATTTCAAGGAAGAGAAGAAATATTTCTTTCTCTGGAAACATCACTCTTGCTTTTTGGATGATTGCAAAGTTCCAAGCTAAGTGAATCATGTGGTCCTGTCACAGTGTGGTCTTCTGAAATAATCTGCTATCAATGTGCTACTTTTGTGTTTTTAAAAAGATATCCAAAAATATATCAAGATAAATTCAGAATCAAATAGCCTCAGGTCGAGTTGTCCTTAATACATTTTATGTATTGATCTTTCCAAAGATTTTTGGACAACAGTACGAAATTATCTTTGGGAAAACAGTTTTTATTCAGATCTTTTAGCAAGAAAATTTAACAATCCAAAAAGGGCATTTTAAAAAAAGTATTTAGCACACTTACCAAAAAAATGTATTAAGATTCGTATTCCAGGAAATTATTGGTTAGGTGTATCTTCATGGACGTGAGACACAATCAACTATCAGAATCTTCTGGGCTTCTTGAGACAGAGCAGTATATCTTGAACTGGCATACTGCATTATATGCTGAGTTCACGGCAGCAGACAGGAGACTCCTTAAGTCATCAACACAGCCATGAAAATTATTGGCTGCTTTCTGCCCAGTCTGGAGGACATTGCAGACTCTCGCTACTGCAGCAGAAGCAACAACAAATATACCGTAACTTTAATCTCATTTATTCTTCCCCTTGTAATACTCTAAGCATCATTCTTGATGATAAGTCAATTCACTCATCAAAGAGACCTAATCTTTAAAGGAAAATCTGGAACTTTATCCCAGAGTGATTTCCACTTCAGACTTTTGTTTTCTTACTCCCAGTCTATGGTGGAGTTGGGTGACATTTAAACCGTTCATAATGAGCTGCTAAGGTCTCCTTTCACTCTATTTGAATAGTACTGGAGAAATATGTCCTCCGGTGACAGAACACCAGAATTGTAAAAACTTTTTATCTTGGAAGCCCTTCAGTGAGTGAGGGAAAGAGAAACAAATTTTGCATTTCTGCTTCAGTTGCATGGATTTCCTAATGTAAACGTTTGTGAAGTGTAAACAAAGAAATGCCTGCTTTAGCCTGAACTCTTCTTAGAAAAAGTATACAAACTTGAAACTCTATGAGCGTTTGACATTTCTTGGCATGGCTTGACATTTCCGTCATGCAAAAAAGAAGAGTTATTCTGTCACCGCCGCGACCCAGACAGGTCAGTGAGTCACAACAAAAACATCCCATTGAGAACAGCGTAAGAAAGAATGGACGCCTGTGGTTGTTTGTCAGACCACAACACTGCCTTGTTGGGATAATTAGTTATACTTGCAAAAGGGATTTTAAAGCACAGTCATTTTTGGGTTGACCGCATCAAAGTAACTGGAATGGGAATCATGAAGAATTGGCTTGGAGAAAACACTTGTTTGTGACATTTCACTCAATTGTAATGTTTAGGTCTGTGTTTTTGTGAAAATCTTGGCACATTAACTTATTCACTGCAAGCCATTTTCAGAAAGTAATGTGCTAATGCTAGGCATTTTAGATATTTTTGACTATTATTTTAAATCCACAATAACTTTCGGCAAAAAAAAAAAAAAAATAACATATAAAAAAAAAAAAATATGATCTCAAATCAAGCAAAAATGATAACATATCTGTATAAAAAGTAAAAAGTTATAATGTGTAAAATATATATGTGTCACGGTTGCCATGGCGCCAAATTGGCCCCGCCCGTGTGGCACCAGCTGCGGCTCGTTGACAGATTGGCTTTTCGTCTATTAAAGCTCAGTGCTCTCACTCTTCCTTTGTCAGTCCGTCAACGAACCTCTGCCCTCCAAGACGTGGGTTTCGACTCGGTCCTGTTACCTGTTGGTATTTCCTGTCCGGTATTGTTCCCGTTTATTTAGTTTGATATCGGTTTCCAGTTTTGATATTAATCCTGTTTTTCCCATCCTGTCCGGTATCGACCCCATCTGTCCGATATTGGTATCAATTAGTATCAACCTCGTCGGCCTCTGGCTTCCTATCATTCCACGCCAGACTGCTGCCTAACGTGCATGACTCCCCATTTCTATGTATGACCCTTCTATGTACCGGGAGAGTTAACTGTGGTCTTTGTGTTTGCTGTATACTTTCCACCGCTAACAGTTTCACCGGATGCTAACGTTAGCATAGCGCTAAATCTCCTGCCCGCTGCTATCATCAAACAGCAGCTTGCACACCCCAACGGAGCTTTATCGTCGACGGCGACTTTAATCGGGCATGTTTATGGACTGTACTCCCAAATCCATTCAATTGTGGACTGAGCAATTCGGAAAAACACTGGACTATGTGTAATGTAAGATCAAACATTCGGTTGTATCCGGCAACTCTGTTTGACCCTGTAAATCCCTATTCAATATAGAGATAGATAGATATAATAATAATAATAATTATAATAATAATAATAATAATAATAAATAATTGAAAGATAAAAGGACCAGGGATAGAGCATGGGAATAAATATATTATGTTACAAATGAAAAATAAATAAAACGGGTAGGCAGACTACAGCCCTCAGGCCACATGCAGTCCTTCAGGCTAATTAATCCGGCCCGCCAAACAAAAACGATGATAATATAATGACAACACATATAATGGTAAATAAAGTACTACTAATACATTTTTGTTAGTGTTTTGGTGCCACTCTTGACCACAGGGACACTGTGGTGCTTTTTTATGTTTTGGTGAGGGATTTCATTTGAGATGCAGTATCATCAAAAACACAAAATCAAAGGAATCAATCATTTCTTTCCTCCTGGCCTGGCCAATCTGTTTGTTTTTTTTTAACCAAATGCTGCCCGCGACTCATAAAATTTGCCTGTTCTATAAGGATAGAAGGTTAGGTCATTATCTGTTTTTGACATGCAATCTCAAAAGTTAATTATGTGAAAATACATCTCTGGCACTGAGTGAACAAATGAGCCAAATTAAAACAAACAATGAAAATTTCGTTTTTGTTGTAGCTTTAATAATGATGTTCTACTATTCTTCTTAGAGCGTTATTCCTGTTAGTTTTTACACAATTATTAATAGAAACCTATTGTATAGAATTCCTACTGGGAGTTTCACAATTAATGACATTTTCACTACCAAGGTCCGCCCACGCACAATGAAAAAAATCTCTTCACATCTGTTTAGTATTATAGTTCATGTTCTTGGATCCCTTAACCACCGGGGTCGTTGGGGCATCACTTCTTGTGGTATGTCTTGGGCAATTACAGGCTGGTGGGGCCCATCCCTCCCCAGGCAGGTTTTTGGCTAGGGCTTCGCTCCCCCACATCAAACAGTACTGGTTTTCATGGTTCCATATCAGTAGCAGGATGAGCTTCTTGATCTGACCAAGATACAGCAACTTCATCATCTGGTCGCTGATGTTTTTCAGTGTAAAGCGTCATCCCACTCCTCAGGGATGAGCTAGACCTTAGCATTGTCGGACAGCAGCGTGTAATGTCACTAATCCTCAATACTCAGTGTTCATTTTACCTCTGAAAAGTGATGGGTCCCGGGGACTCGCATGCTCAAAAATCTATGGGTCCCAACAGAGATCTATGGGTCCCCAAAATATAGTGTTATCGAGGTTGAAATTGTAAATCGGCGACAAATATATAATATAAATTTATATATTCACTCAGTTTTAATCATCACTGTTTATAGGTAATACAAATCAGTTATCTCTTCAAAAATTTTCAGTTCACAACAATATTGTACATTATACAGAATAATATCTACAGTATATCTGGCTAATTTCATCTCATCTCATTAGCTGCACCGCTTATCCTTAGTAGGGTCGCGGGGGTGCTGGAGCCCATCCCAGCAATCATCGGGCAGAGGGCAGGGGACACCCTGAACTGGTTGCCAGCCAATCGCAGGGCAATCTTGCTAATTTTCTTTTGTTTATTTTCTTTCTTCGTTTCCCTTGCCTCGGCGATCTTCTGAAGAATTTCTCCGCCGTTTTTTCATGCTGGAATTATTGCCGTTGTTATCACTTTCTGCATTATGTTTCGACTTATTACTGACCCTAAAGAAATTACCAATTTTGTGTTGATATTCACCTAATACTAACTTGTTTTTTCGGTGGCATACTTAACCTTCACCTTCCCTCGACGACAAGCACCACAACAATGACGTAATCTCGAAGCAACGAGATCTCGTTTGCCGAGATCGGCGTACAGACGAAAACTCGAACCGCGAGACCAAAACAACAATGGCGGATCTGCCTGACGAAAAGTTTGGATTGCGGTAAACCTTTGTTAAAAAAAAGTAATCGGGTAATAATGACAATTTTGTGCCAAAATTTGCGTCTCAGTGACGCACGTTGATTTGACACGATGCGTCCCCAGAAAAAATGATGCATCTAGGACGCAGGGACGCGGGCAAACGAGAACACTGAATACTAAATCCTATTTTGTTTCAAAATGTTGAGTAATACAGCGCTCAGTACACAATACATCACTTGTGGTTTTCATATTTTTATTGAAAAAAATAACTTTGTGGCGATGACGTTACATCCTTTGCTTCTATGACATATCCCAGGCTCAAAAGCTCTTAGTAATAATTAGCTAGCGACTCTACGAACTGTTTTGACCCACCAAAAGCCACATTGCTGAATTTATCACTACTTTGTCATGTGTCTGACATCAGAATAGTGAGGAAGCAGTGATCATCCTGTCAGTCAGAGCCAAGCGAGTCCTAGCAGATGGCCCCCGGTTCGAGTCCCTCACAAGAAAATTGACCCTGTGACCGCCTCAGCTGTGTCCCACCGCACACAGAACAAGCTTTTTTTTATTGGCCGTTTCCGCTGCTGGACTCGACAAATCCCTCACCCCGAATTGGGGGCCAAAACCTCAGTCAGGTGCATTATGGGGGGACTGTTTATCAATCCCGCCATGTACTACGAGCTCTAAATACAGGCCCTGTTTTTCCCTTGCGTCTTTTCACCAGTAGATGCCTCCTTTGCGGGTGCAGCTGTCTCTTTCTCCCGCCTGCAAAGGAAAGTGGCTGAGGCCCGAAAGTGACAGGGGCAAACAGGTGTGCTGGTAAAAGTGATCAATCTAGACTTGCTGCTGCACAATGACTCCTTGTTTGAGCAAACAATTGCTTCCTGAATGAGGCCGTGCAAAGGCGACTGACAATCTAAGGGTAAAGGGAGGGCAGTTTGATTTGTCTATAATAAAAACTATAATCAAAAATATTTTTCTTGCTATGGGTTATGAACGTTTATGGGTCAAACATTAAAAATTCCATATTGGCTGACCCATTTTCTGCACTCTTGAGTGGTCTCCTGCATCTATTCAGACAATTGAAGTCTTCAATAGGCCACACCCTATTACCCTCAGATTTGCACAAAATTGAATATTGTTTATTGTCATTAATAACAACGTAGTGTGCAACGTGACATGGCACTCCAGGGTAAACGTGTAATAAAGACTTAAAAGAGAAAATAAGATAAAGACTCGGTAGTCAAATAAATTTACAACATAGTGCTCAGAGGTTGGCCTAATTTGTAATACTGTAATAGTACATTACAGTGAGTAAAAGCATTACTCTATAGTAAAAGTAACTAATTAACAGGGAAATTAACTATTCCCATTACTCTAAAAAGAAATGTATGTCAAATAATTAGAAATTGTCTGAGTATTCAAGTTAGATGAAAAGATCAGACAGGCAGTTGTGTTATAGAACCTTGAAATATTTATTGCACATTACCAGAAACAGATTCATCCTACACTTAAAGTGCAACAAATATAATAAATATCATAAAAAATATCAATATAAAGTGAGTTTAATAAATTAAATGAAAAAAAAAGAAACAATAGGTCACTATAGTGCTTCCCAAGGGCACCCAGAGGCTTTCTAAGAACACCAGAGTACCCCAAGCACTGGTTCTAAGCATAGCTCACTAAAGATGGGTCATTGTGATTTTCTGGGAAATTTGCCTTTTAAACAGGCATGATGTCTTAGTTTTTGACTGAGCCTTTTTAATCCTCCTTTTAATAATCAACATCTGACAATAAAATAATAATAACACAGTAACAACATAGTATAAATAAGTTATTTTTAAAACAGGTAAACCTTCTTTCTAATCAGTAACAAAAAATTAGCTTTCAGTTTAAAAAATGTTATTGACCCCTGCTTTTGAGGCAAACTGGAGATTTGAACGCAGGTAATTTGGAGAAGCGGAAAAAGTTATTCTGCAATTACAGTCATCATATGACTCAATCCAATGACGTACGTGTGTCATGACAAGCAGTTATATTTTGGTGAATACTTTTTTGATAGGATAATAACACTTCAATTTGGGGTAATATGTAAATGGAAATAGATTCAACCACATACATATAACTAGCAGTCCTCTGATTGTTTTTTACCTAAGGAGTGGCAATAGATGGGAGTTAGTGTCAAAAAAACCGCAGACAATTTGCACACAAATATTGCAATGTATGTTATTCTTATTGTTGTTTGGGACCAGCTGCTTCTTCTTCACGTTTTATTATCCGTAGTCACTGTCTTCTTTGTTAGTTCCTCCTTTGTGGCCAATTGAATTTTTATATCAGTCTTTCACTTAGCTTGTAAATCCTATGAGATCGTACAGTGAGTCAGGAAGTGAAACATCTATAAGCATACCAGTTAACCTAAAGGATTTCAATGCATTGTGCACACATTTTTGCTAAAATATTTCATGCGACCGTGTTCAGAAATGAATATGATTTATATTCAACATACCATATTTTTTACGGATCCAAAGTGAAAATTACTTTACTCCAGCAAATATAACATTCATTGGCCCCTGTTGAGAACACTTCAAAAATCAAGCGAGATCCTATGGGCATGTGCATTGGTTCGTTTTCGTGATAACCTTTAGCGCAGAATTTAGACATTGTGATATAAAGTTATGAGTGGTGAAAATGTCAGCTACTATAACTATCTACATCTTGCAAATTCTGAGTGAATATTGAGAAACGGATTGAGGAGTACAAAAACATAATCAAGTCATTAAAATGACAAGCGCCTTGCAGTCCTGGTAATAAAATGTAAGTCAAGTCATGTTTATTTGTATAGCCCTTAATCACGAAGAGTCTCAAAGGGTTGCACATAATACAGACTATTGCAAACTACAGACTATTATTACACCATCCCCTGATCTAAAACCTACATGAGGGCAAGGAAAAACTCAAAAACCTCAGCATGAGGAAAATCAAGAAAACCTTGAGGAGTGACCGCACATGAGGTAATCCCCCTTCCTGACTGACCAGGCTGCAATGGATGTTGCATTAACAAACAATAAAAACATAAATAGAATATAAAATGATTAAAGTATAATATAATGACCAGGTCACAATGGATGTAGCATCAACAAACAATACGCAGACATTGTCAACATGAAATACAGGTCGTTTATAAGCTATGGAATATCAGTGGGCTTTTAGCCTAGATTTAAACAGTTCAGTGGGCAGATCATAGAACCAAAACAAGGATCCTCAACATAGCAGTGACGGGACAATAAAGGATTTTACGTGGATTTCATTAAATGTCCAAAGGAAAACAATAATACAATTTACGGTTAAAATATGATTTCTTAGCTTGACCTGTACTTTATTCACTCCTCCATCTAAATCAGGCAAATGCAGCAGAAATGTTTTATGTTTCAAAATGTTTAATGGAAACTCAGCTATGGACTGTTGTTGTCAATTACCTGTGTATCCAATACTAACCATTCCAGACATCACTGTATGTGTTTGTGACAACATCTTTATGTGCAAGTCAAAAAAGCATGATCACTCTTCTCATACACATAGCACCTTTGGAAACAATTATAAGCGTTATTACAACACCAAGGCAAATGTATCTGCTTTATTCTTGCTTTGCTGGCGTCAGGCCCTGCACTCCCGAGCGTTCCCAAGTGTTCTGATCGCTGGCTGCTAGCATCTGGAAACCATCAGTGTAAACAAAGGAGGAGCAGAGGAGGTCCGGCCCCGACTCAGCCCCTCTCCTCCCCTAACCTTCCCCCCTAGGACATCAACACAAGAACGCCAAACCAGGCCAAGAATCTACATTGCGTCGGTGCACGTCCTCATCACTTAACCACTATTTGTTTTGGCTGCCTTTCATCAAGAGATAGATTTTCAGATACAGCAGTTGAGGTTCAGATCCTTAGTGAAGGCTACACTCTTTTTGTTTTCTCATTAAGCGTAGAATTTCCGATAAAGCCTCTAATTACTCCAATGTGGTTTCAGCTAAGCCAACTGGTTATCCAATGGTGCTTTAAAAAAAGCTTGATAGGATTTAACCCTGAAACCAATCCGGAACTGTGAAACTGTTTTTTTTAATGTATACGTCGAGACATGCATCTATTAATCATTGCAGTTCCCCCCCCACATATGCACAGCTAAAACCTCAGAGATGTAGTTCAGGATGTAGTCACTTTCAATTCACAAAAGGAGGAATGCAGTGTATCACTTATGTAAACATTTTTTTAGTGCATTGATGAAAGGTGCATGCTGATTTAGTCAAGCAAATATTACACACTCTAATCTCCGTGCAAGAATAAATAAGACGTGCTAAAACTGTTAAGAAATACAATAAATAATTTTGTTGCTGACAGAGTACAATCAAACACTTGTACTTTACAGATATAGTTCTGTTAGCGAAATAGTTTAGCCTCTAGAGTGCAATCAGTAGTGAGGATAAGTTTAAAGCTGTTTGGCAGGGAAATCTGATACTTGTACACATTCCTTGAGTTTAAGTGCGGCGATAAGAGCCAAGCTGCATGCTAATGTCATATAAAAAAGACTTAATGCTTGGCTAAGCCTGAAAAAGTGTTCAAAGATAAATTCACAATCATTTGATCGCTCCTTTGATAGTGAAAACTTTGAAAAAAAAAACAACAACAATAAGATGTAGCGGAAAATTAAATAGAACACAGTACTTATTAGCTTGGCTACTACAAATATCGCTGTTTGTTTTTGCCGTTTGGAAAATTGTTGATGATTTAATGCTCGTCCTAGCGATTTTCTGTTAGTATAGCAAGAAAATGGTGAAAGCAACAAAAGGCTTGTTTCAAATATAGACCAAACGCCAACCTAAACCCCCAAAAAGATGAAAAAGGAATCGATTATTCTAACGCATCTAAGAAATGGACATACAGATGCTCGCCTACTTACGACCATTCGACTTACGTAAAACGGTAGATACGAACATTTTTTCGGGATGTCGAAAAATATCTGGTCATTGCTGTAAGTTATATTTTGCATTGTGTGCACCTTTTTCCGAGTACAGGAGATTACTGTGGTGCTTATTTTTGCCGCTACCGGCGTGTGGTGACGCTGTGAGAGGTCACCCAGCATCCATCCCAAAAAAATAAATCCGGCTTCTATTTCCTAGTTCATGTGTAAACATACCATGTGTACTGTATCACTAGCGCGCTAAGAACTTTGACGTTTTTATTGCTTAATATCTCGTGCATCCATTCAATATGGTTGGTGTTAAGTGTAAAGAAGAGGCGAGCCGTTTATTTTGACATGAAAGTGGAATAAGAAAGCTTGATGCGGTTGAGAAAATGGATGGAATGCTTTTTTTCGGCCACTTTTTGGCACGGAGGAGGACCTCTTGAAGCTTATCTACCAAGAGTAAGTTAAACTCAACTTTATTTATCTTTATAAAGCATATTATTTTATGAAATGTTTCAGTTTTTCAGTAAAAAATAATACCGGTTACTTATACAAGCCTTAAACATACTTACATAAACCTTAAAGATAAAAAATATAGCACCGAAGGCAACCTTCGAACTAATTCAACTTACGAAGGTAAGTAGGGCAGTGTCTGTACTTTCAAGTGACACACAAGCAGCCTGACAGAGACTGCAATTATGACTTAATAATATCAAACAATAATACTCAAAGTTAATCTGCTACTCTGCTAATAAGCCTAGCTCCTGGACAAGTGTCAGTTTTGTGAGCAAGAGAAGTTTAAATTTATTTTCTAGTTCAATGAAATGTGCTTTCTACTGTATATTCCATCTGTGTTCATGAATAGTTTACGGTTGCGGTGTTAAGTCAATATATTAGCCAACAGTCTCCCAAATAGAAATTCTGGTAGCAGCTGTAAAATGTGCAAAGCTAAGTGAGATTGTGGCTTTGTTTAGTGTTAAAGCTCCACTATAAATTTATAGATGTATAATCTTATGAAATGTCAGTCTAATATTACAATTTTGAATTAAAAACAAAAGTTGATTCATAGTTTATTTTAGACAAGCAAACAAATACATGTTCTTTATATAATGACTTGTGGGTCACGGTGCTATTCTTAAAAAACGTTTTTATACTCCGATAATTCCTAATTTTATTTCTATGGCTCTACATTTCATAGCACCTTTATAAGTAGTTCGCTCACAATAGCGTACACCAGTTGTTCACAGGTCTAAATATGCTTGTGGGTAGCTAGCTTTATCCTCTCTTATGCCTGACGCAAATAACATCGAGCGAAGCCTGGAGTGAAAATTAATCACACTGGAACAATCCATAACAATATTAACATCCAAGCGTTATGTGAAAGCGTTAAAAAAGGATTATAGTCAAACATGCAATCCTTATATACATACTAGCACATAAATAGAATACTACAATATGAATGTGATCACGCTGTACTTGGGTTTTCCCCTTTAGGTTCAAATATTAAGGTCAAACATGGTTATAAATTCCTTTCTGTTACTCACTTACATTACCACAGCAATGCAAGTGTTCATTTTCAATGGAGAAGAGACTCAAACCAGAACAAGCATCAAGATTTAAGATTTCCCCAATGGATTCCTGTAAAGTCCTGTAACCTATCTTATTGGCCTATCACGTACTGTATGTTTAGTCTCCAGGCTGACATGCTGAAGGATCGTACGATGGGAGGAAGGTAAATGAAGACAGCTGTACTAAAGTTAAAACACCCCACAGCTATCAGTCATGGAGATACAACATCGAGGTGCTCTGCCAGGGGCTAAAAAGACCTTTAGTGGTTTTAAATGTCACCGAGGCCCACTGAGAAACATTCGTTCCCTACAATTATGTTCGTGTGTTTTTTTCCTCAAATAATTGGAACAGACACGGTGATGTTATCATAATGCAAACAAACTACACGGACGGCTGAAATAATCCGGCCAAAACTACACTATAGATCAATTTTAACATGTAAAGAATTTTGTTTGCTATCCCTTATTAAGGTAATATAACATCTTGATGTTTCAATTACTATGAACATATTAAAATACAGGATACTGTTGACTTAGATTAGACCAAATCTCTTCCTAGTCTTCTTTAAATTGCCATAAATCGAAGTTACAATTTGTTGCTGTTTTGATAAACTCAAGGTGGATGTCTCATAACTGAACGCAGCTGGGTCTTGTCTCATTATGAACTACTTAAAAGGGCCTACAAAGGTTAGTCCATTGCAAATCTTTATAAACCCTTCGCCCAAAATGCATCGAGTTATTTTCCACTAAGGAGAATCAAATTAAGAAAAAACAATTTGAAACCCCAGAGAAATAAGTGGTGCAGAAAATGGATGGATGGAATTAAAATAAATAAATAAATATATATAACATTATTTATATTTATTATGTGTGTATATATATATATATATATATATATATATATATATATATATATATATATATATATATATATCAATCAGGCGTCCTCTAGTTAAATAGTATTGACGTTACTAGTCTTAAAATGCATGCAAATGTCTTTCTAAAATGTATTAAAATTAAATTAACAGGTAAAACAAATCAGAAATACTATTTATTCGTGCTGTAGTACACACTGGCATTAATTTCCCTGCAACAACAATACGAATGAAATAAAAATAATACAAATATAATCAGTATTTCAATTTTTTATTTATTGTATTATTTAATCACTAAGACATTATAAGACAGACAGACAGACAAGTGTGTCTTACTTTAATTATCACCTGCACAGCTAGACTACGTAGCTATTTGACCTTTCTTACCTACGTGACTAGGTAAATGTAGCGTTTTTCAGATTGTTTTTGTTGCTTTCATCCATATATTACCAATTATTATGTAACATTAGGCACAAAATGACATAAGAGAGGGAAAGTAAAAAGCGAGGAAAAAGGAAAAGGAAGAAAAAAAGAAACCAGATAACACAAGAAGAAAAATAATTAAAGAGAAATGGGTAAAAAATAAAGCCAATTCATTAAAATTTGAAATAGTAACAAGTGTTGCCGGAACGCTAGCAGAAAGTACTGTTACTTGATTTATCTCACGATTGGGATATGTTCGATAATGATTTGATTGCCACACACAGGATGGATGTTGGACACTATTGTTCAAAGCGACGCTCACAGACTTTGTGTGATTGCTCAGAACTGTGAGGAGCTTAGAGGGAACATTGGTTGCAACTCATTTGACCTTCTCAAAAACTGTTTACATGCACATCCAACTATTTAAGAAGCAGAATTCACAAGTATTCAACTCAAGAATTGACCAATATTTTCCCAAATAGATTTTCTCCTATACCGCCTTGTAACTTTTCCATTCTTTCTGTATGTCTCATCTCATCCCAGCCATCTCCGGGGAGTGGGGAGGGGACACCCTTAACTGGTTGCCAGCCAATTGCAGGGCACACAGGGACAGACAACTCATTCGCTCATTCACACCTAGGTACAATTTGGACCGGCCAATTCACCTGAAATGCATGTTTTTGGAACGTGGGAGGAAACCGACGCAAGCACGGGGGAGAACATACAAACTCCGCACAGGAAGTTTGGAGCTGGATTTGAAACCACAACAGGTTCCCATGACATGAACTGTGCCGCACAAGCGCTAACCACTGCGCCGCAGTTTTGCCCTCTTTCTGTATGGTGAAATATTAATTACATCCTATTTGAAGCCGCAACATGACCAGGTAAAATGTTAAAATGTGAACATATGTGCATCAATTTTTAGGATTTACATAGCAATAGAGTCCCCGCATCACTCACATCCAAGACAGCTGCAGACGCAAACCGCCATGTCAAGGAAATGCTTATTCCCAGATTTCTAGATTTCCACAACCCCGCTTCCCTAATTAGCCACGGATCTCATGTCTCATGTTCTTGGATGTGGTGTGGGATCTTTTCCCTGAGGATCAAACGGCGGTCATTTGCTCCAAGAAAAAAAAACACTCTTTTGTTTTGGAACAGAGGCTTTCATCTAAATCTATTGGATTCTCACATGGTAAAACCGAAAACAGATTCAGTTGGTATCTTTTCCTAGAAGCTCCCTTCCATCATCACACCCTTTCTCACCACCTTCATGTACGGTAAGTTAACCTAATGTCTACGCTTACCAAATTTACTATGGCTTAAAAGGCTAATGCTAAGTGCAGCCGTGGGTGTGAAGTAACCCCCTCCCATTCCTAGCGTTGGCCAGAACTGGCCTTGGACTTAACAACTGTCCCACTAAGCCCAGCAAGCTGTGCAGCTGCACGCCAGCGTTAAGTTACCAGAAAAGTGAATGACAAGAGCAGGTTGAATGCTAGGACGCCTTACAGAGGTGCACATCACCCAGTGCTGTTTGTATGCGCATGGTGCAGTCAGCGAACACACTAAACGAGAATAATCATGATTAATTAATACCTATTCAATGCAATGCGTGACATTAAATACAAGAATTAATTGTAGTTCAGCCTCTCAACAATTTATTTTATCTGTTGTCCTCTATGGAAGCAAGTATCCTATATTTTGTGCTTTAATCATCATACACATTGAAAGTGGTAACTGAATACGTTTTAAGAAGGTTGTTGATTACAATAGCGATGCTTTTGTCTTATTGTCTGGTTCAGGGGTCACCAACCTTTTTAAAGCCAGCAGGAACTTTTTTTATATTTGGTTTGTTTTATGTTGACTAGCACTAAGGGCTACCTATTTGATATTCACATTTCTTAAACAACAACTTGTTGTGTTATTAATATGTTGTTACTATGTTATTATCATATTATTACCGTTATAATTATAAGAAGTAGAGTTAAAATTGGATCAGTCAAACTTCTAGCCAGTTAGAAAATACATTTCCTAAAAAATCGCAATGACCCATCACTAGTCAGCTACTCAGGTGTTTTCATGGAGCTACCTGGTGCCCACTAGCACCATGTTGGTGACTACTTGCTTTATTTGCGGTTGTTGTAAACAAATCACTAAATAACTTATTATCATTTGTTGATTAAAGTTATCAAAATTCCTCAGGAATACTCAAGAATCAGTATTTTTTTTTGATTAGGTCAATTGATTTGCTGTAATTACATGATTAAATAATTTAACCCCTTAAATGTTGACAAAGACGTGATTTCACCATTTCACTAGTCACTAAAATCATCCTACATTGCATTTGAAAGCTTGGGATTCGGTTATGAAATTTGAAAATGTACTCATCATAAAAACATTACTATCAGTCTGAAACAAGATACTCAAAACTATAAAGGCGACATAGCTCACCAACTACGTCACCTGTTAGTCAGCTGATGAGATGGTTGTCTGCAAGTATGGATATCCAGGACATTCCAGTAAATTACCGTTTAAATATTTACTCCAAAACACACCAAAATGCCGACAGATATTAAAAAAACACCCAAAACATTTCTGCATCGTTAAACGTTCCTTGTTGCAATCTGTTTGTTTTGACACGCAATTAGCATTTATAAATAAACAGAGTCCGAAAATGATTTCCAATATGGCCTTTATCCTCTGACCTTTTGATTGACACCACTCTCGGCCAATAGCAAGCTTTTTTACGGTCCGCATCCTGAGGGCCTGTATTGATACAATGGACATTGCCTCCTTTAGCTTCAAATATCTTTAGCTAGAAGTATCTATCTACCCTGGTCATATCCCTCGAGAAGGGTGACCGAGGGCAGGACCAACACATACATGTGTTATTAGCGAGTAGTAACAGAATCAAATGATGATCAACACATTGGTTAGCCAATGAAATTCAAAAAAGAACGATAAGGAAGATGACGTAGTACATTCAAACAAGACGTGCGTAACGCCGTCGTGTTTTATTTTTACGCACTATTCTTACATGCATGTGTGCACAATAGCGATAGAGAAGTGAAACATTTACAACTCTTTAAAATATCTAAAACGTAGGCCAACGTAAAATACACAGTTGCAAAGTTGTTATAGTTGTAAACTTGTTGTCTTCAAATGGCCACATTTGGCAACAGCTAGATCTACCCTTAGAAAAACGAGTAAAATGCAATGTTTAGTTTTTCAGATTGAGATCGAGATTAACATAATTAGCAAGTAAGGCTTCAAACTATTGTCTAAGCTAAGATGCCCATTCAACATTGAAACTTCCAAAACTGTTTTCTAGAGGCCATATTCAGAAAAGAGACAACTGTAATTTACCAAACACCAAAATCCGTATAAGAAAATTAATGATAAAAAAATTATAATAAACTACTCATTTTCCTCTTTGGACATTTGAAAAGGCTGTACAATATATATATACATAAAGTTATTTTTTAAAGAGAAATGTCATTTTCAGTATGTGCTGCAGGCCACTGGATAATGGTCATGGGCCGCAAATGGCCCCCCCAAAACGTAGTTTATAAACTGAACAAAAACAAAAATGTTCTCAATGGCATATGTGTCAAGAAGACATAAAAGAACTTGACTTCTTTGAAAGTGTGATGATTGAGGTCTTATGTGACATTCTGTGGTTTATCCAAACACTTTTGTGTATTTTTCCACGAAAGTCAGATTCCAAAATCGCAAAACTTAAGAGGGTTATGTCTTCACATGGTTACACTTTTCTTGTACTAGGGTATTTAACTGAGAACTAAACATTTGTTTTTTCCATGCGACATTGAGAAACCTGTTTCTATCCCTCACCTCCTACCCCAGCCTGACTTTCCTGGCTCTGCTCTTATCAGCGGTTCAAAGACGACTATTATGAAAGTGCGGTTCCTGATAAGCCTTGAGCCGCTTACGGGACTCGTCTCCGCTGGCTTCTGCTAACCTATCTGCACGAGTGCGAGGATTGAGATAGTGACGGTGCATTCTGAGCCTGCAAGGAAGATCGGGGGTCGGCCTGTAAAAACATTCCCATGCTGCAGCACCTCCCACCATCCGCCACCCCGAGTATTCAAGCCTGCCAGAAACTTCCTGGCACGCTGCAGGGTACACATACTTAAGAAAATAAATGAGAGAAATAGATGAAACCCTGAGCAAGGATGTTTCAAATCTGTTTTCGGTCAACACATGAGGAAAAAAAATCCCCAGTTCCATAATAGGGAAGAAGACTTCATTCTCTCATCTTTGTCCTGTGTGTCGAATCTAAAGCATGCTACTAGTGATGGGAACTCCGGCTCTTTTTAGAAAACCGTCTCTTTCAACTCTGCTCACTAATAAGAGCTAGTAGAGAAAGGGAGAGATGAGAGATGAGAAAGGAAGAGAAGAGAGAGAGAGAGCGAGAGAGATCAAAAGAGAGGGAAAGAGAAAGACAGAAAGAGAGTGACAAAAACAGATGGACAGTGAGAGAAAAAAGGTACTGAAAACCAGAGAGAAGGAGGGAGGGAAAGAGAGAGAGAGGGAGAGAGAGAGAAAGACAAACAGATAGAAAGAGTGAGAAAATGAAATAGAAAGATAGTGAAAGGGTAAGGGGGAAAGAGGAAAACAGAAAGCAAGAGAAAGACAGTGAGAGAAAGAGGGAGGAAAAAGAGAGAGAAAGCATGAGAGGGATCAATAGAGTGAGAACAAGAGAAAGAGAGAGAGAGATAAAGAGAAAGAGGGAGAGTGGGCAAGAGAGAGAGAGAGAAATAGAGAGAGAGTAAGAGAGTGGGGAGAGATAAAGAACTGGGAGAAAGAAAGAGAGATAGATCAAAAGGGAGGGAAAGAGAAAGACAGGAAGAGAGTGACAAATAGAGAAGGACAGTGAGAGAAAAAAGATACTGAAAACCAGAGAGAAAGAGGGAGGGAAAGAGAGAGAGGGAGAGAAAGACAAACAGAAAGAGTGAGAAAATGAAATAGAAAGATAGTGAAAGGCTAAGGGAGAAAGAGAAAAACAGAAAGCGAGAGAAAGACAATGAGAGAAAGAGGGAGGAAAAAGAGAGAGAAAGCATGACAGGGATCAAGAGAGTGAGAACAAGAGAAAGAGAGAGAGAAATAAAGAGAAAGCGGGAGAGTGGGCAAGAGAGAGAGAGAAATAGAGAGAGAGTAAGAGAGAGAGAAAGAGAGTCGGGAGAGATATAGAACCGGGAGAAAGAGAGAGAGATGGATCAAAAGGGAGGGAAAGAGAAAGACAGAAAGAGAGTGACAAAAAGAGAAGGACAATGAGAGAAAAAAGATACAGAAAACCAGAGAGAAAGAGGCAGGAAAAGAGAGAGAGAGGGAGAGGGTGAGAGAGAGAAAGACAAATAGATAGAAAGAGTGAGAAAATGAAAGAGAAAGATAGTGAAAGGGTAAGGGAGAAAGAGGGAAACAGAAAGAGAGAGAAAGAGGGAGGAAAAAGAGAAAGAAAGCATGAGAGGGAACAAGAGAGTGAGAACAAGAGAAAGAGAGAGCGATAAAAAGGGAGAGTGGGGAAGAAAGAGAGAGAAATAGAGAGAGAGTAAGATAGAGAGAAAGAGAGTGGGGAGAGATAGAGATAGGGAGAAAGTGAGAGGGAGAAAGAGAGAAAAGAGGAAGGGAGAGAGGGAAAAAGAAAGAAATAGAGTGGTTGAAAGAGAGAGAGGGAGAAAGAGAAAAAAAGATAGAGGGATAGGGAGGGTGCTAAAGAGAGACAGTGAGAGAGCATTTCATCATTAACTTCAACCAGCTTGCTCTAAGAGCCCTTTTCGTACACATTTGAACCCTCACTATATGTCACAGGTTCACAGGTAAAGCATGTCTCCTCTTGGGATCAGCAAAGTTAACAAGCAGCTTGTTTGTTCTTACGTTTACTCTCGTTTTAAGGCTTGAACCTGTCTCCTCCTTCTTACATAATCAGCAGGTTCTGCTCTTCATGTGTGATGAATGAGATTTTCCCTCCTTTCAGCTCATTTTTTCCCACTGTTATTCTAATCCGCTTGAACCGAGTCCGTGCAAATAAATACATCTTGGGGCAGATCGCGTCCACTCTTTTGATTTGGGTTTACCTCGAACACGTACGCGCACACCCCTGCGGCTTTGCATGCTGACCACAAGTCTTCTCTAAGCGATGGTTAAGTCAGCCCCAATTCTTCAGGAAGGCGGGCCAGAAAAGTACTTCAGAACACTTGAGCACGCAGGGGAAAAAAAGGTTATAAAACCCAAAGCTCTGAGCAGGCCCTTATCCTTTGTATGTTGACATATGGATGAGAAGACTCTATAGGGTGGCCAATGAGTTTTTTTGTGTTATATAAATATATACAGTATTCATACGTATCAGGTTTTAGGGGTTGGGAAAGCAGGAAACAAGGCAGGCTCCAAACCAAGGTACAAAGTAACAAACAAACAAGTGGTCTCATAACAACTAACAAAATGTCCAAACAAAGAGCAAACAGAACCTGACGTAACGTAACCGTGTCAAAGACAATGACCCGACCACCTCTCCTGTCTGTCTGTCTGTCTGTATATGTGTATATATATATATATATATATATATATATATATTGTCATAAACCGGTACAGGCGGAGGAGCTAGAGGCGTAACGTAACTTTTCTCACACAAGCTTTACTTTACGGGAATGGGGCAGTCATGCACATTCGGAAGAAGAAAGACAGATGTCTGGCGTGGAACAACAGGAAGCCAGAGACCAACGAGATCGATACCACTTACATGAGCCGATACCGGACCGATGGTGTCGATACCGGACAGAACGAGACTGACAGGATTGATAACAGATAGGAGACTGGAGACAGAGATAGACGGGAACGATACCAGACACTGGATACCAGGGACCAATATCAAAACAGGACAAAATAGACGGGTTCGATACCGGACAGGATACAGAAAGAGGATACCGGAGTCAAAACACACGTTTTGCGGTTGCAGAGGTTTGTTGACGGACTAACAAAGGGTGGGTGATATACATACCAGTATATATATGCACACAGTGATACTGCTACATACGTGCACCTCTAAACACAAGAATTTTTATATAAAGTATTTCTAAGGAACAAAAATCTTGTTCCACATACAACGGAAAATCCAAGTCACGAGCATTCCCACTAGAGACCGCTCGGAGCCGCTCACGCTCTGGGCCTCCCAAGTTTTACGCTGAAGCTTATGCATTTCCGTAACATTTTGAGGGGGAGACAAAGACAAATCACCTTGGAGAGTTTGTTCGTTGAAAGACCTCTAGAACTTGAAAGCATTGCGAGTTTAGCTTATAGAGCAAAATAAAGTGATAAATAAAACTTAAAGTTACAGTAACTTCGTTACAGAGACTCCCTCATAATAAACTCACATTCTATTTTTTTATATCATTTATCTTTTTATTATATTTTTAATTTACTATTCGAATGTGTTTCTAGTGATCAGGAACAAGTGTTTTATAGATATTTAAGATTAACTTTGATGCATTTGGGTAGTCGGAAACGGACCAATTAGTTTTAAAATATTTCATATCGGGAAAATGTGCTCGTTACGTGAGCAACTCAAGCTATAATATTGAGTAAATTGTAACCTTTATCTTCTTTGTTCCTTTATCCTCTTTGTTTTCTTTTATTCTCACTGTAAAATATGAAACTGGAGTGCCACGTCCAATTTCGTTGTCACAATATGTTCAACCCATTTTGTAACAATGACAATAAAGGTATATTCTATTCTATTCTATTCTATTCTATGAGCATGATTCTTGAACAAATTAAGCTCCCACAAAGAGGTACCACTGTATCTAGAATTTCCCCAAAGATTCAAACAAGCGTGACACACCTCCAAGATCCCTGCTGAGGCAACAATACATGTCTGCCTTCCTGACCTCTCCGTCTAGCAGTATCCTGCAGATGCACAATGCTCGCCTTAATTACCGGCCTCCGTTCCCGGCAACTATGGCTTAGCCCAATGGTGCCCATTCAAAACCACAATCTCTCCCCTTAGGTGCCCATTCAGACCCCGACACAAAGCCGGCAGTGTCACTCCCTGATCCCTTGACACCGCATCCAGAATGATGTGCCAGCGCTAGCTGGCTTCACAGGGTCCCTGTATGTCCGGCTCCATCCTCGTTCAAAATCACGGCTCCGGCGATTGTCCATCAATGAGCTGGATTCAATGCACCAGAAATAAGATAAGATTTGGAGTGATGAGAATGCACATGTTAAATATGTGAAAGAGCCGTAATTCCCAATCATTCGTCATACATTATAATATAATAATAATAATAATAATAATTTCCTTGTATTGTCATTCTGTGTAACAATGTACACAGAACGAAATGTCGATTGCACCTGACCCGTTGTAGCGAGCCGATGCAGCCGCAGCCAACAGAGGGCGCCGCCGACCACTTTTTAAGTCTTAGGAATGACTCGGCCGGGGCGCGAACCCGAACCTCCCAGTCTCAAAGCGGGCGCCTTACCATCTAGGCTACTGAGCTGGTAAA
The DNA here is from genome assembly GCF_059441175.1 of Urocampus carinirostris. Taxonomy (NCBI): domain Eukaryota; kingdom Metazoa; phylum Chordata; class Actinopteri; order Syngnathiformes; family Syngnathidae; genus Urocampus; species Urocampus carinirostris. The sequence continues at coordinate 28,614,444 of NC_142361.1, forward strand.
CAGTTGTTTGTTGTAGGAGACTAATCCAGTTGATCGACACAGAATGCAATGCAAAAAGAAATACTATGTATATGACCATTATATGAATACAGCTATATTTTGAGGCTTACCAAAAGCCATCATTGCTATGGTTTTTAAGCTGCGCATTCAAAAAAATGAGAAAACCCCCCACAAATATTAGCTAAAAGCTAAAACTTAAACAGCCATTGCCATTGTCTTATCTAAATAAAGTAGTGTCATGATGACTGATTTGGATCACCTGTGCCCGCTCGTTTGACGCCAGCTTCTGTGGGATACCTGATTGGTTCCCTGTCCTTTTTAAGCCCAGTCCTTTTACTCGCCTGTTGTCAGTCCGTCAGCAAACCTCTGTTTCCACAAGGCAAGCATTCTGACTCTGACTCTGTCCCGCTTTTTGCACCCGTTTTTCCACCCGTCCGTTACTGATCTCTCCGTTTGTCTCTGGCTACGACCCGTTTTTGATCCCGACCACGTTTTTGCTCTCCGGTCCCTGCTATCGACCTGTTTTTTCCGTCCTCGACACCGCCGTCTCCCGCTTCGGAAGATCCACTTCCGTAATCAGAGCCCGATCCGATTGTGTGAGCGGCTTGCTTCCCGCGTCCAGCGAGCATGATCGTGGGCGCTGCCCTTCCTCTGTCTATCAACAAACTTGTGGTTAACGCAACGCATTTGGGTCCTGATTCCGTTCTAGTCATGACAGGTAGAGTGATAGAGAGCCAGAGAGAGAGATGGTTAGAGAGCTAGAGAGCTACAAAGCTAGATGGATATATACAGACAGACAGACAGACAGTCGTTTTAGGTAGTCTTTTTTAAATACATCTAATGTTTAAGATACATCTCAATATATGAATTCATATGTTTAAAATGAGCAAAATAGAACAAAAACACATCATAAAAATTTATCGTAAAGTAGATATTAATAAAAACAAGCAAAATTATCTTCCAGTAAAAACATGTTTTTTTTACTTGAAAATGTGAAAATATTCTTTGTAGTGGAGGCACCCAACCTGTTGATTGCTTCTCTCTGTTTCTGGGAATGCTTGGTGCACGCTATTTTGCAAAATCTCATTGTAACTTTTGACATCTAATTAGTGTGATTTGATGGACTTTTGTTACGATAATTGGTTTTGGCAGGGTACAGAGTAAAGTTCAAATGAGCAACATGTTCCCAAGTTTCTTCTAAAACTATTGCATAATGATGACTGTTTCACGGTAATGTTCTTCATAAAATCTTAAGCATTTGGACGATTGAAAAAATGATTATTGATGGAAAGTTCCTCTAATTGGCAGCTTTGTAGTCCCATCTATTGGCTTATTTTTGGATTGGAAAAGTAGAGTTTTTTTTATTTTAAACTGTGGATAAGGATTTGGCATTCAAGCCATAACACGGTCATGCTAAACAATCTGAGAAATTGGACATAGCTCTTGAAAACTATCCTCAGAATACAGTCATCCAACAAAGCATGACGACATTACCCCGTCAAAGAATTTATGTTTTCCATGTGTTTGTCTCTATTTTTGCTGGGCCAACAGCATCATACATTTTTGGACAAATCAAACGGAATTAGAAGGAAAGTTCTCAGAGTTCTTCCTCTGTCGATTTAATGAAACAAACAAAACAAAAAAACTTTCTTCTGGCTCAGCACAGAAAATGTGTCCCAGTACTTTAAGTAATTCAAAACAAAATGTTCTGGACAGTGGTTTGTCTCTTTCTGCCTACTGGGCATGGTGATGTTCTGTGGTCTCTCCATTGGTTACCGTACTTTCCGGGATATGAGGCGCAGCTGAATTGGACAGAAATTTGAATGTGTGCCTTGTAATTCAGTGTGTCTTATTTATAGATAAAATGTGAAATGCATACCAGTATATGATCATTTTTGTGCAATTATTGATCAAGCGAAAAATATAGCTGAACACAATTGCAAACGCAGTGTATGAGATATGAATTTATTATCTTGAAGACAAAGCCACAGAAGTGGAGGATTTGGGATTTTATTAAGAATGCAGATAATTGAGTATTAAAGGGAATATTATTACTTGAATTGTTGTAATTTTGCCGTTCGGTTCTAGTGAATATATTCTATTATCTCTGGTTTGAACTGCACAATCATTTCATTCAATAAATTTAAGAAGTGGAAATCCTTTTGGTCGTGGCTTGTAATGAGCGTTGGATAATCAGATTGATTGAGAATCACTGGGCTAGTGGATAGGATTCAGCGCTCTCCCCGTCGCTATCCGGGTTAGATTCCCATTGCATACAATGTTATACAATTGTGATCAGCGAAATATTTTAGCTGATTAATCAATGCACAAATACAACACTTGTTTATTTTTGTGCAACACTTGCTCTTACGGTAGTTTTAATTCTGCGCGCCTTATAGCCTGGTGCACCCCGCACAGTGATACCTCTTTATACGAGCATCAATACAAACAAGAATTACGAACCACAAGATTTTTTTTTGACAAAAATCTTGCTAAATTACTAAGAAAAATCCAGTTCATGAGCAGTCCCAGAGGCTTCTACTCAAGACCATTCAGGACTGCTCACTGCTTGTGATTGCTTGCTGCAAGCATAAGCTAGTCCAGTTTGCTCATGCAAACTACTAGAGGCAAAAACATTACATTGTGCTGTTAAGTTCTCCTTGTGGGTATGTTCATTTAAAGTTACAGTAACTTCAATTTTGAGTGTACTGTCTGTCAATCTTATACCTGTCACCCTCCGCCAATTGCCCACTGTATTGATGATTTCAAATTCTTCTTATTAAGCAATGATAAACATTACAAACACAAGGCGACACTTGTTTGCTCACAGCAATACAGACTATGAAGAATACCGTGACGATTTTAGCAATCTACGATGATGTAATCATCCGTTACCAGTGGCCTAGACCAGGGGTGGCGAACACGCGCCTCTAGAGCCGCATGCGGCTCTTTGCCTCATCATTTTTTTCTATATGCTGTGGCTCTTTGCCTCGTTTCATGCTTAGTTTTTTTAAATCAACACAAGAATAATACTTGTTGCATTGTAAGGAGAGTAGGGTGTGTTATGGTAAATACCGGTAGTTTTTAATGTGTGTGTTTGTGTGTGTCTGTCTGTCATGGCAGGTCAGTGCGTGGTGTGGCTCTTTGACTCTCACAGTTAAAAATTTCGGCTCTTTGTGTCAAACTTGTTCGCCACCCCTGACCTAGACCATCCCTATTAGAACCAAAAAGGGCAAGATACATTGTGGGTTTTTTTAAGTTTAGTTATTCCCTGAATACAAATTGTTATAGAGTAAACACAACTTCAATTATCAATAGTCGTATAAAATACATATAAATTGATAGGAACAGTATGTGATCACCGCCTTCACTTTGATGCTTGTGGGAGGACGGGAACAGGCCAATTAGTTTTTAATTACTGTAAATTCCGGACTATAAGCCGCTACTTTTTTCCCAAACTTTCAACCCTGCGGCTTATTCAGTGATGCGGCCAATTTATGTCATCTTTCTAACGGCCGCCAGCGGCGCTCGAGTACAAAAGGTAAGATTTAAACTGCAACTTCTTATCTTGTGCACAAGTTAAATTAGCGTAGACATATCCTCATCATGCAAACTGCAAAAAGAAAGGTACATGACGCAACTTTCAAGCTAAACGCAATCGAGCAGTCTGATATAGAAGGAAACAGAGCTACCACACGTGAACTTTACTTTGCTTGTTCTTGAATAAGGGAGAGTGGGACTACGTCTACGTGATAAGATCCCTGTCCCATACTGTAGGAAGACGACTTTGATGAAGTCAGTTATAAGGAGGATGATAAGGACGGTTCACCGTGCTTATTACAATTACGGTATGTTTTTTTAACAGGGCTGTTTACTGTGTTGCGAGCGTGTTGCTAGTAGCGTTTTGCTACCCTTCACAGGAATGGTTTGGGATGAAAGTTATAATATTATTATTAAATCTTTGAAAACTCTCTCGGTGTACCGTCTTTCTTGGTAAATATGTGTAACCATGTATAATATGTATTTGCAACTGTATATTTTTGTAATGTATTTATTTTAGAAACTTATTCTGATATGTTTTGTACGAGCAAATGAGAAAGAAGGGGCGGGGTGAACGCGGGCTGACGGGAAGTGGAATAAAGGTGAGACGTGTTTGTGGACGCGGCCGACAATAGTGGATATATATTTTTCCCACCCTTACCTTTGGAAATATACACTTTTTTCCTTGGATTACTTTCAACGGGCACCCGGACTCTGCAGGTCTGCATTAAACCTTAAGTACCGGTATCATTTACCGTTCATTTAGCCGGCTGTGTATTGTTGACTTTATCGGGTATGGGTTAATTTCGTGTTAGAATTGCCTTTTTTCAATGTGGGAGCATGTGGCTAATATACAGGTGCGGCTTGTGTATGGACAAAATCGGTTTTCCCTCCGAAATCTGGTGGGTGCGGCTTATAATCAGGTGCGCTCTATAGTCCGGAATTTACGGTATTTCATATCGGGAAAATTTGTTCGTATGTAGAGGTACCACTGTCTCATCTCATCTCATCAGCCTTACCGCTTATCCTCATTAGGGTCGCGGGGGAGGTACCACTGTATGTGGACAAAATACCTCAATAGACTACTTCCTGGGTGTGCGCCTTATGATCCGGTGCGCCTAAAAATACCGTATATTAAAAAAACGTTTTGTAACCGCTATCCTCACAGGATATTACTTCGGCGTGAATATCCGACCTCCGACCTCCCTCCCCCGCTTTCTTCTCGGTTTCAGGCGAGCCATCTCGGCGACAGAGTTCCTGCAGGCCGTGAATGGTCCAGGACCCCGGTGACACTGTTGCTGTGTTATGCACACAAGCCACACAGAGGTTACTGTGCAGTTAATCACTCCATGTGTTGCCGGGAAGCGAGAGGGAAGATACAGTATATTCAACAGACGAGAGGAAATACTGTATTATTAAGAGGCGTGTTAGAAATTAAAGGAATTAGGTATGAGTGTAAGTATCATTGGTGTAATTTACGTTGAAAGATTGATGAGCAACTGAGGAAAGAGATTCTTTATTGGCTTCAGTAAAACGGAGTCTGGGTTTTATTGCTGCCTTTGCAGACTGATGAGAAGACCACAGAAAGAATGTTTGGAGCTTAAATACAAATTTAAGACCATTTCAACTAAATATTCCTAGTCAGAATTATGCATGTATTATGTAGTTTTAGGCAATGGATGTCTCAAAACTATTCCTCAAGTTGTATGGCTGCACGGGAAGGTTGTTAAAACAATCCCTGTTCACATAAAACTCAATTCTTATGCTGAGCCTGTCTAGGGAAATGTAGTGCACAGGACACAATCTGTTTGTACTATGAGGTGGGGTTTGAATTCTAGGTATGCTTTTTTCCACTGTTTTCTGACCCTTATCACACACTCCCATTTTCAGTAAAATAAGGTGCACATTCATTTTTTTTATATAAAAAATGATTAACCAACGATCTTTGCCCCATTGTTGGAATGTTTTGGGAATTCTTTTTAGGATTTCTCAGTAAAAAAAAAAGAAAACTAGGACTAAAAATGTGGAAAATCCTATGATAGAGGATTTGTTTGATTTGGTTGAAATGTTACAATTTTCTAACACTTGGTTGATAATTTTGCTCATTTTGAGTGTTACTTTTCTTGTTTTGAATACAGTTTTTCATGTTGGTAATTATTTAAATATTCTTCATAATTTAGTAGAGATCTGAATATAAATAATTAAGAAGCACTGTACTAGTGAAATAAATATAGTATAAATACAGTAGAAAAAGGAAACAATCCATAAAATAAGCAGAATTTTCTACTAAGAGAGGTGGATGACTATTTTTTTTTCCACTTTTCAATAATACTTTTTTTATCTTGGTAAATATTTAATTGTTTGTCGTGATTACAAGAGAAATAAAAGTATTAAAACACATTAGGATAAGAAAAAAATATATATATATTTTCCCATAAAAGGAGTTGATTTTGCTCATTTTGAGTGTCATTTTTTGTTATTTTTGATTGTATTTTTCTTACTTTTTCGTCTTATCATTCATTTTTACAGTTTAACGTAGGAATAAGACAAAATATATCGTTAAATTTGCTTGAAATTTGCTGAATTTTCCGCCTATGGGAAAATATTTATTTACAGTGCAGTTGAGTACAAAGAGCTTTGACAAAATAAAGTAGTATTGCCATTATATGTAAAACTCTAGAACAGGGGTCTCCAACGTGGTGCCCAAGGGCACCAAGTAGCCCCTTAAAAACACCTGAGTATCCCGCAGACAGGTTCTGAAAATAGCTCACCGTTGTGGGTTATTGCAATTTTCTACTAAATTTGATTTCTAACTGACATGATGCTTTAGTGGTTAACAAAACTTTTAATAATTTTGCGACCTGGTAATAATAAAGTATCAACGTAGAAATCACACAAGTTGTTATTTTAGAAATGTATATCAAAATTGTAGCCCTTCGACCCAAACAATTACGAAAAGTCGCTCACAGCTTCAAAAAGGTTGGCGCCCCTGGCTCTAGGACAGGGGTCGGGAACCTATGGCTCGCGAGCCATATATGGCTCTTTCTATGAGTATCTGTGGCTCAGCGACCAATTTGATTGCATGCAAAATTTCTCCATCTTGTTCAAAACCGGCATTGTCTATCCTATTCAGGTACACGTAAAGACAAACCAAGGCCAAATTTGAAGGCAACACTTCGCAGTATATATAGGGCACGTTTTTCACTACAATTTACAGTCAAGGTGTCACACAAAAAAAGGGGGAAAAAACTCGTTTTGGCTGTACAACGCTAAAGAATCCTTTATTTAAAAGTTCACTATATAATCTGTGTTGGGTGTTCAGATACTTTATGATGAATCCACAGAACTGTAAATACGCCAAAACACCGGAAGAGAACTTAGTTATTTGATTGGGTGAGTGGGAGGGATGGGTGGAGCTATGCAAAAAGTACAAGCATTCCCTCCCATCTCTCGCCAAAGGTAAGCACATAAGGCTCCCTATTCTCAGAATGTTGTGACGTTTTTACAAAATAAATGCTTGCATCTGGTTTTGAAACCAATATGTATGAAAAAAAGGGTCAAAAGGAGTTTAACCAATCTTGAGTAATTGCAAGAAAGAGACAAGTTTAAAGTGGTCTGTTTGTTGAATTTGGGACAGAGGCTCTGGCATTATTCTCTTTTCATAATTTTTATCAAATCATCAAAAATAAATGTGCTGAAGACTAAGCTTTTGTCTGGGGCGCCGGTTTAGCAATTTAGTAAATTTGTCTCATAATATATGGTGTGGCTCTTTCCCAAAATAAAATTAATATTTTTTGCTTTTATGGCTCTTTGAGTCAAAAAGGTTCCCGACCCCTGCTCTAGGACATAGTGTCATTCAAGCAATTAATGTGTCCCTAACAGAGAATTTAATTATTTACCTGATCACTTCCTGCTTGGAGTGCTAATGCTTGTGCCAGCTTACACACCTCTGAACCGTGTGGTGCCTCTCAGAGTTGATGTTGAGTGTCTCGGTTAAGAAAACAGGAAGTGTGGCGATTGTTGTCTCAGCAAAAAGTGAGCGGAAGAATGGGATTTCTGGTACAGAACACAAACCAGCTGGCAGGAAACCACACTTTTTTCTCATATCATTCTACAAGCTTTGATTTCCTATCATGGGAAGTGTCCTCACACTGCTTTCCTTGGCTCTCTTTCTCCGAACTTGTCTTGGGCCTTCAAATTGTACCCTCCCTTTTATGCATGAGCGAGTGTGTCAGAGAGAGAGATACTGAATCTGAATCTGCGAATAACAGCCATGCAGAAGGGGCCTAGGGGCTTGGAGTGATCACGGGTGTAAAATGCAAAGCACTCTCTCATGACAGTCGTGTTGAAAGATTGTTTATGGAGAAGGATCAGAAAAGCGAAGGAGTGCGGGGATAAAAGACAAGGCGAGAGAAAACAGCTGGTGAACAAGAATGTAAATAATTCCAGCTCGGTGGGTGACGGGGGTTGATTAAATAATGATTGTACGGGCCAATCAACAGATGGAGGCTCTGTTAAGGGCCTCCACTATTCCCCACCACTTTGGAGTCTAAAGCAAGCATGTCAAACACACAGCCAAAAGCCGGATCCGGCCCGTTGGATGATTTAATCCGGCCTCCCATAAAGTTTTTAATATGTAAAAAAAAAGCCCCCTGGTCTTTTCTATTAAAAATTGTGAATTGTTTTTAAATAAATACAAACCAAATACTCACTCCGGCCGCTAGGGGGCAATGTTGAGTTTTTAGAGTGTGGTGAGTTAGTTCAGGTGTGCATTTACTCAACTGTTAAACAAAACCAGTTAACACATGCTGTTGACTTTAAAAAGTGGTATATTTTATTGCACACTCTTATTTTTACACGCAAAACACATTACGTCTCTCAAATATTAATAAAAAAAATACATCATGAGCTTGTTTAAAACCGGAATTGGCAAAATTGTACTAAAAGTAGAATCAAATGTTATCGTTGGAGCGCACAAAGAGTTCGTCTCGCTTAAGATAAAGCAGCCGTAGACTAAAATACCAATCCCGAGTCAAGATTTTTTTTAATTAAAATTTGAAAAAGCGATTTAGGGGGCAAAAAGCAGGTATGTGAATGTGATGGTATTTAGAAAAGATCGCGTGTCATCCATAATCATAATATATTGGGTAGGTTAGTTACTAATGTAACCTAAATAATAAAGCCTGATACGGAAAAACAAAGTGAAGAATTTGGACTTGACATTCTTTTACTGATCCGGCCTGCCTGAGAACAGAAAGTCTGGATCCAGAACCAAACAGATTTTGGTCTAATGTTTATTGTTAACACTTTTTTTTAAACTTTATTACCTTTACAAAGTGAGGAAAAGCTATCTTAAGTTCTGATCTGAGAAAAGAAGAGTACGGTATGCCAAAAGTAGATCCAGCCTTCCACTGCGTGACAAATGATTGCTGAGACTGTATATGCTTTCACACCGCTCAAATGGATTCCTAAATTGAGATAATAAGACATGTCGGACAGAAAGATTTGCTTATACAACAGACTTCATGTCAGTTTTCAGGTTTTACCGTCTCATCTCCGCCAAAGTTCTGCTCCAAGTTAAATGAGAATCAAACCAAAATGCTTTCAAAAGGTTCTTAAAACCAGGTATTATTTCTACAAAGAAGAAGAAAGAACCATCTTGGACATTTCGCTCTTCATATTTAAAAGATTTTGATCCAAAATGGCACTTGGTTCTAGTCTTATTCTCAATGTTAGATTGACATGTTGCTGGCTTTAAAACAATGCTTCGATCCAGATACAAATTGTCCACGCATTGTCATAAATTTCATAATACGCTATGAAAAGTTATACTTTTATGATTTACTCAGGAGTGTGATCGTGAAAAAAAAAATGGTTTTGACATCTATTTGACCCGAGGCTTAACCAAAACAGATGTTGTATGTCCGATTATAAGTACTCTTCACACAACACATAAAACAGGTAGAGCAAAGCAAATGAATGCTAAGTCAGAATATAACACTACGTATTTATTTCATTTTAAGTATTATTTTTCTTGTCGAGTTGTCAACATATTTCCAAGCATATTTCTGTATAAAACAAAAGTCCTTTGTGTTTGAAAAATGCGCAAACTATGAACCAAGTTGTCGACTGAAGATGAGTTGTTTATTATTGACTTGTTGTTTATTAATGATTGATGAAAAAGTGTTAACTTAAAAGGGTGAACTATGCAATACAAACAGAGCAAGTATTTTACAAACCAACTCGTTATTGTATTTTACCCCTCGGGTATGTAATAAAAACAATCAAATCAGTGTTGCAAAAGAGTTGTGAAATTACCCGAGGCAGAGTGGCCAACTTTTTCAAAGGAGACTCGGACAAAAATAAACACTGTAAGAAGGAAAAACAACTATGCCGCATCTGATTAAAAAACAAAAAGAAACACCAGGTTTCATAATTTGTCAATTGCCCTAACCTGCGCTCACTCTTTCAGCCTCAACTGCCACTCGTTCCCTAATTAGTCCTTCTCCTATTTAAACACGTCATTCTCGTTCACTCCTGGTCAGTCTGTCTGCAAACCTCAGGGCATGCAAGGCAAGCACTTTTGATCCCAACCAGTTTCCTATATCGATCCCCGAATCAAGCCCTGTTATCCTGTCCCGGCTACCCGTATCCTGATTCTGTTTCCTGTATCGATCCCTGATCCAAACTCCGTCCTACTGTCCTGGCTACCCGTATCCTGATTCTGTTTCCTGTATCAATCCCGGATCCAAGCTCCGTTCTGGTTGCCAGACAGTCGCAGGGCAGACTAAATAACAAAAGAACATATATGTCTGGAGTCAAAAAAAAGCCTTAAATAAGTCTTTTTTAAATCAAAATGTAAAAAAAAATGGCTACATACGTTAAAGGTACTCATTTATTATTTATTCTAAACATTTTGCAGCCTTGAAAAACTGTCCCGGCTACCTGTATCCTGATTCTGTTTCCTGTGTCGATCCCCAATCCAAGCTCCGTTCTCCTGTCCCGGCTACCCGTATCCTGATTCTGATTCCTGCATTGATCCCCAATTCAAGCTCCGTTCTCCTATCCCGGCTATTCGTATCCTGATTCTGTTTCCTGTATCGATCCCCGATCCAAGTTCCGTCCTCCTTTCCCGGCTACCCATATCCTGATTCTGTTTCCAGTATCGATCCCCGATCCAAGCTTTGTTCTCCTGTCCCAGTTACTCGTATCCTGCCCAATTCTGTTTCCTGTATCCATCCTCGATCCCTAGTTTCCCGCTCGTCCGGCTACCCGACATGTTCCGATCTCCGACCACGCGTCGTTCGCGAGGGCTTCCCGCTCCTCCTGCCCAGCGAGCACCAGATTGCTATCTTTTTCCTCTAACCCTGACTTCCCCGATCCTTTAATAAAGCACTGTGTGAAACGCTACGCATTTGGGTCCTCTGCAGGTACTGATCGTGACACCAGGGTGCCATGATGGATTGCCATAAAGTCCATTACTCAAAACACACACATTTGGCAGAGCCGTAAATGAGCCAAAAGTGTGATCTTCCTTTGGTGTGAACATCTCCCAAAATGTTGACACTCTAAAAAGGAGATAATGGCCACCATTTGCCACACAACACTGAAGGCTGCTGAAATGATCTCGACTTAAGGTGTGAGACTGTTCTAAGCCTGGTAGATGATTAGGATGGCTTGATCGAATTTCAGTAGAGTAATAGATACCACATACACAATATAAATCAGGGCAAATTCCGACATCTTTAAAAAATATTCAAATCCCATCCGGCATCGTGACAGATCAGTCAAAAAGAGCATTAGCATGCCGCCATAAAGGACAATGCTGTTTTTGTGATTGCCACATTGAGATACTTTTAACCATGCTCTTCCCGTGTACCATTTGTCTTACTTTCAATCTTTCAAGAAAAACAACAACCAATTTCATGTAAGAATGAGGAAAGCCACTATCAATCTCTATTGGGGAAAAAAAACATTGGAGTTTTGTAAGCTGAGCTTATCTAAGTTCAAAATTCCTTTTTAGAAACTTGAAACCAAAAAAAAGAAGTTATTTATTTTGGGTAAAATACTACTGCCCCGCGACCCTACTGAGGATAAGCGGTGCAGATAATGGATGGATGGATGGATATTCCTACTCTTGAGCTTGCTAGAATGAAGAAGCAAGCCTTGTTCAGCTAGTACTTTCTAGTCACACAGTAATACATACATGCCAACCCTATAATATTAAAAATTCTAAGATGCTATCACACACTTTATTTTTACACGCAAAAAAACAATCAATCTCCAGGATTTAAAATAAACAAACATGTGCTTGTTCACAACAGAAAGTTGCAAACTTTTACCAAAACGGAAATGTATTTATTAACACACAGAGAATTAGTCTCACCTTAAGATAAAGCAGCCATAGACTAAAATATTAGTTTCAGTCATGATTTTTTTTCTGGTTCTTAAAAAAAAAGTGGTAGAATTTTATTGTTTGTGTTAGGCGTTTTTAAAGGGCAAAAACATACAAGCTGCAGTGTTGGCAGCTATGGTAATGCATTGTTAATATACTCATACACTTTTATCACTTATCTCACCAGTTCCAAATAAAATAATGTAAAAATAAGAAAAAAAAAGGAAATTCTTATGGTCGCAGCCATCTTATTTGTCGGGACTATAAATCAATACATGAACCTTGAAAAAGTAACAGGATTTCTGTTGAGTGAGTACAATTTATGGTAAATAACAGAATCTTTAAATAATAAATCATAGATCAACTTGATTTGCTCACGGTTTCATTTTCCTCATGTTGAGCTTTTTGAGTTTTTCCTTGCTCTCATGTTTTAGAACGGGGGATGGTGTAATAATAGTCTGTGGTTTGCAATAATATGTGGTCTGTGCAGCCCTTTGAGACTCTTTGTGATTAAGAGCTATACAAATAAACATGACTTGACTTGACTTTGATCACGGTTAATCTTAAATTATATTGGGATACAAATAATTTATATTAGTTTGAGAGAGGGTTCAGAAACTGAAAAGAGCCATTAAAGACTAAATAACATCCATCCATCCTTCCATTATCTGCACCGCTTATCCTCAGTAGGGTTGCGGGGGTGCTGGAGCCCATCCCAGCAATCATCAGTCAGTGGGCAGGGGACACCCTGATCTGGTTGCCAGACAGACACAGGGCAGACTAAATAACAAAAGAACATATATGTCTGGAGCCAAAAAAGAAGCCTTAAATAAGTCTTTTTAAAATCAAAATGTAAAAAAATGGCTACATACATTAAAGGTACACATTTATTATTTATTCTAAACATTTTACAGCCTTGAAAACCGTCAAGATTGTTTGTTTGATGTTTGTCCTCTTACAAGCATTTTTGAAAAATTGCAATGTCCTAATGCATTCCAATGCTACTTATTTTGTTCGCAGCAGAGTTTATCAACCTCAATTTAAGTGTTTACGTCTTTCAAATGACATTTTTAGAGTCTTTAAGATTTGTCCAGCTAGGATAGGTGGTATCATGTGAAGGGAGGTGTTTATTTTTGTGTTGATGACTGATTTAGAAGTATAAAAAAAGGTATGTGAATGCGTTAAATATGTTGCCAATCATAAACAGAAACAGACCACCCATACACAACCGTAAACTAATTTATCCATGAGTTCATGACCAAACGTAGGAATATGTCATTCCGTGCATCACTTTGGCCAACTGTTGGAGGGCTTATTAGGTCCGGGAGTTGAAGCAAATCATGAGTGCAAGTGGAAGACATCTTGGAAAGCGGCCAAGGCGTGGCAGTGACGGCGAGGGGCATTCTGCTCATGACTGGGGGAGCGACCTCATTTTCCGAATAAAAGCCAGTTTACATAACACCTCCGTCCCCGGGACGAGGGGGAGCGCCCGGGCTGCCAGGCCTGTGGTTTTCCCTCGACTATCAATAACCATTGTCTCCACTCCTCCATTAGTGGTTTCAATGTTAACATGTTATTACCTTAAAAAAATGCTCTTACAATTTAAGCCATACATAAATATTTTACTGGCGTCAACTGTTTAATTGCCTTTCACTCAAAGCCAAGTATTGGAAACGATATCCAAACGCCACTCAACGCAAGAACAGTCAAATAAAATGTTGATCCAAAAGAATGACTGTATTCAGTAAGCAATAATTTAACAGTTTGTTTGGATGACAACGGTTTGGTGTACATTGAAAAACACATTCGCAGCCAGGCCTGTGAAAATGAAATGGAACTTTGGTGTACATAGCAGTCTTTGAATGTGTTAAACATGGACTGCATGAAAACCAAAGAATTGCTAATCGGTTGGCCAGACCACTTTGTCATTATAGTGGCTTGCAGGTAATAGTCAAAGTTTCACAGCGCGATTGGAAGGTAAAGTCAAAGACAGGAGAGCCAAGAGGCCGTCAAAAGATGAGAATTGTTGATGAAGTGTGTAGGTGTGGACGTAGTTCGGAGACTTTGTGGCATTTTGAATTATTGCTGGCAGTTTAACAACATCTGAAACACAAACCAGAAGGCATCTTGATTTGGAGTTTGACCCTGGAATGCTGACATCTTTGGCAAGATTGAGTCCAAGGAATCTTCCAATAACATTGTCTGGGATTATTTAAAACAGTATTTCAATGTATCAATTTAGGACGCGTTCTAAAGTCGATTTTATGTGTTTCTCAGAAAATGTTTGATAGAGATACAGAAAGGATAACAAACATGCAAGATTATGTATTGGAATTGCCTCAACGGGAAGAGTTGCAGTCATGTGATTAATACTCACGTCTGCATCTAGGGAAAACCAAGGGGAATGCAACTTGTTACTCTCAGCCAAATCCCCATTAGAGTGGTCAATAGATGATCTAATTCCAACACATTGGACTTTGGCTTTGCGCACAAAATATTTCATCAGAACACACGTCTTTTACGGACCCCCGGAGACCAGCCATCATATGTCATAAAGCCAAGTCAAAGAATTTAATCTCACATCTGTTTTTCGTTACTCTTCCATGCAAAAGAAACATAGCACCGGTATTTGCCATTGCACCTCACCAAGGCAATGGGAGAGGAATGAGTCGATCGGAGAGAAAATGAAGGAACCAGAAGTTATAATGAAAAACGACTTGGTGTGATATATTTGATACTAAGGCCTAGTGAAATCAGATCATTATGAGGCTAAGTTACTCACCAAAAAGTTTTGGCTTTACAAATCATATTACTGGACAGTAAAGGGAGCACCTGTAACATCTGCAAACTTCATTCAGAGTTCCTACAGAGGAAGTTACTGTATTTGAAGTTACTTTCGCTTGTCGCGCTGGAGGAAAGACAAACCACATCTCAAAAAATCCCTTGACATTCTTTAAATTGGATACACATTTTTGACTTGGAGAAACTGAATTTTTTTCAGCTGAAATTAGTTGGCCTTTTACTTAATTCAAACCGATAACTGAAAACATTTTTTATTAGTACAGAGTGCTCACCCACACATTGTGCGAAATTACACAAATAAATAAATCGTTTGTGAACAAACCACCATTAAATAAAACAGTGTCTGCGAAGCAGTGGTTGAAATTGTATTCCGACTGTGTTCACAAGGGTCCAAATGTTCTACACTGACCGCAAATGGGAGGGGATTTTAGAAAAGTCTCACAAAAAGTCTCTTGATATGTCTCTGGACACTTTTGGGAAAAACAGGTTGATAAAACAAATATGAACAGTGTCAAAAAGTCACTCAGTTTGCAAAGCTCTTTATGACCCGCAACTTGACCTTGGTCCAAAAAATGAACGATCGGCATTAATTGGAGCAAATAAACTTTGTTTTTGCAAACAATAAACTAGTTTTGTTTGACAAGTCTACAATGTGCTATGCCTGAAGCTAGTTTTATTGGGAAATTGCCTCCAAATCAAGATGCCTTCTGGTTTTTGTTTTTTTAATGGCAATTAAAGTAAAAATCTCCCCTAAATTATCTCATAATATTATTATGAGGTACATTACAAGCCTCTAGTTTTCACAACAGAACGTTTTCGTGTTTTTAAAATATGAGTTACGAAGCAATAGCCCACTGTTTTTGGGAATACTATCAGTTGAAGATCTTAAGCTAAAAAACGGTGGACAAGGATGGGTCTTTAGCTGAAGCTTCAGCATAGTGATGCCATCTCCACACAACATCATTCTCAGAATGTATGCCCCCAAGTGACGGGGAAAAAAAATAGTTGATTTTATTTTTAAACTCATAAGTTACAAATTTTATCAGTCCATCCATTATCTTATCTTCAGTAGGGTCGCGGGGGTGCTGAAGCCCATCCCAGCCATCATCGGGCAGTGGGCAGGGGACATCCTGAACTGTTAGCCAGCCAGTCGCAGGGCACACAGAGACAGACAACTCACTCGCTCATTCACACCTAGGGACAATTTGGACCGGCCAGTCAACCTAACATGCATGTTTCTGGAATGTGGGAGGAAACCGAGTGCCCGGAGGAAACCCACTCAATCACAGGGAGAACATGCAAACTCCACACAGGAAGTTCAATTTCATGACCTCAGAACTGTGCCACACACGTACTAACCACTGTGCCGCCATGCTTACAAATTTTATATTAATCAAAATTCTGTGTTTGGACTGAAGGGGCCATTATGAGATTTTGTTTTTAGGAAATCCCTAAGGTTGACTTGAAATTATTGTTTTTTGGTTGAACACAAGTAGGGAGGGTAATAACCAGTGTCTGAAACAACGTCTGCCCGGATGCCCGAGGCATGCATCTTTCACGTCGGGCGTACAACTTTTCAAAACGTCTCCGCCCGGGTAGCCGACAACTTTCTCAGATCAAACGTTTGCTTTATTCCGATTTTGAAATCTTTATTCGGTTTGGAAATTTCGGAATTTCTGTTTGTTTGGCAATTTGCATACTCGGCAGCCGATCAGAAGCCTGCATTGAAAAACTTTGTGCTTCCGGACTTTCCCAAGCGTTATAAGGTCGTGCATTTGCATATCATTTTCCAAAGTAGACGCACGGAGAACACAAGAAAAATGAAGAAGTGGTTGGGAATCAAGCCAAAACCTCAGCCCCAGATGAAATATTCAAAAGAAGCTAACAAAATGTATGATGCTACAAAATGTAAACGTACATTAAAAGCATCGTGGAAAGAGGAGGCCACGTGGCTAGTAGCAGACGATGCAACGCAAAAATTGCATGAATGAAGATGAGTAAATACAGGTACATATTGATGGCAGATGGAAAACAGCGATGTCATATACATGCAATGAATGTTATAAGTAGATTTATACTAAACTTAATCTTAAAGTGTTGTTGTTATATAGTCTGATTATCAGTCCTTAATACTTTGCAAAAATGTTTTTGTTTTATTTGCGATTAGTTGTCTTATTGTGTTTCAAGCTGTGAAAAATGGGGCCGGCAACTTTATGACGGGGCAGGCAACTTTTCAGAGTTGTCTGCCCTGGTGTCCGGTAACCTTTTGTCATGAGTTTCAGACACTGTAATAACCCTTTTATTGAGAATGTATTCATACTACAATCTCGAACAAATCTGCTTTCATTTTTAAAGCATCCATAATTTACTGTTAGATTTTTGATAATCTTGACTGCTGATTGGCGACAAGATTAGTCCCTGGGGCTCTGCCAAAAAAAGCTTGGACCATTACACACAAATGAATCAGAAATAAGCACTTAAAACGAAACAGATACATGAAATCCATTTGACTAAATCGGAAGGCACAGCTGTTCACATTAAAGCACTAAATGATGAATGTATGCAGTAATTCACAACTTAACCCCTTGAATTAGCCCAAGATTGTTAATTAGAAGTGCGGTGACGAATGATTCCTATTGGCCGTTTGAACGCATCACAGTCAAGAGACGGGCACAAATATACACACGCACTTGCACACATGACTTCCGAAGACAGAGGCCAGCCTGTTTTACAAGTAGGTCAGAGCAGAGATAGAGAGGGCCAGCGTGAGTGGAGTCAGAGAGAGGCTGCTGCAAGGTCGGCTTTAAAATGTGTGGATCAACAAAGGAAAATTAAAGAAAAACACAGACTAAGTCATTTTACAGGAATAATTACATGTAGCCATCGTGTAATGCTGATCTTTCTGCATGTGGTTGATGTAATTCTGTAAATGGGGCTTACCTGAGGGCAATCTTTGATGTAATGGCCCTTGTTGAAACACAGGTGGCACAAGTAATTTGGTGGCGGTCTTTTATTGGGCTTTCTGGGTTCTGAAGAGAGGGAGAGGTCTGAGAAGTGGTCCGTCAGCGAGTTCAGTCCATCCACGATGTTGTTCAGGGAACCGTAGGGTGATACATTCTTATACACGTTGTTGTTTAAGGCCTAGAGAATAGAAGTGATGTATCAGGTTAGGCTATATTACAACAGTATCGAGTGCTGTATCAAACAAAACAGGTCCAAG
The DNA here is from genome assembly GCF_059441175.1 of Urocampus carinirostris. Classification (NCBI taxonomy): domain Eukaryota; kingdom Metazoa; phylum Chordata; class Actinopteri; order Syngnathiformes; family Syngnathidae; genus Urocampus; species Urocampus carinirostris. The sequence continues at coordinate 28,632,401 of NC_142361.1, forward strand.
ACCACAATTTCACAACGACAACTGATAGATATTAATTTTAGATTTAAATCTGAACACACGTTTATAAAACCATTTATACAAGAATAGAATAGAATACAATGTGTTTATTGTCAGACATTACAACGTTGTGTACATTGTTCACAACAAGATGTGACACTTCAGGATAAACATGTGATAAAATGGTAAATTATAGGAAAAAAATGAATAAAAATACCATAATAAAACAAATATTTATATAATTTGATATTCTTTTACAGTTTTGTGTACTTGTTTAGAATGGTGATGGCTCGGGGGAAGAAACTATCTTTGAGTCTGTTAGTCTTTGTTTTAAGTGACCTGAAGTGTCTGCCAGAGGACAGCAGATAAAGGAGGTGGTGGCCACGGGAGAGAAGTACTTAATAACTGAATTAGCAATAAATTCTCTAGACTCGGGAGAGAGTTACCAATGAATTTCCTGGGTTTTGTTCATGATTCCCCTGTCTGTTGCTTTGCACCAAGCATACCACATCGTGAACATTGTGAATCAACAGTTCTGGAGTGCATGCAATCAAGAAACCTGGAGTAAGACCACCTTTTCTAAACTAACTTTGGTTCAAGCCAACTGAGAAACAGAAGAAACGTTTGACTTACCTAGCGCATCTTCAAAAGTGATGGCTTAGCAATCTCACAGGTACATTTTATTTAAGTGTACAAATCCATCATCTGATTTGTTTGACCTGAAGTTTACTAAACTGAGACATCTATTTGAGGTTGTTTCAGTTGCGTTAACTTCAAAGCTCTTACAGTTTATCTGAAGTGTTCACATATAAAAACCTTGAATACTCAATTTGACCGTGCCGGGAAAGCCAGGTACATTCATAAAATCAATTACTATTATGCAAAACATTTGGCATTAAAAGCAGTCCTTGGTGGTGAATCTGACAAACACAGTTATTATAATTCTGGAATTCACTTGAGCCTGACTAAGGCGTGCTCTTTTTCACATTTGAAGATTCTGTATTTAATAAACAATTTCCTTTGCATGTGTTCCCTCCAATTTCTGCTGGACAAAAACAAAAATGAAAAAAACACTACACGAAGGCTTGATTTTTTTTTTTTCTTATTAAATTCAGAACATCTTGCCAGGGTCTCAGCTGTGCTCATGAGCTTGAAAAGTACGAAGCAGGTTCACAGAGGAGAAGAACAGAATTTAACAGGGGATGAGTCATGGTAAACAAGACAGGAGGTATGTTGCTTCGCCAGCCTGCAGAACTTCAGCAGTGTCACCAGATGCTGCCGGCCGTAAACAAGCGCTGGTCAGTTTGTGTTGTGGCGGGGACGCATGCCGCTTGACCCAGGTGCAAGACTGAAAATGCCACCTGAATATAAATAGCGGGACCAAAACAGCCCAGTGAGTTTCATTTCCCTTATGGTGTTCTAAAGAAAAGCTGTTTGGATCACATGAACATCACTCTTCCAAAACTGTCCTTGGGTCATCTCATGTCACCATTGACAGATGACCCGAAAACACATTGGAGAACATGAGAGGTTCGAACTGCACTCGGTGATTCAATTTACTAGATTCATTAGCCTTTACTGCAGAAAGCTTAAGCTCCATTATTTTTAAACGTGTGTCACTATGACACATAAATCAATTGTAAGGTCAAGAATGGAATGGACTTAACACACAAAGGCTTGAGCCAGTTCCAAATTGGGTTCAGGAGAAAAGCAGTCTTGATTCTTTTAGTTGCAGTCTTGGGATAAGTTCTGTTTATTGACCTCATTGTCAAGTAAACAATTTTGGGCCAAGGCGAAAGAAGTCTCAAGATATTGCACGATTCTCAGAAACAAATACAACAGTTGTAACTGAATTTGGGTTTTCAACTTGACCTGAACGAGGAAAACTAGACCGGTACAAAATTGGAGTCTTGAATCTTCAAACATTTTGCATGAAATTAAGATTCAGCCAGAACTATCAATTCATCAATAGTAAGTCTTGAAAACTTAACAGTCTTTTTGTTTCAACAAAATTGATTACAACTTGCTAGTTACCTTTTCTGAAAAATCTAGGCCTTCAGATCAAAAAATCTTTGGACCTTCATGAAACTTGACATCTTATAAAATCTGCTGTTCTGCAATAAACTCAACAATTTACCTATAAAATGTTGAAGCCTTTAAATGTTCCTGTGACAAATACGTCAAATTCCACAAAGCAAAACTCTGAGAGTGGGTTTGATGAGATCCACAGATCAAATTAATCCTCAACACAGAGGGTGGACCAATTTTTTTGGCATCTGCCCTGGTGTCTGGGAAGTAACGTTGCTGTTTAATGTTGCACTGCACAGAAACCTAAAACTTGGCAAACTGACCATAGTTCCATTCCAGATCTATATATCCGCAGCCCGCTTGCCGTGGGCTCTCTAATCAGCTCCAGCTTTTCAGACCATGCTCATTTATTACATGTTATCGCTATAAATCAAGCATCACAGTCCAGTCCAATCTCAGGTTTTCCGTCTGCAAGGCCTTTCAGCCACGAGTATAACTATGTTTGCGTTACCACACAAGTGTTTGTTTGCGCGTGTATTTTGCTCATTTGTTGTTGTGCTCCGACAAAAACAAAAGTTTATTGTTTGCTTCTGCCTTGTAGCTGATGGAGCAAACCAAAGTGATTTCACACAAACTTACGTGGGTATGCAAAGAGAAAGCGTGTCAGATCTAGCACATTTCAGTTGTGTGTTTGTTGATGGATGTGGACGTCAGGCTCCATAAAACCTAGTAAATAATGGGCCATGCAGCAGGGTGAGATAAGGATTTGCTTTCCCAAATTTAGGCTCATAGTGTCGGAACATCAGGGGGGCAGTCACCCTCTTGTTGTTTTAAAACCGGAGCTGTTGCGCCAGGTGGGTGACCCGAGTTAGGATAAAACTGCAGGAAGTAACAAAGGAAACTGCTGTAGGTTAGGGTTAATTTATCTCGGAAACAAAAACAGAACGATGGTAACGATATATTGCGTGAGTATGTCTTTTGGAATCAAAACTTCAGGATCATGCCGCCCAACAAAGTAATATGACATACTGGTTTGGTCTTTTGTTCTCTCAAATCTTGAAAACAACTATATTAGTCATCTGATCATCAAATCTCCGCGGTGGTTTATTCAATTTGGCGTAGTTTGTATCGTAAGTGGCAAAATCCCCGGACCCCTGAAACTGTTTCCAGCCCGTATGCACACTTGCTTACTTTGAAACACGGTATCCTCATGTGGATTGGATTGAATGACACAATAGCTTGGATTGCATTGTGTGCACGCCCAATCTTCCTAGGACTGTTTTGCGTTAGGTGACGTCTATAGCTATTACCACAATAAAGAACACGAGTGCATCAAAACGAGTTGTTTAAACTACGGTGTAATAAACACGCTAGGAATATAATTGGGGAAGTGCACCGAGCGGAAGGGGAGTGTTAGCAATGTGCGCAGTTCATAGTATCAGGTTTGCGCCCCGAATAAGATAGCGGCATATTTGTCCCTAAAATTACACCGAGCTTAAAAAATAAACAATACATAAACATCAGGGTTTTTTTTGTGTTTGCACAGTCGTTTCAATTTCAAGAGGTCACAAAAGAAAAAAATACTGTGAGATGCTAAACCAGCGTGTCAAAATGAATCTAAAACAAATCCTCATTGGTTTAATCCTAATTAGTTGAATGCAAGTCACAAAAGCTTGAGTTTCAAATTTCCAGATTCGATTTCATAGAGCCAGTTTTAAATTGGCTGACAGTCATAGTGAGGGGGAATAAATTGGGATCCGTTTCCTGTTTAAAACTTGAACCTACTAGAGACTTGCCTCAAACGACTCAAGACGTTTGTAGGGAACCTTTGTTTCGCGCCCAACAACCCCAAAGGGGGTTTAATTTGCTGTGTGATATTATTACGACAAAACATAAAACCTCCTAGGAACATGATACATTGAATCAAAGGCGTAGTTTGATCTTGCAATTGGTGGGCCATTGTTTAAGTGATGAAATATGATTGGTAGGGGCCAGACAATGATTATTCAATATTGGTGGGGACATAACCACTCCGTCTATGCCAAAACTACGCCTTTGCATCGAACTTCTATCCAAATCGATTTGATATTTTGTATTGTTTTGCTTCTTCATTTATTACTTGAGCCTTCTGCCACTTGTCAAGTCATATTTATTTGTGACACACTTAATTACAAGGAGTCTCAAAGGGCTGCACAGACCACAGATTATTGCAAACCACCGACTATCATTACACCATCCAATGATCTTAAACCTATATGAGGTCAAGGAAAAACTCAAAAACTTCAACATGAAGAAAATGAAGAAACCTTGAGAAGGGACCGCACATGAGGTAATCCCCCTTCCAGGATTACCAGGCTGCAATGGATGTTGCAATAACAAATAATACACATATTGTCGCACATAAAAAAATAAAGCTCATATACTTTAAATAGTATGCATTCCAAAATAATCATTTTACATGGTGGATGTCAACAGTCAAAAGCCAAAGGGTAATTTTCTCTGTGGAACTTATATTATTAAGCAAATCATTTTAATAGAAAATGGACTTTTAGGAGTGATATTCATCTTTGACTTTCCAATAGTGTCACTGAAATATTGCTTCAACTGAAAAAACACCTGATCAAACCTGTCAGAATATTCATGGCATTAACACATACCTGTCAAGTAAAACGTTTCACCTGTAATTTTACATGTGTATATTTATATTTCAAACTTGATTACACAGATACGTTTTGTTTTCATTCTACATTGCCTGTCTTGCTGTGAGTAAAAAGATGCTACATTGTTTGCAAGGTTTATTATCGCTTATTAAGATGATTAGCAACCATTAATAAGATGAGCAGTTGGCTGAGGTTGACAGTTATTGAGATTTGCAAAAGTATTGATTGATCTTTAATCTAAATTCTACTTTTAGGTGCAACATTTAGCTTAAACATCCCAATGATATTACTGACATATAATATTCTGACCCGTCAGAATATTCCCTAGCATTCCCTGCAAATGGATGCACCCATCTCAGTCACTTGATGCACTTCACTCACTCCAAGAGAGAAAAAGAGAGTACAGTATTCCACATGAATGTCACCTCATTGCGCTGCAGCTGAAAGAAGTTGTTGAGATAGTTGGGGTTGAGGGAAGAGCTCAAGTCAGCCGAGGCAGGACTCTTGCTGAAGTTGAGATCCGGGTGGGAAGAGTTGGCTTCGGGTCTGAAGGCGTCAAATGCGCTGGTCTGATGGTGGGGGTCTTGCAAGGAGAGATAGACCCAGTTGAGGAGTTGTGCAGGCTGGTACACGGAGGCACTCGTATCTATGGCAGACAATAAGCTCATCTTCAATCCAAAGAGATGAACTCGCCTTGCCACCGCGGATACTTTCAATGGGACGCGTTTCTTGGTGGAGAGAAGTCGATTTCTCCTTCTTGATCCAGAAAATGAAGAGCCCTCGTACGCCCCTCACGCCCGGAGCCTGGCCCCTGTTAGTTCTTAGGCAAAAGTCATTGCTCTAACATGTCAGTATAAAAAGTTACCCCCTGTCCCCATGCTCCGCTACTGCCTTTATTGCAGAGGGGCAGAGTGAGTTGCTTTGAATATTAAATGAGGTTGGCGGAGAGTCGAGGAGAACGCTGTCCTATCAGGGCGCGATTTCTTATAAATATTCAAGAGTGGTTGTGTTTTATCGTCTCATAAATAAAAGATCTATTCCTCAAAAAGACAGAGAATTATTGTATTACACTTGCAAGCAAAAGTATCAGAACCTTTAACTAATTTTTCTTGAACATTATTTTTGAGTGTATATGTGATCGTTTTTAGGTAAATTTTGTAATAATAACAATTGTCTGACGCCTTTTCCCCCTGTCTTGGGGGGTAAAAAACAGTTTTTGCTTTTTTTCGGATTTAAAATAAATTAATAAATAAAATAAAAGGTAAAATTCTAACTAAATCTGCAGGTGGTCGGGTAGACAAGCCAAGCAACGAAAGCTTTCAAAATGGCTCCCTCCTGTGGTGGATTAAAAAAGTATTTTAGGATGGTAAATACGATACAGTATAAACCATTTCGTTTTATTTTATCACTAAAATTCAACCATGAACACAAAATCAGTCAGAAAATAACATTACATTTGAACAGTTCTTGTAGACAATTACTTGTAAAATTAAACAGTTCCCGTCGTTTATGACGGGAAATGTAGCTTGAATGATTGTCAACATCCGGATTATTTAGTCGAGTCTGAAAATACTGTTTATTTATCTTTGTATCGCTAATAAAACCAAAAAACATAAAAACACTAGATAAATAACAAATATTTTAAATCCTTGAATTATTGTCAACATTTGGGTTATTCACTTGGGTCTGTCACCACTGTAGAATCAATTTGATTTTCTTAAATCCCTAATTTAAACAATACACATGAAATCACCCATAAAATAATATAAAAGTTTAATGGTTTGATTTGACAATTACTTGTAAATAAATCTAATTCTGCCGTCTATAACATGAGCAACTTTAGCTTGAAATTGAATTATTGTAACATCCGGGTTATTTACTTGAGTCTGCAAGAGTAGTACAATCCATTACATTTTTTTAAAATCCCTAAATCCAACCGTAAAGAGGAAGCCACTAAGAAAACAATATTACATTTGAATGTTTTTTGGACGATTCATTGTAAATAAATAAAACATTCCGTCGTTTATAACGGAAGCAAATTTAGCTTTAAATTGAATTATTGTAACATCCGGGTTATTTACTTAAATGTTTAATTATAGGACAATCCATTTCATTTTTTAAATCACTAAATACAATCATAAAGAATCCACTAAGAAAATAGTATAAAATTTGAATGGTTTGTTTGGACAATTACTTGTCGATAAGTAAAATATTCTGTCGTTCATAACAGAAGCAAACTTAGCTTGAAATACAACTATTGGCTTCAGGCCCCATCACAGCACTGAGACCGCTCTGATCAAGGTGACAAACAACATCTGTCTGAACACTGATGCAGGTAAAGTCTCAGTCTTAGTCCTGCTGGATCTGAGTACTGCATTTGACACAGTCGATCATGATCTTGTTGCAGAGGTTAGAGGACTGGGTAGGCATCTCTGGTCCTGCGCTGAAATGGTTCCAGTCTTACCTCAAGGACAGGAAGTATTTTGTTCAGATCGAAGACTATGCGTCAGACCAATTGGCAGTGACCTGTGGGGTGCCCCAGGGGTCCATCCTGGGACCCCTCTTTTTCAATTTTAACATGCTGCCCCTGGGCCAGTTAATACGCAGTAATAAAGTGTCCTACCATAACTATGCAGATGACACTCAGATTTACATCTTGCTGACAGCAGGAGAACATGGGCCCGTGAACTCACTCTGTCACTGCCTCCAACAGATCACTGTGTGGATGCAAAACAACTCTCTCCAACTAAACTCAGACAAGACTGAAGTCATTGTCTTTGGCCCACAAAACCCAGAGAAAGTGTCATCAGTCATCTGGAATCACTTAGTTTAAAAGCTAAAAAATCAGGTTAGAAATCTCGGGTAATAATGAGTAGGACCTAAACTTTAACAGCCACATTAAATCCATAACATCATCAGCCTTTAACTATCTCAAAAACATTGCCAGAATCAAAGGATTGCTGTCTAAACCCGACTTAGAGAAACGTATCCATGCATTTATCTCTAGCAGGTTAGACTACTGTAACGGCCTTTTGACTGGACTTTCTAAACGAGCTGTAAGACAGTTGCAGAACATCCAGAATGCTGCTCCTCGTGTCCTGACTAGAACCAGGATGTACGAGCATATTAGTCCTGTTCTCAAGTCTCTGCACTGGCTTCCTGTCGCTCAGAGAATAGACTTTAAAACAGCTCTGCTGGTGTATAAGTCTCTTCATGGTCTAGCACCAAAGTACATCTGTGATATGTTGGTCCCATATGAACACTCTCGGACCCTGAGAACCTCAGGGACAGGCCTTCTGCTGGTGCTCAGAGCCAGGACTAAACAGGGTGAAGCTGTGTTTCAGTTCCATGCAGCTAAACTCTGGAATAGTCTTCCTGATGACGTCAGACAGGCGTCTTCTCTGAAAATGTTTAAGTCCAGGCTGAAAACAGCTCTGTTCAACTGTGCATACAACTGAAAGGGTTCTATCTGCACTCTTCACTTTTACCTTATTTTAATTCATTGATTTTATTATGTTTTATATGTGGTTTTAATGCATTTTTAAAAACACATTTTAAATTTTCAATGTCTTTTATTGTGTGTTTTTAACCTGTCTGCCATTGCTGTAAAGCACTTTGAATTGCTTTGTGTATGAATTGTGCTATACAAATAAACTTGACTTGACTTGACTTATTGACATCCGGGTTTTTTACTTCTGTGTGTAAGCATAGTACAATCCATTTCATTTTTTTAATAATAATAATAATAATAATAATAATTTCCTTGTATTGTCATTCTGTGTAACAATGTACACAGAACGAAATGTCGATTGCATCTGACCCGTTGTAGCGAGCCGATGCAGCCGCAGCCAACAGAGGGCGCCGCCGACCACTTTTTAAGTCTTAGGAATGACTCGGCCGGGGCGCGAACCACCGACCTCCCAGCTAAATACAATCATAAAGAAGCCACTAAGAAAATAATATAAAAATTGAATGGTTTGTTTTGACAATTACTTGTGAATAGATAACAATTCTGTCGTTTATGATGTAGGCAACTTTAACTTGAATTATCGTCAACATCCGGGTTATATAGCTGGCTCTTCAAATTTGGCTTTTCATAACAAAATCAAACTATTACCATGAAACCACTAAGAAATTATTGATCAAGTCAAGTCAAGTCATTTTTATTTGTATAGCCCTTAATCACAATTAGTCTCTAAGGGCTTCACAAGTTATTACATATAAGATTAGGTTACTCGTATGCTATAGAGTAGAAGTGAGTTTTAAGCCTAGATTTAAACATTTCCACCGAGGTTGCAGATCGGATCTCAGGGGGAAGAGCATTCCACAACACCGGTGCCCGGATGGAGAACGCTCTCGAACCAGCGGAACACTTCTTGGCTCTTGGGATCACCAGGAGACTGGCGCTCTCGGAACGAAGGCTTCGGGCCGGGACATAGGGGGAGATCAGATCTGAAAGATATGAGGGGGAAAGTCCATGTATGATTTTGTATAGTAGTAGGAGAACCTTAAAATCGCATCTTAGGCTAACAGGGAGCCAATGCAGGTTAGCCAAAATTGGGGTGATGTGATCGTACTTTTTTGTCCTTGTTAAAAGCCTCGCTGCAGCATTTTGTACCAGCTGAAGACTCTTGAGTCTGGTCATCGGAAGACCGGAAAGTAGTGCATTACAGTAGTCGAGATGGGAGGTAACAAACGCATGAATTATGATTTCCGCATCCGACTGAGAAAGTATAGGACGAATTTTAGCAATGTTACGGAGATGGAAGAAAGCGGTTCTAGTAATTTTCTTCACATGTGTTTGAAAGGACAGATCAGGGTCGAAAATGACACCTAAATTTTTAAGTGAGTCACTCTGTGTGATGTGGCAATTGTCCAGGTTCACTGCGGTTTTAGAGAATAAGTCACGGGACTTAGAAGGACCAATAACTAACATTTCAGTCTTTTCAGGGTTAAGACGCAGGAAATTGAGTGACATCCACTCTTTTATCTCAGTGAGGCAGGCCTCCAAAGTTCCACAGTTTAGTGTGGCAGATTCCTCCATCGGGAGATAGAGTTGAGTGTCATCTGCGTAGCAATGGAAACTGATATTATACTTACGAATAATATCACCTAGTGGAAGCATATCAGGTAAACAGTTGATCTATTTCAATGTTTAATTTTAAAATGAACTTTTTTAATTTTGGGAACTTTTGGGACCTTTTCAAAATGACCAAATTATTTATGACTTAAGCAAAGCCGGCTTGATTGATCGTCAACATCCGGGTTATTGATGAAGCGGGATGGCCGCCACCAGTCTGTACTTGCCCAGGATGCACCACAGGAAATGGTGCCCCTGCGACCTTAGTGGTTTTGGGATCCAACCAGTTTCAGTCAAGTCAAGTCACATTTATTTTTACAGCCCTTAATCACAAAATGTCTCAAAGACTCCACGGGTTACAGTTACACCATCCCCTGATCTTAAACCACAGGTGAAAGATCAGGCCCGCTAGGGATTGAATCCGGCCCGTGAGACAACACTCAGAGAAGCGCAAGAGAAAAACAAGCTGCAGGTTGAAATATGTCAACTTGATGTTGCCAAAGCCAGGTGCCTCGAACAAAGACACTGTACTTGTATTTCTTTCTCTCTCTCTCTCTCTCTCTCTCTCTCTCTCGCTCTCTCTCCCTCTCTCTCTCTCTCTCTCTCTCTCTCTCTTTTCCACCCCTTCTCTCCCAACTCTGTCTCTTTCACTCTGTGTTTGTATTTCTCTTCCTTTGTTGCTCTTGGTGTCTTTCTCTCTCTGTGCCTTTTAACATCTTTTGCTCTAACTTCCTTTTTTCCTCTTCTCTCCTTCTGTCTTTCTATTTCTCTTTGGATTTCTTTCTTCCTCTCCCTTTCTTCCCCTTTCTCTCACACGACTTCTCTTTTTATCTCTTTTGTTTCTCACGCTCTCTCCCTCTCTATTTCTATGTCCCGCCCTCTCTCATATTCCCTACCTCTTTCTTTTATCTCTTTATCTCTCTTTTTCTTTCTCCTTAATCTACTAGTTCGGCCCCCGACAGAATGTTTGTTCTATCGTGTGGCCCCCGAGTTAAAATGAGTTTGACACCCCTGTCTTAAACCATGGAGACATACCTCATACGTCACGGAATATTACCGGTCACACTTTAGATTCTTCTAATCACTAATTACGCGTTCGACACACGTAGTAGGAAAAAATGAATTGTTTACTTGATTTGGCGTCGTCATTTTATGAGCGGTGTTGACAGGCGGCACAAGAGTGTGACACATCGGCCAGTGGGCGTGTCCTTCTTGTGGGCGTGTCCTTATGGTGGGCGCCTCCTGCAAGATGGAATCTGTTTCGAGAGACCCACCCACTGCAAGCCTCGAACATCGCTCACCAGCGAAAAGATTACTCAGCGAGGAACAGGAAGAAACACTCCGACAGGCCCAAGTAAGTTCACGATCTGCTTAATAAATCTTATTTTAGGCTGATTATCCGAAAGTAGTAACTGGTAGGATATCTCCAGAGACGCAGCGACTATTTTTGGAAAGCGTTTCATGGTGTAATGTTACTTTTTTTCTCTTCAGGCTCGTTCACTGTGTTTATCTTTAGCTCGAACGCTAAACTGATCCTTGGAACGTTTTGTTCTCTTTCCTTTTTCTAACATCTCTAATTCTATTGTAACGACATAATATAGTGAATAGAGTGGTATTTTTATTTAGTTTTTTTAGATCGAAACACTGCTTTTGGGTTGGCCCATGTAAACTTTGAAGTCAGCTAAATCTCAGCACAGCTAAGCTACCTTGTTAAAAAAAGCCTTTGTGGATTTAACCATTCGATTTTATTTGTATATTGACTCGCCTTTTGTGAAAACGACAATAGAGGAAGAAGGCGTACTTATTGCTGGGCGTGCAATACAATGCCTGGGTTTTACAGTCGTCTTTTAATAATTTGCAAACTCTCCTTATAACTGTCGGAAATGTTGCATAGATGCGTTACATATTTAGAGTACGTTACATGTAGTAACACCCAGTTCCAATTGGAAAATACTCAACAGTCGTCAAGTGACGTCACACGTGGAACAGAGATTTCATGATGAATAAGAGTTCTGTAGTTTTTAGGGAAGGTAAACAGAAAATGTTAGTCCTCTCTTGCTTAAGATGAGTAAGGAAGCCAAGTAGAGAAAAACTTCCCTACTCAATTTCTCTAGTGTCTTTGACAAATAATTTCCTTTGCTTAGGGCGAAGCCAAGTGACATATTTTTTCCATTCTTTTGTCATTACATGTTGCGTATTGTACTGTAAGCAATTTTGATGTGTATGATTTGATTATTGAGCATTGTAGCTCCTTTATTGGGGGAAAATTCTTTAAAAAAATCCACCCCAAACATTGCACATATACAAGTGAAATGATCATTATAAACAAGAACGGAGTAAAATATATTGAACTATATTGAGAACAATGCACAATGCATATGTTTGTGACTATATTGGACAGGATAAACATGTAATCAAATACTTGAAAGAAGAAAAGGATATTAAAGACTATTAGGATAGATAAGCAATATTCACAAGCAAATGCTGTTAGATGGGCCTAAGTCGTTAGTGCATTAGACAGTCTTACTTCAAAGAAAATTAATAAAATCCTGCCTGACACGTCATTTAAAGGTTATTGTTCTTATTGTATGTATTTTTTTCTTAAAAAAAGAAAAAAATATAGTAAAGCGAGGAATGTGCTGATTTGCTATATTTTTAAGTTGTATTTCTAATGAATTGAGTAACAGTACACATAACATTGGGAACATTTTATGATGAGGCAGATAGAAGAGTAATATTGTCATTATATTCAATTTTTACTCTGAATAATAACATAAAATAGTGCCTTATTGACAAGTAATTTTAAGTATTATTATTCTAAATTTAAAAGATTTCCATCCATCGATTTTCCGCACCGCTTACCCTCAGTAAGGTGGAGGGGGATGCTGGAGCCTATTCCAGGCATATTTGGGCAGTGGGCAAGGGACATCCTGAACTGGTTGCCAGCCAGTCACAGGGCACACAGGCATATACAACCACTCACTCATTCACATGTAGGGAAAATTTGGCCCGCCCAATCAACCTGACATGCATGTTTTTGGAATATGGGAGAAAACAGGAGTGCCCAGAGGCAACCCACATAGGCACGGGGAGAACATGCAAACTCTGGAGGGGAGGCTTTGGTAGCTGGAAATGAACCATGGACTTGTGCGCTAACCACAAATACACCGTGCTGCCATTTAATAGATTTTTTTTTCTCTTAAAATAAGAAAAAAAATCATTCACTTATATCCTACATAAATTGTTTGTTTTATGTAGCAAATAGCGACTCTTGTGCCGGTCTAGTGTTTTCTGCATATGCCTAATGTTAATAAATTAGTCCAAATCTCAGATTAGATGTGATGTTTTTATGTTCTTTATGATTGCCATAAATACAGGGTGCACATATTGTTACCCTTTACACAAAGTCAGCTTAGGTAGGCTCCTTTCTACGTGCTAACAGAAGTTTGAATATATTGCAATTATTGACACCGAGTTGAGCGTCCCTTGTTTGAAAAGGAATTATTGCCCTGCGGTGTTAGAGAGAAAGCATATTTGCACATTTGTCAGTGTTCATAAAAAGAGTACCCTAGAGAGATGTGTAGCTCTTTTGTTTTATGTGTTTCAAATGTTTGATCGTGGAACTGGAAACATTGCAAACATTGACGTTTAGTCCGCTGGCCTACCTGAAAAATATTTGCATATAGAAACAATGTTTCACCAAAGAAATTGAAAACATGCAAAAAGCCTGCAGGTAGCAGGCAACAATTGAATTGACAAATATTTGCATTGTTACATAAAAATGACAAATTGAGGTATTTCGCGACTTCACCTTTATGCAATGATACGTTTACAGTTTAGTAGACACTCAAAATAAGGAGAGAAGACATCAATGGGTTTTAAACTTGCAATGCGAAGAGGGGAGAGCTCAAACCTCAGACTTAAAATTCCAACCTGTTCTAAAGTCCTAGCCCTTTGTTGTATTTCATCTCCTAGGTTACAAAAGTATATCCGCCCTACAGGTTTGGAAATCAAAAGACAGCAACATGATCGGTCGATAGTGACCAAGCTATCAATTTATAATAGTCAAAACAACAAAAATCAGTGCGCAATAATAGTCAAAATTACGAATTGGCATACAATTCAATCTCCTTTGCAGGTGTCTTATATTTAAAAAACGGAATTAAGCTAGCATGCATCTTATTTGTTTGTTCTTTTTGTTGTCCTTTGAAGACATGAGCTACCCTGGATACCCTCCTCAAGCTGGTGGATACCCACCACAACCTGGCGCTTACCCACCCCAAGCAGGCGGCTACCCTCCTCAGCCTGGTGCCTACCCTCCTCAAGCCGGCGGATACCCACCGCAACCCGGTGCTTACCCACCCCAAGCTGGGGGTTATCCACCACAGGCGGGTGGTTACCCGCCGCAGGCTGGTGGGTATCCTCCGCAGGCCGGCGGATACCCACCCCAAGCGGGTGGTTACCCACCTCAAGCAGGTGGTTATCCACCACAGGCTGGAGGCTACCCAGCAGCCCCTCCTCCAGGTAAAGTTAAATGAGGAAGCTGGACGATTTTTCCCCACTCCCAAAGCCATCAACTCTCCACTGTTACAAAGAGATACAAGTACCTCAAACCTCTCTTGCTCCTTCTCTTGTCTATACTACACTGTTCCCATTCTGAGTTAAGCAATCCTTCACCTTCTTGTTTACAAGTCTTCAATAAATGAAGTAATTCCTCTATTCATTGTCCCATTCTAATAATCCACATTCTTGGGTATTTGGAAGCCAACGTTATGTGGGTAATAGTTGAATGTTTGTTCTGTGCTGCAGGCAGCTGGGGCGGCGGGCCTCCGGGCGGATATCCATCCATAGGTTTGAACAACCTTACCAACCCAGGATACAATGCTGGCATGGTAGGTTTTCCTTTTTTTAAATCCTAAAACATATTTGTATGTGGATTTTAATGGGACACGATGAGATGGTTGCATTGAGTATTGCAGTTAACTTGAAATTCAGATCAATAAGCGGCAACTTTACACTTTATGGTAAGTCAGATCTTGAAGTTCTCATCCTTAAAAAGACATTGTGTATTATTTGGTACCTTCAAGTGGTAAAAATACCTCATTATTAAAAAAGAAAACAAATCCAATTGATTTGAATGATAAGTGAAATTACATTAACCAGCATATATTTGTGCTTGCTTTTTCTGTCACAAAATGTGCATGTGTTTTAAATAACATGAGCCTTAACTATAGAGCGCTGACATAAAAGTCTGTCTTCTTGATGCTACGGGTACCCCCAAAGATCAAAAACCTTGTGAAAGGCTCGCCACTGAACTTAGAAAAACAATAGTGCGGTTTAGTCACATTGAGTTTCCGAAGTTTGTATTCTTCCTTGTGTTTAGTAGCACTCGTTTTGGGCTGCACTCCACCAGGGTTCGGCAACCCAAAATTTTGAAAGAGCCGTATAGAACAAAAAAAACACACATGTTTGGGGCTGCAAAAAGTCAAAGATGAGTACAATATAAGCTTGATAAGGAAGTCAACACATACAGTATATGAAGGGAGCCGTGAATTACGCTATACTGTATGTATATTCGTTGGAAACTGTTAAGTATTTTTGTGTTATATTTGTCCTCCTACAGAAATCATATCATTTTCCATTATCTAACATTTGATTAAAAGCCATGGAGTCAGTAGGCAGCAATAAAAAGCTGCATTTGGCTCCAGAGCCACTTGTTGCTGACCCTCACGCTACACAATACATTGACCTCTAGTGGTCAAATATTACACAGTGTCTTTTTAAAAACAGCATTTTTTTATTAGTCAGCTTATTAAGCTTGATATTTATCTTGTTTTTACTGCATGTAAAGAAATACAATACAATAAAACTAGCATTTGGATCTTACAAGCTGCCTGCTTTTGTGTCTCCTTTACCTATTCCTTTCTTTGATACCTTTTCCTGTTTTATAATTTTTGATGTTAAGTAATCCAATTTCTCTGCATAGCATGGCCATGCTTTGTTTGCATGTTCGTGCAATAGTTTTCCAACATTGCCTGCATTAATATAAACACATTTCAATCACGTCCAAGGTGTACCTTCCTCATTTATGGAGTGGTAATTTTTGCAACTTACAGGCCAACCAGATGTACCAAGGAGTAGGGTGTTTGTCTCCAAATCTCTCCATGTGTGCCCACGCCCCCTGGGGATACCCTCCTGTTTATCAGCCGGGCAGTTACGGTACCCATTTTCCTAACCAACAGTCCTATGGCCTGTACCCACAGCCCGGAGGAGCCATGCCCCAAGGCCCAGGGATGGGCTACCCAGGCCAGCCAATGCCCGGCTACCCCCGTGCGCCATCTCCCAACCCCACCGGGTATGGAGCAGCACCAATGCCAGGATATCCTAAGGCCCCCTCTCCAAATCCTTCCTCGCAAGCCTATGGAGGTGGAGCTATGCCAATGGCACCACCTGTGAATGTAAGAACAAAAAATAATTTACTCTCTAAAACAGATGGTCAAAAAAATTGATTAATTGTGTAGTAAACCTAGCTTAATTTGGTCAAAAATTGGGTTAGTTCAAGCTAAAGAACCCTGCAGGAAAACGTATTCATTGTTTTTTTTTTGTTTTGTTTTTTTTAATCCCCGAGAATACCCACCCCCCCAATAATGGTGTATTGTTGTCTTAAACTAAAGATATTGAGTCGTTTGTTCAACACAACACCCCCAAAAACAGAGTCATTTTGTTTTAAAAACCCCAAAATTGTCCTGTTGTTTAAAGGAACTAAAAACATGTTTCTTTTTTTTTTTTAACTGTGGAATTTTTGTTTCATTCGTTAAACATGTTAAAATATTTTTAAAAAAATATCCAAAAACAGGTCAATTAAAAAAAAAAAAGCAATCCTAGAAATGGGTGTCGCTTTGTAGAAAACTGACTCCAAAAAACTGGGACCCTTTTTAGACAACATAAACAAATCTGTCATTTTCTAATTAGGACAAAACAATCACAATGTTGTTGTCATAAGTGGTGGAGCAGTACATTTTTTTCTACCAAATTTAGGTTATTTATGACTCAAATCATTTTAGAGAGTGTATGGAAAAATGGGTTATCTGCTGAATTTGTGTAATTCCAGAAAGGCTTCAGAGGCAGCATCAAGGACTTTCCTGGAGCGGACCCACTCAAAGATGTTGAGGTCCTAAGGAAGGCTATGAAGGGTTTTGGTAGGTGCCAGACAACTACAATTGTACCCCTTATATCTGTTTTTAAAGCTACTTTATCCTGGTCAAATCTTGCTCAATCATTATCATAGTATTTGACTGTGTAAACAGTGTCATAGCTCATTTGGTAGGCTATCTGTTTATTAGTTTATTCTGTGGTCTCAGCAGTATTTAAGTCATTTAGTGTTCCACTTCACGTCAACTCATCAAAAGCAGGGTACATTTTCAACTTGCCACGTGAAGTGGAAGTGTATTTTTTAGTATTATTGACAATATCTAGGATCTATTGACTTTTATGTGTGTTCAGGAACCGATGAGCAGGCCATCATTGACTTGCTTGGAAGTCGCTCAAACAAGCAGCGTGTTCCTTTGCTCCGTGCCTACAAAACCTCTTATGGGAAGGTAAGCCACCCCGCCCCTTCATGACTATCCTTGACAGGCTGTTTCTTTATTGGGGAAATCAAACGTTTGTAAAAATAGCGCTGGCATATACAGTACCGTAGATATGTTGGCCAACAGATGACAGCTGCTGCCAGCAGAAATGGAAAGAGGGCTATAGGACAAACATGCAGAGCTCATTATAACTTGTTTTCCATAGTTCTAGTAATGGGCTTCAGTTATTCCAAGCCAGTTTTCTTTTTCAGGATCTGATCAAGGACCTCCATTCGGAATTGTCGGGCGACTTTAGGAAGCTGGTCATGGCCATGTTAAAGTCCCCAGCTGCTTTTGATGCTTCTGAGATTCATGATGCAATCAAGGTTAAGACTCACACCAACTGCTCGATATATATTTTATCGATGTATTTCTAGATGAGAACACAAAAAATTAGATGATAAAATACTGCATGGTTCCGACAGGGCGCCGGAACTGATGAAGCGTGTCTGATAGAAATCCTATCGTCCCGTTCCAATGCTGAAATCAAGGAGATAGCTCGGATTTACAAAACAGGTGAGGAAGTTCAACGCCATGTTCAAATTTTGATTCAGAACACTCTTCTTTGTTTTCTGAAGGGATCTGAAGAGTCAAACACTTAAATGTTTTAATTGTCACACCAAACATTGAAACATTTCCAGACACATTTTAATCATGAGCTTGCAACCCAAACTCCTTGTGTTAACGTTTTCCCCTCAATCTAGAATACAAGAAGTCTATGGAGGATGAAATCAGCAGTGACACCTCAGGACACTTTCGTAGGCTCCTGATCTCTCTCGCACAGGTACGACAATAAAACCTACTTAAATATTTTTCTGCTATCTTAAGTACAATAACATTTTTTTCCCTACTTTCGCAACAGGGTAATCGAGACGAAAGGCCAAATGTTGACGTCTCACTGGCCAAGCAGGATGCTCAGGTACAGTCAGATTTGCACAAAAATCATGTTGCTATTGTCTATTTATTTGGACACTGGCATAGCGCATTGTGGTGTATTTAGCTGGGTGCCAGGCAGCAAACAAGAGTACCTTATTGAGAGTCATTAACAGCCCAGAAAATCATCGGCTGGTCTCTGCCCAGCCTAGAGGACGTTCACAATTCCTTTGTGGTAGAGCATTATTTAGGAATCCCAACCTCAGCCACCAGCTCCTTGACTTGCTGCCCTGTGGCACACGCCACAGGGTCCCTTATAACAAATACTAACAAGGTCAGGGACAGCCATCACCACCCTAAACAAGCACAGAAAACTGTAAAAAACCTGTGCAATACAATTGTTTTACTATTAAAATTTTATTTTTGATTTTTACTTTTTCACAATGTAGCTGCTCATGTCATTGCACTATTTTCTGATGCACGTACAATTGTATATATTATCCCTCCTAATATTATTATCAATTTCATCTTAATTTCTCTTACATGTATAACCTGGAGGTCTAAATATAGTCGAAGCTAAAGCTCTGGTTGGTAATAGGAATGAGTGGAGGTGTTGTAAAAGTATTGGGGCGGCAGAAGCTCAGGAGGTAGAGCGCTCGTCTTGGGATCAAGGGATCCCAGTTCGAATCCCGGCTTGTCCGTGTTATATGTCGAAGTGTCCTTGGGTAAGACACTGAACCCCTAATACCCCCAATAAGCAGGTTAGCGTCTTACATGGCTGCAATACAAGGCCGCTATTGGGAAATGTGAAGCACACTGTAAAGCGCTTTGGGAAGTCATTGACTTGAAAAGCGCTATATAAATGCAGATCATTTCATTTTCATAGTGGGATGTTTGGACGCGTTCTAAGGGATGGGCAGGGCACCCGTATGATGCGGCAGGGGTAAACCAATGAAAGCTGTCGGGCCCTGCTGTTGAACACAAGAGTTTGCTGTGTCACCCTGACCTGAGTGACATGACTGCTTTCTTGTGTCCCGTTTCATCTGGGGGGGACGAAAGCATGACCAACTTGGGTGCTGAGGTGCTTAACTTGTTTGGCTGTTTGTGCATGTGGGTTGGCCATGGTCATTTTTTTGTGTTTTTTGCTACTTTTTCCTTTTTTCTTTTCTTTGTTTTTGTATACGTGTTTGTCTTGCTGTCATTCACCCCTTATTGAGGGACATGACCAAGGTAGATAGATAGATAAATAACCTGGAGTGCCACGTCTAATTCTATTGTAAAACATATACATTACGTTGTGATCATGAATAACAATAAATACTATTCTACTTAATTTATCTAGATATGAATGTTATTTTCAGGCCTTGTACGCTGCTGGAGAAAACAAGCTGGGTACGGACGAGTCCAAATTCAATGCCATCTTATGTGCCAGGAGCAAACACCACCTTAAAGCAGGTAGGAACTAAAATAAATGCCAGTTTTATCGTGTTAATTAGTCTCGACGAAGGTCACCCCGGGGAGTTGAATGTTCGTGAAATGTAAACAAGTTCTTAAACTGTTTTCTCAGTTTTTATGGAGTACCAGAAGATGTGTGGAAGGGATATCGAGAAAAGCATCGGCAGGGAGATGTCGGGAGACTTGGAGAGTGGCATGTTGGCTGTGGGTAAGGAACAACTGTCATCAACTTGCCACTGCGTGTTATGAATGCGTTTGTTTTACGTAATCCGTGTCATGACATGTTGATTTTGACTACGCTGGGGAAGGGATGCATGTGTAAAGTATTTTACACATTATAAGAGTCCTCTTTTCATTTTCTTGTGTTTGTTACCTCCTGTTTTATGGTATTTTTACTGACTTTATCTAGGTTCATTGCATTGTTTTCATATCCATTGCAGTTTGCATTTTGCAATACAATCTTTGGAGTCTATGATAATGAGTCTTTAGAATGTAAAATTCTAAATATTTAAGGGAGTCTCTTGTCTATTTCAGTGAAGTGTATTAAGAATACACCTGGCTACTTTGCTGAACGGCTCTACAAATCCATGAAGGTGAGACTTGATTATCATTGTATAAACAGCTCATACATTGAATTCACAAAGAAGACAAACATTATACAGAATCTTCTAGACTTATGCGCTTAATCTGTGTTATGACAACTGTTATTAAGTGAATTTCTACAAAGTAAGGCGCCTATAAATAAATATAAACATAACACTATAACACAAATGATCTGTTTCCCCTCATTTGCTATAATCACATTGTGACGAATTATGATTTCTCCAAGACATTTCATATTCTGCCCCCACGGTGAAAACGCCACAGGGGTATCCGTCTATATCAGGGGTGTCAAACAGGCGGCCCGCCGCAGGCCAGATCAGGCCCGCTAAGGGATTGGATCCGGCCCGCGAGACAATGTTCAGATAAGCGCAAGAGAAAAACAAGCTGCAGGTTGAAATATATCCACTTGATGTTGACAAAGCCAGGTGCTTCTCGCAAAGACGCTGTGTTTGTATTTCATTCTATCTCTCTCTCGCTCTTTCTCTCTCTTTCCTCCCTTTTTCTCTCTCTCTGTCTCTCATTATTTCACTCTCTGTGTCTCTTTTTCTCTTTCTTTGTTTCTCTTTGTCTCTTTCTCTCTCTCTCTGTCACTGTTTTTTACCTTCATTTGATCTCTCTTTTTTTCCTTTTCCTCCCACATTTCTCTCTCTCTCATGCTTTTCCCTTCTCTCTTTCTCCCCTCCTCTCTTTCTCTCCTTCTCTTTTCTTTCCTCTCTTTCTTTCTATTTCTCTTTCTCCTCTCTCATTAGTTCTCTTTTTATCTATTTTGTTTCTCCTCTTCTATCTCTCTCTATTTTTCTCTCTCTTTCTCCCTTTCTCTCTTTATTCGTCCCACCCTCTCTTCTCTTATTCATTTCTCTCTCTTTTTGTTTCTTTCTAATCTACTAGTCCGACCCCAGAGAGAATGTTAGTTCTATCGTGTGGCCCCCTGAGTTAAAATGAGTTTGACACCCCTGATCTATATAGTCGATGCCACTGTGAAATCCATCCATTTATAGTGTAAGTCATGCTTCTGGCAAGCCACATAAAAGACTGGTAAGCAGATTTTGACTAAGCAATTGAGTACACTTTTGCGGCAGTAGCTCAGGAGGTAGGGCAGTCGTCTTGGGACCAAAGAGCTCCTCTGAGTTGAATGTTGAATTTTGTGAAGTATCCTTGGTCAAGACACTGAACCCCTTATTACCTCTATAAGTAGGTAGGGGCCTTGCAAGTCTTACTTACATTTTTATGTGTGTGAAACGGTAAAGTGTGACTAACATTTTAAAGCACTGAGGAGCAAACAATACTGTACTTATTTGGTTTTGGTTAGTGGCATGGATTTAATCATCCTTTACTCAATCTCCACAGAACTAATTAATATTTAAAAAACATGAGGAGGACTCAAAAATCAAACTATTATACAGTGAGGGAACACTAATAAAATAGCATATTCTAAGCTCACCTGCAGTGGTCTGATGAAGTATTCAATCATAGAATTCCATAAAGGTTAAGTTGACCAGTTTCTACAGTATCTAATACAAAAGCAGATAAATTGAACATTTGGTTCGTAACTGTTTGTTCTTAGGGTGCTGGTACCAAAGATACAACCCTCATTCGAATCATGGTGTCCCGATCCGAGGTCGACATGCTGGATATCCGCCAGGAATATGTGAAAAACTACCGCAAGTCACTTTATTCTGACATCTCTGTGAGTATTTATTTAGCTTGATTAACAAATGATTACTCTGGATGAATCCAAGCAACTGTGTTTGGTACAAATGTATTTTTTTTCCATTTTCTAACAGGGCGACACGTCAGGCGATTATAAGAAGCTCCTCCTCAAGCTGTGTGGTGGCAATGACTGAAGCTATCACATTTCGCATGCCTTCAATCGTAATCCATTTTGGCTTTACATACTCGAAGCAATATAGGCAATCTGCAAAATGCATGCCATGCCAGTGTGTTCAATGTTTACCCTGTTTATCCACACAAGGCCACTTGCAATACAATGTACACGCAAAAGCTTTTATATTTTTACATGCTGAATATTTGAGTTAAATTTTAGAGAGAATGTACTGATTCATTAGAAATATTTTCCTTTTTTAAATAAATATATATAGTATATATAATATAATATCTATCTATATATATATGATGATGTTTATTTTGTTAATTGAATCCCCAATCTTGCTTGAGTATACAGATTATAGAGTTAAAGAGTTGATATTATGTTCTATATGCCTTTAAAGGTTAAAAATGTACAACAATGCTGAATAGAAATGCACACGTGCCACATATCGTGCCAAGCCTTGTATCTATCGTAAGACTACTTTACCATTTTCCTCGGAAAGCAATTGTTTTATTTCAATAGCTTGCCTAGAATTTTATATTACCGAGTGTCAAAAAAAAAATAAACATTGACAACTGAACACTGTCTTCAAGTCACTCGCATCCAAAAAGAAACATGCCGAAAAATTATATTCATTAGTTTTCGACCAATATTTTAGAGCAGGGGTGTCAAATAGGCGGCCTGCGGGCCGGATTCAATCCCTTAACAGGCCTGACAACGCTCAGAGAAGCGCAAGAGAAAAACGAGCTGCAGGTTGAAATATATCCGCTTGATGTTGCCAAAGCCAGGTGTTTCTCGCAAAGACGCTGTACTTGTATTTCTTTCTCTCTCTCTCTTATTCTCTATTTTTCTCTCTCTCTGTCTGTCTCTCTCTCTTTCACTCACTGTATCTCTTTTTCTCTTTCCATGTTTCTCTTTGTCTCTTTCTCTCTCTTTGAGTCTTTTTACCTTCCTTTTTTTCTTGTCTCCCTCTTTTCTTTCTTTCTCTCTTTCTCTTGTTCTCTCTTTCTCTCCTCATCTCTTTCTCTCCCTCTCTTTTCTCCCCTGTCTTTATATCTTTTTATTTGTCTTTGGATTTCTTTCTTTCTCTCTTCCTTCCCCTCTCTCTCTAGTTCTCTTTTTATCTTTTTTTCTTTTTCTCATGTTTTCTCTCTCTCTTTCTCCCTTTTCTCTCTTTCTTTGTCCCACTCTCTCTTTTTCTCTCCCTCTCTTTCTCATATTTCTCTTTTTGTTTCTCTTTAATCTACTCATCCGGTCCCCGAGAACAAATGTTCTCTATCGTGTGGCCCCCGAGTCAAAATGAGTTTGACACCCCTGCATTATAGGTTTGTGATTTTTATTTACAAACAATTCTATAAATTTGTAACAGGATAGTGGAGGCAGTGGAGGCTGTGCCTCACCTCTTATGATTACATTATAAGAAATAATACATACAAAATGGTTATTTTTAAATTTCTTTATCATTTGACTTCTCAGTTTTGAGATAAACTTTTTCAAATTTGCTGAGTTTTCACTATATGTCATGAAAATTATTACTACAATCCATATTTATCGTACTACTGTGCTAAGCTTCTGCAGATGCAGATTGAGGCACGCAAGTCTCTTGCCTCACGGCAGAGGGCGACAATGATACTAAGGATTTTGATTTGGCGCATCCCTCAACCCCAAACAATAGAATTACTGATAGTATTAGACAGCTAATAGCAACTTTTCTGGACTATAAGACGCAACTCAAAACCCAAAATGCACTGTATGCCGGAAATACTTCAAATGAAATTGGAAATAATCATTTTAATGAAATTCTCCTACATACAGTAACCATTTATGAACAAATCAAGTTAATTTAGGTGTAAAAAAACTCCTAATATTTATGTTCTATAAAATAAACATTTGCTATTTTTCGATGTCTGTTTTATGCAACCCCAGCTCTTACTGTAGTTTTATAAAACGCCCACAGATTAATATTTTGAGTGTGAACCTTGTAGTCCTGAAAATAGTTGTTATAATTATTTAAAGGGAGCAGTGCATAACTTTCATTTATAAGTTAAGACAATCAAACGTGTATTTTTCCTATGGTACAGTTTATATATTGATAAGAAATCTCTACCAATCAAATAAGATGTAGAGTTAGGTTCATTTTTTGTAAATCTGACTGCTTCACCTCCTGACCCAAATTTAACCCGACGTCATTGATTTGTAACAGGGGTCTCAAACTCTCAGCTTTTGAGGACCCTGCCTTAATATAAAAGTTAAAAGGACAGTCTCTATTATTTTCCCACTAGATGTCGCTGTATTCTGTCGTGCTACCGAAAACGACAGAAGAACATCAAATACAGAGACTCAAAGTGACCAAAATGCACTGTATTACTTTTGAAAACAAGGAATAAGAATAGAAAAAAACGGAATTTAAAAGAAAAGCAAAAAAGAACGAAAACGAAGAATAGAAACATGTTTATTTTCTTTATTTTTTTCCCTTTTACTTTTTTTGCCTCGTTTTCTTCTTTCTTCTTCCCTATTTTAAATTTATTTTTAAAAGTATCTATATATCTATAGCTAAGTATCTGTTTTTGAGAAAGCCTGGGTAAAAGGTGCTTTTTGCTCACTTTCAGTCCCTGTAGTTTGCATTCTTCCTCGGACTAATTTTTGTCGCACTACACATTACAGTGACATCTAGTGGACAAACAGAAAACACTGTTCCTTCCAGAACAGTGGAATTTTATTTTTAGCGATGTTTTTTGTAAACCCCATTTGGCCGAACCTCACCCGGATCCTGGCTCCAGTGTCTCTATTATAATGTATAAGCATTAATTCCACTATTTTGCTGCCAGCAGAGGGCAGCATAATATATAACATTCTTGGTACTGAATGGCTGGTTTTCTTACTCCTTATCCTTATTATGTAAATTATTTTTTTACCTAACGTAACATCGAATTATTACAGATAACATGTTTTATTTTTATTCTTTTTATTGAAAAAAAACCGAGAGAAACCCAAATAAGCACTAGGAATAAAACTTCTGTGAGCCAGTCATGCTATCACTTATCCCCAAGACCGGCCCAAGCCTTCATGGGGCCCTAAGCAAAATTAGATTTGGGGCCCCCTATCACTTGATAATTTGAAAACCTACTAGAACTCATTCCATGTTCTTCTCCAGCGGTGGGCAACTATTTGGAGCATGTGACATATTATACTACTTTTTAAATAGATTAGTTTCATCGAATTGGTTTTGAAACGACCACAATCAGTGCAAAATAGTATATCAGGTCCCTGTTTGTTCAGTTTTGAAGTATTACTTTTTTTTAGTACGTCTGAAGTCAGATTTTTATAGAGGTTTTGTAGTTCTTTGTAGTGTTACTGTAGTTTTATTTTTGTAGTATTCCTGAAGTAATTTTTTATGTTGTCAGAACCCGATCAGGCGGTGGACCCAGACGCGGAATGTTTTCACACAAGCTTTATTTTACGAGAACGGGGCAGTCATGCGCGGGAACACAAACGCCTGTGATTCGGCGATCGCTGGGCAGAATAGATTGAAACCGGACAGGACAGACGGGATCGATACCAGATACAGGATACACGAGCAGATACCGGACAGGGCGCGACAGGTGGGATCAATACTGGATACTGGAGCAAGATACTGGATACCGGACAGGACGGGGTCGACACAGGAGCATGATACTGGACAGGGCAGGAAAGACGGAATCACTACCGGATACAAGAGCAAGATACCGGACAGGACGAGACAGGCAGGATCGATACTGGAGTATTTCCATAGTAGTATTTTTAATATTTCTGTAGTGCTTTTGTTGTATTTCGGAAGTAGATTTTTTTTTTGTTTAATATCCGTAGTATTTTCGTCGTATTATTACAGTAATCTAATGATTACAGTATTTTTGTAGTACACTATTACTGTAGTATTATTATTATTTTTTGTACTATCTCTGTTGTATTTTGTTATATTTCTGTATAAAAATATTTTTTGTACTGTATATATATATGACGTATTTCTGCAGTATTTTTGTAGTACAGTGTTACTGTGTTTTTATTTTTGTCGTATTTTTATGATATTTCTATCTGAGAATTTTTGTAGCATCGCTATTGGTGTTAATTTGCAGTATTTCTTTTGTAAACCTCTTGCAGTAGTATTTTTGTAGTAGTATTTATTTAGTAGCTCAGGAGAGCGTCTTGGGATCAAGAGATCGAAGGTTCAATTCCTGGCTCCTCCATGTTATATGTCGAAGTGTCCTTGGGCAAGACACTGAATCCCTAATGCCCCATATAAGCAGGTAGGCACCTTGCATGGCTGACTCCCTATTGGTGTGTGTGTGTGAATGGGTAAGTGTGAAGCACATTGTAAAGCACTTTGGGAGGTCTTTATTGACTTGAAAAGCACTATATAAATGCAGACTATTTACATTATAGTATGTTTATATGTTTTTAGTATTTCAATAGAAGTATAATTGATGTATTTCTTAAGCAGTATTTTAGTAGTATTTTTGTAGTATTTCCATCCTAGTATTTTTGTCATGTTTCTTTAGTATTTTTGTAATATAACTGTAGTTGTATTCTGGAGTAAATAATTTTGTAGTAGTATTTTGTAATATAGTATTACTGTAGTAGTATTTTTGTAGTAATTCTATACTATTTTTTATTTTTAGAATGAAAGCAAAATAATATATGAGGTCCCAGTTTTTAATCACTATATTCGATATTTAGTTTTGTAGTTATTGTGTAGTATTTTTGTACACTGAATAAAGTATCTATCTATCTATCTAGTATTTTTGTTGTATTTCTGTAGAAGTGGACACACAAAGTGACAATGGAGACAATTTTGGCATCTAAAAAGTTAAGCACTCTTGGGGGCCTCCTAGTGGTTGCGGGGCCCTAAGCAGCCGCTTAACTCGCTATTGGGCACAACACCGGCTCTGTTTGTCCCACATCTTCCCAATTAATCTTATAATTAAAAACGACCATGTAAGTAAACCAGTGCATCGTTGGTTTTGTGTTTGGTTGCACCCTATCGAGTCCTGTTAGCCTCACTTAAAATGCTGTCGATCACACTTTGTAGTGTATTCGATTGGCTACAGTAAAATCAATAATCACGTGCAGGGAGAGGAAGTTCGTAGCGTCCATAAGCTGATTCGGTCATGTTGAACAAATCCATCATGTCTGGGTGAAGCCATTTCTTCCATTTTTCTTCTCTGAAATTGGGACAACGTAGTCATTTCTGCCATGCTGAGATAATCAACTATAATTGTAATCAAGATGTGACACTATACCATCAGTTTGCAAGGAGTTGGTTCCACTACTGAGATCACGTTTTCTTATTATCATCGGTGGCTGCCCATCTGTTGCAGGTATCAAAATGTAATTTACCCTTAATTACAAAAAAAGATGACGCCTACTTGCTTAATTCAATATATTATCTGATCCCTAAAGAATTACATACTATGCAATCATGTAGGCATGATATCCATAGACACGGGTTATGTTAAGTAAAATTTAAGATAAAGCGTAGAACAGGGGTCATTAACGTGATGCCGTCAGGCACCATGGACCCCCCTAGGAACACTTGAGGTCTGAAAATAGCTAACCATTGATGGGTCATTATAAATTTCTGGGAAATTTGATTTCTAACTGGCATAATGGTCGACATGATCAGTGTCTAAACACATTATCAAGTAGTTCTAATATTGGCTCACCATTTATATGTGTTAATCAATCATTGGCCTTATACATGGCTGATGTTTTAGTAGTTGCCTGAGCCTATTTTTACCCTAATGTCATGATTACTGATGTGACTCACCTTTGCCCGCTCATTTGGTGCCAACCGCCGCGGGTTCTGATTGGCTCCCTGTCACTAGGTAAACCGAGTCCTGTCAATCCCCTGTTGTCATTCCGTCTGTGAACCTCAGTGTATACTAGGCAAGCCTTTTTCGACCCTGACTCCCACCTGTCCCGTTTTTGCTCCCGTCTGTCTCCGGCTACGACCCGTTTTGATCCTGACCACGTCTGCTCTACCGTCCCGGCTTCCGACCTCTTTTGTCCCCGACTATGTCTACATTCCCGTTCTGGCTTACGACTCGTTTCCGACCCCAACCCCGCTTTGCTCTCCCAGTCCCGGCTACCGACCCGTTTTTCCGTCCCTGACACCGCCATCGCTCGCTACGGAAGATCCACTTCCGTGTTCGGATCACAATCCGGGTACGAGAACGACTTGCCTCTCGCGTCCAGCAAACATCGGATCGTGGGCGCAGCCCTTCCTCTTTCCTTCAATAAAACTTGTGAGAAACTTAACGCAATTGGGTCCTGTTTCTGTTCTGGCCCTGACACTAATGCTAGCAATTACAAAATGGTATTAGCATCAGTATAACATAGAAGTCAAGTCAAGTCATGTTTATTTGTATAGCGTCAGTTACTAACTGTTAAGGGCCTCATTCAATGCCTTTTAATGAAGAGCGAGCTACCTGCAAATGCTAGCAATGCCTTACACCAGCTGTTAACTGCTAAATGCCACAGCCGATGTTTTTAAATTAAAGGCAGCTAGCTGCAAGTTATTGCAGTCTCATTTGAATTTATAACATTAGTGGCTAGTAGCACCAGCCCTTAATTGCTAATGGACACATCTAATGCTTTTAAATACGAAAAGAACTAGCCAATAATGCTACCAATCCATTTCACAACTCTATAATCAGTGTTTAAGAGTGCCTGCACCTGACACATTAAATGCTTTTCAATGCAAAGAGAGCTAGCCAACCATGCGATCAGTCCATTTTTCGATTCTGAACATTAACAGCGAGCAGAACCAGCACCTTAATGCTAACCGAAAGATCAAATGATTTTCCATACAAAGCGAGCTAGCAGCTAATTCTTGCAGTCCATTCCTAGATTCTAACATTAAAGGGACAGTGTGCAATACTTGGTGCCTCCTAGTGGTGCAAAAAAACCTTTATTCAGTAAAAAAACAACAACATTGATTTGAATATTAAGCAAAAATACATGAACCATCACACCATGATTAATTTTTATAAATATTATAGGTCGAAAAATGAGTATTTCTTTTACATAGTGGAATCCATACCTAAGGTTGCGACCATGTTTGTTGGACTACTTGGTGCTCCGCTGTGCTTCTTGGCTTTGGTTTTCGTTCACATTAGACAATACAGTGCCATCTTGTGGTCAATTATTGCACACTACGGCTTTAAAGTCTTGCAGATCCAGAGTATACCTGCTTAAGGTCACATCATCACAAAGAGAGACATCAAATAATACTAGCATTCTCTTCTGCGAGTCAACATCAGTGGCCAGAAGCATCAGCACCTAAATGCAAACAGCCACATCCATCAATTTTCTGCGCCACTCATCCTCACTAGGTTTGCAGGGGTGTTGGAGGCCATCCCAGCTATCTTCGGGCAGTGGGCAGGGGACACCCGGAACTGGTTGATAGCCAGTCGCAGGTCACACAGAGACGAACAACTCCCTCAGTCAGTCACACCTAGGGACAATTTGGATCGGCCAATTAACCTGACGAGCATGTTTTCGGAATCTGGGAGGAAACCGGAATGCCCGGAGGAAACCCACGCAGGCATAGGGAGAAATTGAAAGTTACGGCAGTGTTAGCTGGAGTTAAACCCTGGACCTACGCACCAGGGGGCTCCGCACGAACCATCCAGCTGCTTTTTAATACGAAATGATCTAGCAGCTAATGCTAGCTGTCTCTCATGTGACCCATATGTTAGGTGCTAGCTCCTGTATGGCTAGCATTAGCATTTAGATTTTTAAAGACAACTAAGATCTTTTTCAACGCCTAACCTCACAGTCTGTGCCTACAGCAGTACCACTGTTTTTTTGTTACCGGTAGTCGAATGGAACTTAATATTGAAAAGTATCTTATAAGTGGAATGCAGATTTTTACTCAAAGGCCTCACCTATCTGATGAAAGAGCTCCGATCATAGGGCCTAAAATTTACATGTAAATGCAACACCAGCAGGGTGTTTATACACTGTGAAAGGCATGCATCTGTTTTCTGTATCCTCAGAAAAAAGACTCCAGACACAAGTGCCACATCTGCGTCTGCAGTGGAGACGCTTTGATTTGAGAGAATCCGTATGAATTTTTCATCTAAAAGAGGCAAGCAGGCTGTGTGTGGAGCCAACATGGCCGACTAAAGCGAGGGAGGCTGGTTAGGAAGGGAATTGGAGATGTCACAATGAGATTCAGTGCATGCATGAATAAGGTCATGCTTTGAGAGAGGTAAACGCCCGCAGACGGATGCCTCTTCTTCGAGCGGACGGCATCAATCATATTTATGTTGCATTTCATAAAATCTAATATCCTACGTCTGCCCTCATGTAGTTTTTAGGAGCATACACAAACACACATGGGGAAATCATTTGCAGTGTTGCAGCCTAAATGGAGAAGGAACACGGTGCATACGCCCGTGGCTACGGCAACATCATTATGTAAGCATGAATCTTTGTTCTGAGCACGTTTTAATACTCAAATTTTGAATTGCGGTGATCAAATATTTATGTACGATTATGAAACCTCATAAAATACACTAGCTGAATTGTGAACCTGGGTGACATCCCTATTGTCAGAGGGTGCAATTACTATTTAATTACTTTATTATAGTTTAGAAAACAAAAAATTAAATGTTCTTTGCATGCGTTATGTCACAGTTGCCATGGCGTCCAATTGGCGCAAGCTGCGGCTCGTTGACAGATTGCCTTCCCTTCTGTTTAAGCTCAGTACTCTCACTCAGACTTCTGTCTTTCTTCTTTTGCCCAGCGATTGCTGAATCACTGGCATTTTGTGTTAACTTGCATGACTGCCCCATTTCCCATAAAATAAAAGCATGTGTGAGAAACGTCATGCATTTAGGTTCTCCTCCTGTTCCGGTTCTTGACATATTTTTCTTTTTTCTTTTTGAAAATTGAGTTTGTCTTGTATTCATCTGTCTTGCATGCAGCTGAATTATCTTTTCAGATTAGTTTTTGAATTCAATATTTATTAAATCAATTGTAATTCCAAATAAATCATACGAACATATATGTGTAATATTCAGTCATCATGACTTCTTATTGTTTATGTTATACAGTTTTAAGTAATTGTAATCAACATTTGTTAATCATTGCTAACACTTAGAAAATGTATACTTTCTCCAGCCAGTAAAGGGCACTTTTGTTACATTTTTTTCAACTTGATCCCCTCAACTGTTTGATAGAGCAGATCACCACTAGCTAGCGCTTTGCTCATTAGCAAATGCAATATTGGTGGCTTGACTTTTGTTTTAAGGTTCTGTTGGTATTATACAAACTCATGCATGGACTTGCTCCCTCATATCTTCCAGATTTTATTCCCCCCCTATGTTCCAGTCCGGAGCTTTCGCTCTTAAATTGCTGGTCTATGAATGATCCCAAGAGCCAAGAAGAGATTTGCAGGCTCGAGAGCGTTCTACATACTGTTGACAACAGCTGTGTATTATTTGTTATTGCAACATCTGTTGCAGTCTTTTCATCCTGAAAGGGGGATTTCCTCATGTGCAGTCCCTTCTCAAGGTTTCTTCATTTTCCTCATGTTGAGATTTTGAGTTTTTCCTTACCCTCGTGAAAGTTTTAGATCAGGGAATGGTGTAGTCTGTAGTTTGCAATAATCTGTGGTCTGTGCAGCCCTTTGAGACTCCTTGTGATGAAGGGCAATACAAATAAACATGACTTGGCTTGACTTAATTGTAGGATTTGTTTTTCATCTACTTAACCAGCAATTAAGCATTAACATTTATTTAAAATACAAATGTAAAATTATTTGTACTTGGGTCGTTAAATACATGCAATTAAAAGTTCAGCCAATAAACAGTGAGGGTTTAAATACCAATTTTTGTTAATATATTTTACTTTACGTGTTTCAATAAATGGATCAAATTTATCTTTATACACTTTTTTTGCTATGATATTTTCGATACATTATTGATAATTTTTTTGCAAAATCTCTTTGTGTATCATGACCAGTGTTTAAGTTTCGCTGAAGCAATAACAAATAATGGTCAGATTAACTAATTTTGGCAAGTGTCTCATAGAAGATAAGCACATGCATAAAACAATATAATGATAAGTATATATAGTTTTTAGAATTTATGTTATATATTTTAGGGCAGCCCGGCGGTAAGCGCGTGTGCGGCACAGTTCTGAGGTCATGGGTTCAAATCCAGCTACCAACCTTCCTTTGCGGAGTTTGCATGTTCTCCCCGTGCTTGCGTGGGTTTCCTCCAGGCACTCCGGTTTCCTCCCACATTCCAAAAACATGCATGTCAGGTTAATTGGCTGGTCGAAATTGTCCCTAGGTGTGAATGAGCGAGCAAACTGTCTGTCCCTGTGTGCCCTGCGACTGGCTGGCAACCAGTTCAGGGTGTCCCCTGCCCACTACTGACGATAAGCGGTGCAGATAGTGGATGGATGGAATAAATATTTTATTCTTATTCGTGTTGCTGTTAAATATCATACACTATTTTTTGCATTACAGTATATTATTTGAGTGTAATGTTTGGTTACCAGCGGCACAGTGGATGGGTGGTTGGCATGCATCCCCACGGTGTGGAACTCCAGGGTTCAATTCCGTGCGGTGTTTGCATGTTCTCCCTGTTCCTGCCTGGGTTCCCTCCGGGCACTACAGTTTAAATGGCTGGTCCAAATTGTCCCTAGCTGTGAATGAACGAGTGAGTTGTCTTTCTCTGTGTGCCCTATAACTGGCTGGCAACCGGTTCAGGATGTCCCTTTCCCACTGCCCGAAGATAGGAGGGATGGGCTCCTGCACCCCTGCAACCCTAGTTTGGATAAGGGGCACAGAAAATGGATGGATGACTACCATATTCTTAGTGTGGTGCAACCAAAAGTCTTTCTACCCCGGAGTGCCATGTTTAATCTTGTTGCATGCAATGTTTCACAACATTATTTTTTATTTATTTTATTTTATTTATTTATTTCTATATGTATTTTATTTTATTTATTATTTATTTTTTTATTTTATTTTATTTTATCATGGTTCTCCCCTTGCTTGCGTGGTTTCCTCCCACATTTCCAAAGACATGCATGTCAGGTTAATTGGCCAGTCCAAATTGTCCCTAGGGGTGAATGAGGGAGCGAGTTGTCTGTCTTTGTGTGTCCTGCGACTGGCCGGCAATCAGTTCTGGATGTCCCTGGCCCACTTCCCGGACATAGAGGGGATGGCTCCACCACCCCCGCGAACCTACGTAGGATAAGGGTGCAGATAATGGATGGATGGATGTTTATCCTGGAGTGTGATCTTGTTGTGAACAGTATACACTACGTTGTATTCAATGACAATAAAGCCAATTGTACCCTTAATTCCAATACTAATTTGATTCTATTTGATAGAATTCAGCAGCGACTAAGCCAAAAATATGTTCTGCAATACAATTCCTGTCCTACTCATTTCAACGTCATTTTTTGACGTAACGTGAGGTCACGTTTACGCCCATTGAAAAAGTGGGCGCGGTTATGTTTACCCACGCCTATATGCCCATATATGGTATAGGACTACACGTTGATTGACAGCGGACAGCAGCTGCTGAGTTACACAGACATGGCGGAGGATACAGTGGAGCAGAAGCTCGGCGGCGGAGTTCCATGACTTTTTCTCAACCTTTTCGTTTCCCCCTCCCTTCCGAGGGTGCCTTGAATGCTCCCCGAGAAGAGCGAGAGGGGGGAGAGAAATGTGTCGGCATTTGGAAACCAGGCGGAAGACGACGCCAGCACGCGAGTAAGATGGGACAATGTATCGCTGTTTAGTGCAGTCAACAGCC
Source organism: Urocampus carinirostris (assembly GCF_059441175.1). NCBI lineage: Eukaryota > Metazoa > Chordata > Actinopteri > Syngnathiformes > Syngnathidae > Urocampus > Urocampus carinirostris. The sequence goes on from NC_142361.1 coordinate 28,666,372, forward strand.
CCGGGCAACCAATATGGCTCCTTGTGCCTTCCCTACTACTATGCTATGAACATTGCTCTCCAGATGACGCTCCGGAGAACTCACTTAAGTTCCTCAACGTCTCGGTACTTTTGATCGGATATTCCGTCGCGTTAGTTTCGGGAAAGCGAAGGAGGAGGCGGTGGTTGAGGGGGGCTGAGACCACCGCGCGTGGCGATGGAGCCAAAGCACAAAGAGTTGCTGGAGCAATGCCACCAGAACTTGGTGGAGTCCATCACGGACGCCGACCGGGTCGTGGAGTTGCTGGTGGCGTCTGGGGCGCTCAGTCAACTCGATCGCTTCGAGCTGGATCAGAATTGTTCGTCCAGCGCAGAGAAAGTGGAGCTGCTGTTGAAGATGCTGGCGAACAAGGAGAACGACCATTTCCTGGACCTGTGCGTGGCCTTGGAGAAGGCGAACCCCGATCTACACGCTGCACTATTCGGGGCTAACAACGGCGGCGGTCGAGTGGACCACAACACCGGTAAGGGAGTGTTCTGTTGGGGTTTTTGTTTGGCCGTGAACTGGGTAGTCTTCTGCAGCGACACTGGAGTAGAGCCTAGGGATTTATTTGCTTGAAAAACATCTATGACCGGTGCCATATTGTTCAGACTGAACCATATTCAACTCTTGAGTAGTCATCGATTATGTATACATTTACAGAAAACCCCGGGATCTGACACGAATCGGGGGTGAAAGTGAATTTGCAGTATGGCGGCTAGTGTTGGGTGCATTACTGAAAAACAGTAATTCGTTATAGTTATTAGTAACTTAAATGTAAAAGTAACCCTCTCCTCCTGATTAAAAACACCCTAAAGTAGTGCGTTACTCTGGAAGTAACCACTTAGTTACAAATGACCGTATTTACTCCCATAGTAGCCGACCGCCTCAACTGCTTCAACCCTGGAGAACCCACAGGTCAAAATTTTCCAAAGAAAAAAGGCTCTGTGCTTCTCCGAGATTAAGATAGTTGCATAATAAAATAAATAAAATAAAACTTGTACACCAACCTGTGGAAGTGATGAACCATTCGCAACCCCTTGGCTTGTGGAATCTTGAAAGCTTGCAAACAAACACCTAGCCAAGACACTCCATATCCATTTTGTCTTTGGGCTTCTCATCTCATCAGCTGCACCGCTTATCCTCAGTAGGGTCGCGGGGATGCTGGAGCCCATCTCAGAAATCATCGGGCAGTGGGCAGGGGACACCCTGGACTGGTTGCCAGCCAATCGCAGGGCACACGGGGACAGACAACTCACTCGCTCAGTCACACCTAGGGACAATTTGGACCGGCCAATTCACCTGAAATGCATGTTTTTGGAATGTGGGAGGAAACCGGAGTGCCCGGAGGAAACCCACGCAAGCACGGGGAGAACATACAAACTCCGCACAGTAAGGCCGGGAGCTGGATTTGAACCCACTCAGGAGGTTCCCACGACCTCAGAACTGTGCCGCACACGCGCTAACCACTGCTCCGCCGTGCTGCCCGTCTTTGGGCTTCAAACCGTTTAAATATTTCCTTGTACCTTTTTGTCCAAGACATTTTCCTTTTTTCTTCAGGCATGGTGTATTGTAAAAATATATTTACAAATGAAAACACCAACATTCAGTGCACTTTTATAATAAATTTTATGCTCCCCATCCCCAGCCTACTATTTTCTACTGGTGACACACAACCATATAAATTGCCCCCCTCGTTTCAGTATTTTATTTTATAATTGAAAATACTTCTCAGATGGGATTATATCCATTAAGGAGAATTTCACTGTTATTATACTCTGCGCTTGAAATGGCACCACCATAACTGTTTTTAGTTATACTAAGCCTAGCCTTCTTCACAATTGCTGGCAGATTGAGGTTCGTATGTTATGTCGTGAGTGAAGGAGGAACGTTTGGCAATAAGTACACGCTGAAATTCACGATCTTCTTTTAATAAGTAGCGAATTAACGCACCATGTTGTAACAACAGTTGAGATACTTTTTTTTTTACGTGCTATAACACTCGTTACCTAGAAAATTAGTTGCATTATAGGAACTTGTCACTTAGTAAGTAACACGTTAGTCCCAACACCGGGAAATAAACATGCATACAATTAAATAGCATTAGAAAAAAGTAAAATTACATTTGATTAACCTTTGTTGTGACCTGACTTGAGCTGGTCGAGTGGAGTTAGTGGGTGGATGCAGAGGGGGAGCAGGACTTTGAAACTTACCAGCATTGTCATACCAAATGGAAGATTTTGTTGCTCAAATTGCCTTCTTATTCTTAATAACTGTCCCAATCGTCGATTGGTTACGTCCATATTCCATACCAGTGGTATGGCACCATGGTGCGCTCCAAGGACAGCTGAGGTGCCCGGATACATATCACAATGGAATCTTGCCGAATTGATTATCATTACTGGGAAACCTATTAGTTTCTTTTGCTAGTAACTTGACCTTTTTACCGGTTGATTATTGTTTTTTTTTTTTTTTTGTGTCCCTTGCGTTTTCTTACTCTTGTTTCTTGTTAATTGCATCCATCCATCCATTATCTGCACCGCTTATCCTCAGTTGGGTCGGGGGGTGCTGGAGCCCATCTCAGCCATCTCCGGGCAGTGGGCAGGGGACACCCTGAACTGGTTGCCAGCCAGTGGCAGGGCACACAGGGACAGACAATTCCCTTGCTCATTCATTTCGACTCTAATTATATTAAAATTAGAGCAAGAACCCCTGGAACAATTTTGGAACAAAAACAAGAGAGAAAAGTAAATATGAATCATCATAATAAACTATAAGGACAGGTAATTCTAATGTAACAATCTAACCTGGCAATGTGCATCCAGCAAGTGTACTGTGCCTTTAGCATTGTGCCCTGCTTAATGTAAATGTTTCTCCAATGGCTCTACCTGTGATTTACCTGAAGGTACTCTTTGTTGACATCGGCTCACTGTGTTATGCGATTCACAGCGTCAGTTTAGCAACATCATCATCAAGTTTGCCATCGGTGGCGCGCTGCGGTCACGGCACATTAGGTCGGCTCACTTGTTTCCATGACAACCGGCGCACCGCTTTACGCAAAGACGAACGAAAGTGCAATTTTGAGCGTTGACTAGATTTACCGTTAGCGCCTCCATTGATTCACGCCTTTCGTGAAAGTATATTTCCCCTGTTCTTGTGCCTCAGACAATGTAACCGTGTGCAAGCTCTCGCCCAGTTTTGCCGCTGGATTACTCGCAACCAGCATCCAGCCCCTAAGCAGGATGGGCCCAGCGAGCCAAGTTTTAAGCAGGAGATGTAGATACTCCCCACCCTGCGAGTTTTGGCATAGGGGAAGCTTTGTTTGAAACGTTTAGGTCTGCTACTGCCAATCCTTCCCCAAGCCGTAATACCTCTCACATTGATTGTTGCCGCTGCGGATTAGCCCTGATCCTGAAATACTGTTCATTTTTTAATACATCTGCCAACATTGTCCGTGATCTGACTCGTAGGCGGGTCTTGTGTTTCTGTGCGTTTTTTCCATCCCGCTTGCTATGTTCGAAGTACTTCCTCAAGGGGTTTGTCATTTTTGGACTCTGTGGTAGCTGTTTGGGACTTCCAAAGCCTCTTTTTCAACTACCTCTCATTGCATTTCTGTCAAAGATAGATAGTATTTAAAAAAGGTTGCGACCATAAAAACACCTTTTTATCAGGAAAAAACAAACATTTTCCAGAGTGAATGGGCAGGTGTTCTATCCATTTGGTAATGTAGAATTGGCGACTTTCAGTTGAAATAGCTTTAAAAGTTAGACTCTGGCTTTTTGTACCTTGATTCCCCCTGGTTGCTATGCCCCTTTAATTGCTCATCGCCATCATTTCTTTTGTCTGCGAAATTTGGTACTATGATCGATCGCTCTTGTTATTGCTCTATGAACGTTAAAGAATATGTCCTGCGTCATCTTGCTTTGTTTTGTTTGATTTAGTTTGTGTAAATTAATAAAGGACCTTTATTGTCATATTACAATAGTATAATACTTGTTGTCTGTCTCTGTGTGCCCTGCGACCAGTTCAGGGCGCCCCTGCCCACTGCCCAAAGACAGCTGGGATGGGCTCCAGCACCCCCGTGACCCTACTCAGGATAAGTGGTGCAGATAATGGATAGAGGGATAATACAATTGAGGGGCTCTTCCTTTTAGTGCAAATAATACAAATTTAAAAACGTGACAATGTGCAAATGGATGAAGAACATTAAACAATATTTTAATGTCTAGTGAATTTGTGCATATTTATAACCCTATAAAAGTTGTGCTCATGGACGCTGTAGATGCGAGTTTAGGGGGTTGATGGTTCTTGGGAAGAAGCTGTCCCAACATATTCTGTGTTTTCTTGCCTTGTTTTTTGTTAATTTATGATTAAAAAGTCTATTGTACTTGCATTATATCGAATGGTCCCTTAATTATGGCACTTTTGTTCTCTTCACACGAGGGAATGTTTCTTGATTGATCTTCTTTTCATGTTTGGTTCTGATAGACTTGCTTGGTATCAAAACATTATGTACTGTAATGCACATTTTTTTTAAAGTAGAGAACTGTTTCAGTACACATTGTACACGTATTTTACCGGTATTATCGCTTTACGATGGTTGTTACAGGATTTGAACCTTGGTCTTGTTGGTGAGCCCGCGTCTAACCACTGGTCCCTATTGATGTAGATGATATCTGTAAAGGCATTGCGTTTTATTTCATAATCCCACTATCTTTACTCACGTTACCAGAGATAAATGTTAATTCTTTTGCGCATTTTACATGTTAGAATGACTATACCTTTGTCTCTGTTAAGAATAGAATGGAATAATATAGGTTATTGTCATTGTACATTGTGAAATGCTCAACGGAAATAACATTCGTCTCTGGTACCCTGAAAATAGTGTGTTAATATGATAAAATCGACTGCCTTTTTATATGGCTTTTCAGTGGTTCAATGGTTGGAATTCGGTGCTATCACCGCTGCGACCTGGGTTGATTCCTGTTGTATCAAACTGGAAGGTTTGAGCTGAAAAAAAGCTAAATTAATTTAAATACCGAAATGTTATTAAAAACGTGCGCGTGTACACAAATAAATACGGTAGAGTTTCTTGCACCTTTTGTATAAATGTAAGTAAAAAAAAATGTAAGTAAAAGGTTTTAGGTCGGTGCCTTTGGCATATCCCTTAAGGCATAATGATGTACTTGAGTGCATTGACCTGCTGTGTACAAGGAGCGAGAGTGTTCATACTGTGTCTCAGGCTGGTGTTATTCGAGAGGATTAAGCTGTTTTCCTCCGTGGCTGAAGTAAACTGTCGTTGTAAGACACGCTATTATCACGCCTTTGCAGTCCTCCTCTTCTGCCGCCATGCACTCTTTAGCCATCAGTTTTCTGACTCGAGTGTAGTTTTTTTTCCCCCAATGTTATTGTCATTATCTTTGCTGTAGCTATTCGGTTGATGCGATTACCGCCTTTTAAGCGCACTTGAGAAGCAGAGAGCAAAGACAAAGCCTGTGGGCACTCTTGGCGTATATCGGAACGCGGCTTTCTTGCAGCTTTGCATCGTCGTCAGTTCAGCTACGCGGGCGTGAAGCGAGCAAAGAGTAAATGAGTGTGTGATGAATCTCGTTGATAACGACCTGCTCTCTGCTTGTCAGGCTAACATGATGCGAGGTTATCTTTGCCGGATGAGTCTGCATGTATGCACATGCTTGCACTGCTCAAGGTAACGTGGTCTCACTCCACTCTAGATGCTTGATAGCCTTTATTTGTTAGTAAGGACAATTTCAAGCATCTATAAACCAAGAAAGGCTATTAGGATGTACAGTACAGTAGACCCTAATCAAAATTTAACCCCGCCTAATGACATTTTCACTTCATAGAGTAGAATTGGGGCTGACTAGAGGTAAGATCTTGAGCCCGGACCTGAAATTCAGGTCGGGTTCGGGTTTAAAATGTCAATCATTGAGTCAGGCCGGGCTTTTTCTCTGCGGCTGATATGCACAGCATGCACTTACTTTTACTCAAATAATTATTTAGATGATTGCTCTTTACTTCTACTTAAGTAATATTTTTCTGGGGTAACAGTACTTTCACTTGAGTAACACACTTCGGCACTGCAGTTCAGCATTGAAGTTATATTATTCACATCACTCTATCGTAAAGAACATGCTCACCAAACTATCAGTTTAACTCCAAATCACTATATCTAAAGACATTTTTATCATCTGTTTCACGGTAATAAATGCGCTACTTTCTCTTTCTACCTCTATGTCTTTTACGTAGGACGTTATTTACACTTCTCGCCATAGCTTACAAACTTTACACACTTTCTTTCTGCTTTTCGGCTTACCACTATATATTCACTATTCGCATCTTGTAATCTGCAGAATATGATTTTTTTCGGTGCCATGTCGTTTAGTTTAATTTCTCCGCACTTCGGCGATGAAGTGTTCATTTTGGCACTGCATTTCAAATTGCTCACTTGATTTGAGGGACTCGGCCCGAAGTAAACCGGATGTACGCATTGCGGCCCCCAGACTAACATTTCGGTGCCGAAGTAAAGCTTCAGGTCTACTTAGGCACTGAAGTAAAGCTTCGGGTCTACTTAGGCACTGAAGTAAAGCTTCGGGTCTACTTAGGCACTGAAGTAAAGCTTCGGGTCTACTTAGGCACTGAAGTAAAGCTTCGGGTCTACTTAGGCACTGAAGTAAAGCTTCGGGTCTACTTAGGCACTGAAGTAAAGCTTCGGGTCTACTTAGGCACTGAAGTAAAGCTTCGGGTCTACTTAGGCACTGAAGTAAAGCTTCAGGTTTTCTTTGGGCAGGGTCCCTCAACAGAAATCCATACATACACGTGTGTCCATTTTTTTAGGGACAGGCAAATAAATAATATATTAAAATCAAGTAAACATTTTTTATCCCTGTACACCACGAACAGGCTCATTAGCAGCAGTAGAATAGTCAATAAAACAGACATGTGCATTTAGTAAGGTACATTCAGCGGTCAACTGCAAAGTCAAAAGAATGTTTTCTCTACTTTACAATGTCTGCCATCCAAAAAATATTGGCTTGAATGTTACTTGAATCTTACAGAGTTGTCCAGGGTGCTTTCTTGTTAAATGTCCATGCATCACTAATACTCAAGGTCTGATTTTTCAAATTTTGCAAGTTGTGTATCTATTCACCATATCCTGGCTAAAATGTGTTTAGACTTTAGAAGTTCTGGTACGTGTACTTGATGTTGACGCCTTCATTTCGTTACCCTCTGAAGACTGAGAAGGTATTGCGCATGAGCAGAGATTACAATCATGTAAGATGCCTCACTCTGTTTTAAAAAAACGTCTCTGGCAGCAATGGTCAACAAAAGGATTCATTGTTGACAACGTCGATTAATCATTCCAGCCCTAAGTGGAATGTGATGTTTTCGACCTCTCATTATGACATTTTCCCCACTACATGATATCAAAAACAAAAAGTATTTTGCTTCTCCCAAAACAAAGTTTGCAGTAATTGTGCGGATGAATAGTTACATCTCTAAAAGGCCTGTCTATCTGTCCATGTCTTATAAAATGCTGGTCTGCTATCGGTTTGCGTCACGGCATTAGGAAATTGCTGATATACTATTGGCTGACCAGCCTCCACAATGCTTTTTTTTCTTCATTCATTTCAGAATCTCGTATCCCGGGGGTCTCCTGTAGTGGTTAGCATGGTTGCATTGCAGACAGAAGAGTTTGGTTTAAGTCTGCTTGATTCTCTTGTGATTATTATTGTTTTTTTATTTTTAATGGACTTTTGTTGTTTGTCCCAAAGCTCCTTCAATTTGCTGACCAGTCCAGCAACTATAAATCTCTCAAGTCAGATTTAGCTCACCCATGACTCTAATTAAGGCATATGCCCAAGGAAATGATTGGGAATCCCCCCATCTCCCAAGTTATTCCAGTTTTAAAACCCTTTTCTCAATTCTGATTGCTTAACCAAGCCAAAGCTTTAACACGCTCACTGGCGACAAACATACAATCAAGCCATTCATTATTCAGCCCGTCATGCCGTGCGTCAGAATACTGGAGGACTGTGTGTGTCCCGGGTTGTTTCCCTCCCCTTCTTGACGAAGGCACTAATTAAACCACGAGCCGCTGGAGTCATTCGGCACGCCTTCGTTCGCCGAGTAAATATAATCAGATTCATATTTATGCAAACGGCTGCAAGCTGATTACGCAGCTTGGTTCACGACTGACCTGAAGATGTACTCGCACACGCAGGCATGCTGCACACTTAAACAGTGACTTGTGACAGGGGATATAAACCCACATCTAGCAGAGGGCAGCAGATTTTAAATGTGAAGGTTGCAGTGTCCACACTCTCTTTGTGATGTTTGTTTTTGCTCTTACTTTCTGTGGTCTTCATCTTTATTCTTATCAACTTTTGATATTTGTGTATTTCTATCCTAGAGATGAAGTCACAATCAGTTAAAAAAATTCAGAAATTTACAGTGCTAACTGTTTTGTTGGTGTCCTTTTACCGTCCTTGATCAACATTTTGAAAATGTTTTTAGGCTAATAAATCCCAATGATAATGCACACATTTGGATAAAGATGTGAATAAGCATGTTTGAAAATAAACCGAACTGAGTCAAACATTTTTTTTCCCATTTAGATTATTTATGTTACTTGCAGTGGAAAACGAATATTGTGTAAAAGAAATGGCATGCTAGCTGAATACTCGTTTTAGAATCGGAGTCACCTTTTTTGGCACGGATCATTGTTTTAATTCATGATGAGACGAAAGGTAATTAAATAAAAATGTTTTTTTTTACATTTTGGTTTTGATCATTTTTAAATTACATGCCAATTAGTTTATGCAAAATAAGGCCCGCTTCATATAGATGCTTCCTTTTTTTTAAATGTTTTTTTTCCTCACCTCAAGTCCTTGAAGCGGTTGTTTACCCACTCAAATGTATTCTCCTTAATTGTTAGGTTATTTGTTGACTGTATCATTAAAACCTGTGTTTGCTGCTGTATTACATATAAGTAATGTGATTGCTGGTTGGTTGTTTAGATCTCTTAAACACTAGGGTCGTAGGGACCATTTCCTGTGGTGTGTCTTTGGCAAGCACAGCCTGGTGGCGCCCATCCCTCTCTAGGCCAACATATGTACTGTCAACGAATACTTTATTCATGTGAAGGTACTGTTTAGCCAATCAGAATCCAGAACACAATGTACAATACAAATACGTGAAGTAGCCTTGAAAAGTAAACCGCGTTATAGCAAGGGTATACTCAAAAAATGAGCCATTGTATAACCCTCCTACCATGCTAATTTACTTATCCACATTGACTGTATAAGGAATTTTATTAAAGATAAAAGGTGTTGCGCGCAGTTATTTTGGTGGATAGGAGATGAACGGGGCATTTATTTGAATTGTTCATCCAAACATTCTGTGATAAATTGAGCCAAGTCATATTTTGCAGATTTCAGTCGGAGGACATACAGTCCCATTATTTGTGTAGCCTTGATAAAGGATGCATTGCTTTTTTTTTTTTACTTTGTTTTGGAGCACGCCAGTGAGACAGAACAAGGGTGATACAAAGAGGAAGGGGACACAACAGGCCTTTTGTTGGATGGTCCCAAAGTGAACGCTCAGCAGTTTTCTGTGTACAGCAGCCGGGAATATACACTCTTCTGTGTGCGTGTATGTGTGTGTCTTCTCTCCCAGTTTCTGTCCCACTGCATAAAGCAGTGACAAAGACAATGAATTATGACCCTAACACTCTTGTCAAGACTGCTGACTTTAAATATCTCCCGTGGGCTGAAGCCAGCCTCACTTTCCCCCTCGCAGTGCGTGTGCCTTTATACATGTGTGCTGTCACGCCATGACACGCCCAGTCAACTTTGCTACCTCAGCCTCACTGTCTCTCTTCCTTGGCAATCACTTCCCCTCCCCGCAATCTTGGTTTGAAGAGGAAGCCATCGGTTCATCGGCAGTTGACTGTCGTTGCTGCTTTTCTCTAATCGATGACAGTATAGCGTGTCGTGTTTTCCTATGAGGAAGCACTGTCTGCCTTTATCATACTGACTGATCTCTGCTCAACCTGCTGCACAGGTTGCCATTTTTTGCCTTGGTAGCTCAAAATAACAGTAGTGCTTTACATTAGTGATCGTTTGGTTAACGGGCCACACAGAAAAAAAAAGAAGTTGTATTATTTCTTGTTTATATTGTATCTATTTGTGTATACACGCATTCAAAAAAAAAATCAAAGTTGGGATGTGCATTAGACACAAGGTTTTACGGTAACATATTACTATTACTGTATTTGAGCAATTATTGATCAGAGGCGTGTTCAGGAGAGTGAGTGATTGCTTTCGCGAGCTATCGCTAGCTTCTGAATGGCCAGTGATTATTGAGCGCTCGCGTGCCCGAGTAATCACGGGAGAAAGACCGCTTACTTTGATTTCCAACATGGCGTCGACAGTGCAGAAGATGGAGGATCTCACCCTGACGAGTGCTGTTGGCGATGTAATATATCGTCTTACATTGCCTGGTAATGTTTGTGAACAATGCAAGACAGGTATGACCCTTCCACTGCGTTTAGGATAACCTTAACTGTGTCAATATGCGAACTGTCGCTCATATCAGCCAATTCGCTCAAAGCAAGCTGTAGAACGAAATCCATTGTACTGTCGTCGGCCATTTTGGATCAGTAAGGCAATCACAGTGAGCGATTACAAAACGTTCAGCAGTGCGCGGCAAGCGATTATCAAGAGACTACATGTCTGATCACTCTCCTGAACACGCCTCTGGTGACAAGTATCGCTGACCACATCTACTCAGCTTTGTTTGCTACGGGAATCAAACCCGGATCACAACTAAGTGTTCTAAATCCTCACCACTTGACAACCAGGGATGTAGATAACGTTGGAAAAGGCATCCAATTTCATATCATCATGCTATTTTTAATCACGGTTCAACGTTGTACAACATTGTAATGGAGCCTTATGGAAAAGAGTTCAGCCAAAACCTTGTAGTCTAGTGATAATAGATATTATTCTTATTGTTATCGTTATTATTACCACCAATATTTTTGGGGTGGGCTGCAAAGACATTGTCAAACATTAAACCTGTACAAAAAAAGGTTAGGACTACTGCCTGTGTCAAATTCTAGGCCGCAGATAATCTTGATTCATTATTGCATCATACACCAGGAATTGTTGTGTATTTTTCACTGTAAATAACTTCTTCTTGTACCTAATTGTAATGCAGTTTAATAAATGATAGAAAATTTCCATTTTCTTTTAATGTAGTGATTTTAGTCCATTATTTTGAAAATGTACCCCGGCCACCACCTCTTTGACCTTTTGCTCTTTGGTATGCGCTATAGGTCCCTTAAAACTCAGTCGGATGCAGAGATTATAATTCATGCGTTTGTTACCTCCCGTCTCGATTACCCTCATGTACTACTCCGGTCTCCCGAAGTCCAAAATCAAAAATGCTACTGAGGCTTTTAACTAAGACAAGAAAGTTTGATTTCATTACCCCGATTTTAGCTAACCTGCATTGGCTCCCTGTTGGCTTAAGATGTGATTTTTAAGGTTCTGTTAGTATCAGGGGATGGTGTAATAATAGTCTGTGGCTTGCAATATTCTGGTGTCTGTGCAGCCCTTTGAGACTCTTTGCGATTAAGGGCTATACAAATAAACATGACGTGACTTGACTTGACTTAAAATAAGGACAAACAGGCTCAGACAGTTTCTTTCCCAGGGCCATCGTAATGGCTACATGTTTTTATCGTATTACCTGTCTAAAACTAATTTTAGAATTGCATTACTGTCCTTGCCAGTCTACTGTTCAATAAATCTATCAAGGCCTTGCAAAACCGGCTAATAAGAAGTTGAGCTTAGTGTGTCCACTGGGTTTCAGTGTTATTGTTCCAATTTAATCTTGTGGTTCTATTAATCTTGTCTCTTGTGTATTCTTTTAAGTACGAAAATAATGTACTAATGAATTGCATCTGCTAGCACTTTTATCTGTCCTTTGCGTTGTCTGCAAACTGAAGGCTGTAGGGTAAAGCTGGCCTTTATTAAGATTTTACATGTTTGCATGCTTTTTAGTTATTTTAAAAGGTAATGTCAGCATGTAAAATAAACAGCATCTTGATCTTGCTTTACCTTACTTTATTTCCAAATTTGTGTGTTCATACATTCTGGTTCTTGTTCCGTTCATATCCTGCTGCAGTCCGGGTGTCCAGCTTCGTCTGCCACTCTTGGCATGTGTTGCCGGCTCTCCATCTGTTCAATCCTCTACGCCTTAATTTGTATAGCCAACACCTGCATCCATTTGTATGGCCATGTCACCCGAGGCTCCAAGTTATGTGTGACACACAATGAAATCACCAGCAAATGGAATGACAATACTCTATCTGGTACTTGTGAGGCATGGTTTTGCAAAAAGGAAAGCATTAACTTGCGAAGTGACATTTTTTTAATACATAAAATGTGCCTACATCAACTCACAAGTAAACTCCATCTCAGATAGCTTCATCATGTAAAAAGATTTGCCTTAACCCTCATGTTGTGTTAGGAATTGGCACCACTAACTATTGTTTTCGGGTCAATTTTTGACCGGAGTTCTAACTCTGTCCTTACCACCAAAAAAGAAAAGAGTTCCCCTCAATGTAGTTTATACTACATTCCAACAAACCTAATATGCATGGGTCATATGAGTGCTTGAGATTTTTGAAAATGCTAGAATTTGAATGTTGTGGTTTCAAGGATTGAAAAGTGCTTGGATTTTGGGTGGCGTGCTCGTAAATGCTTGTTGCCGTGTTTCTCAACATGTCTGCTTAAAAATGACACCAACACTGCTTTGTGGTGGCTTCGCTTTGCCATTGCATTTCTCTCTTCTCTCGTAATTAACGGCAGCTGGCAATAGGTTGTATAGCAATGCCCTATGGAGTGTCATCACCCCCTTCAGGTTGCGCCAAAGAGGACTCAACTATTTACACACATATTGTTCAGATCCACAAATATATTCCCGTTTGTTTAGGATCTAAAAATCGGTCTTGTTAGATTTTGTGGATCTGCATACTACATGATTCTCAGTGGATTTCTTGTTTTTTAAAAAAAATGTCTTTGAAAGTCCTTAAAGTGCTTGGATTTGGTCATGAAAAAGGTGTACGAACCCTGTATATGATTCATAACCATATATTTCCATTGTAATTGTATGGCCCCTGATACGCATCAGTTATTACATTCTATAACCTTGAAACGGGTCACTGGCAACCCTAACACAACATAAGGGTTAACATGCTGGATTTCATTTTATGACTACAGTATATTGATCAAGGAAAAAAATCATCAGCAACAGCCTAAGCCTAAGTTTTCCTGTAATTCTTCTCTACATTATTCTAGCTATAAAAATGTGTAGCCTTTACAAAAGTACAGCTTATAATCCATGCACACTGTGTAAAGGTTATCTAAATCAACACACTCTGGCCTCTGGTTATTAACGATGAAAGGAATGTCTGAGAGATCATCCAAAAATTCCATTCGTGGGTTTCTTCCACTTTTTGGCAGCTCCCATTTGGACTATTTGAGCTGTACTGGGTTTGGTGAGTAGGTTAGAGAATCCCTCGCACCCCCCTCCTTTTGTTCTCTGTTGAAGGCTGCACAGGACAATAGTGAGGTCTGCTTTCGGCAGAGCGAGGTGATAATGTATGATGGCTTGCTGATAATAAAAGCGACTGGATTGCTCTTTCGGGTATATTTTAACATTCGGTCAGATTTGTCATTCCGACAGCTTTTCTGGGCCCATGACCTTACTTTCTCTTCAAAACTCTTAGGCTGTGTTTGAAGAATATATCTATTTTTTGTCTTGTTCCCGAAATAGCAAACAAGCCTCATAGTAAAGGAGGCAAGAGGGTTTTGACCGATTGTCCTGAAGAACACTCATGAGTCATTAGTCAGATACTATGCGTGTCTTTGAGTAATCCAAGCTCATAGAGTCATTACGTTTGGACGTTTTATGTTTATGCTTAGCATAGAAAACTCCTGAAATCAGATGGTCGGCCTCTTTTTCACCAGCAGCGATGCTATACTGGCTCACAGCCCAGAATGTTGGCCTAATACTGTAGAAGGCCCATTGAATGTCATATTTGATGAAGAGAGAGGGAGTTGGACTCTGCAATTAACTTCTGTTTACACACTTAAGAGAATGAAACATGGAGAGTAAACATGTATGGAGAAGTTAAACATGACATTTTAGTGTTACTTGAAAGTTGGTGTTTCAGAGATCGGCTGGAGCCTGTAAGGAGGGATAAGCATGATGCAAACGTTGTAGAGCATAGGTTGGGGTTGTGTTCATCATGCATTTGGAACCAGGCACTCATGGAGTCATTACCTTTGGACATTTTATGTTTATGCTTAGCATAGAAAACTTCTGAAATCAGATGGTCGGCCTCTTTTTCATCAGCAGCGACGCTATAGTGGCTCACAGCCCAGAATGGTGGCCTAATACTGTAGAAGGCCCACTGAATGTCATATTTGATGAACAGAGAGGGATTTGGACTCAGCAATTAACTTGTGTTTACACACTTAAGAGAATGGAACATGGAGAGTAAACATGTATGTAGAGGTTTACCATGACATTTTAGTGTTACTTGAAAGTTGGTGTTTCAGAGATCGGCTGGAGCTTGTACCGGGGGATAAGCATGATCCAAACCTTGTAGAGCATAGGTTGGGGTTGTGTTCATCCTGCATTTCGAACCCGCTACTTGATCACCCACTGGCAATCGTGAAAAATATAAACCAATTCACTCCTTTTCCGAGAAGCACCCTTTGGCAAAATTTGCCATTCTCCCAGAATTACGGCTACTGATTTTAAACATCTTCCATGCTGTTTTGAGCTATTTCAGTTTTTGAACATACTGACATTTAAATCTTGTTAACCCTTCTGCCTTCAAGCCCTTGGGAAACAAGTTCACACCACACTGATTAAGTGCATCACTGATGGGTAAATCATCCTGAACTTCCCAGTCTAGTGGAGTTTTTAATCTGGTGGGTTTGGTGACATTCCCACGCTAGCTCACTGCTGCCCATGTAGTTTAAATCACCCGGCTGTGATCAGTATGACCATTGAAATCAGTAGTCGTAGTAGAACTCTTTGTATCGGAATGACATTCCATTGTAATTTATTTCTATTGAGCAGATTGTCTATCTGCAGTTTATCAAGAGTCAATCTGAAAATTATGCATGAGATAATCGTGAGTATAAGATAATGACTAGGACTGTATTATTTTTTTTTTCCAAAACAAGTGCCCCAAACCCCCCCCCCCCCCCCCCCCCACCCCCACGTCTCTGTTTGGAGTTTGGAATGTATTCAGCGTCTACAACTTTACAAAACAATTAAAATGAAATAAGAAAAAGGAGATGAAAACGCCATAGTTTAATTTTTTCCTGTCTCCTTAACTGTCACGAGCATATTCAAGAAGCAGAATGATAACAAAGTATTAAAAAAATAAAATAGTTAACATCTTGGCCCTGCGAGCAAAATCTTAATGGACTTGTTTGCGTGCATTTTTAAAGAGACATTCATGCGACAGATGTGTATATATGATATATATTATACTATCCTAAAGTAGCAGTGTACAACAGGATGTTCAGGATCTAATTTATTAATGCACATAAAAGACAGAGGTCTTCCTTGTAAACCTCTAATAACATAATAATGATACAAAAGTTGAGAACGTTTTGAGCGAGATTCTCACGTTCTGTTCATAAAAAAAAGCTGTGAGGGGAAACCCATCAAGTAAATCGCTTATCCGTGAATGGTGTTCTCTGCTTCTTGGTATAGCACAGATCGTTGAGGTTAGAAGACAATAAATCACTTTCCTCACTCAGTCCAATAGCTTCCACGCCTCATAAACTCCTTCATAGACGAGATTCACAGGTTGGAAATGTAAATTTGCCTTCTTGTTGCTGGATTTTTACTGACACCATCATGAAATCTCCCCTTAAGTAATAAAAGAAAATAAGCAAGTCACGCCTCGTCATGTTCTTTTTGTGCAAATTGTATTCAGATTTTAAGCTTAACTCATTTAGTGTGATGATTGTATAAATACGTACTCAGAAGCATTGTCCTTGAGAACCAAAACGTAAAAACATGTTTTTTTGTTTTTTATAAAGGCTTTGGTACAGGTCACCAGTACGCATCAAGCATCTGAGAATAATTTTAGTATACAAAAATCACCATTAGATGACAGCAGTGGCTTTTAGTAGATCTTTGTCCACACATCAAAAAAGCCCCCTCTTTCTCTATCCAGCAAATTAGATTGTGTAGTTGTCCCCTATGGAGAGTGAAGTGTGTTGAGAAAAGCAAATGTATAAGTACAGAAATGTAACACTTTGAAGCTTTATTCTTTTTAAAACGGTTGATAAAGTCCCTTCTTTATCATCAGGGCAGAGCGGTATGGCGTTTTGTGTACGTCAGTGATCACCATGTTGACCGAAATCTTGTGATCACTTGCCAGCAAAAATCAGGCGCTGAAAAATTATTTCAGAGTTTGTGCATTGTTCATGCATAAGTTCAGTGTTCTTTCAATAAAATCTTATTTTGCAAGCAAAATTGTAAAAGCTATAAACCTTTTTCTCTAAGGTGTGGGTTGAAGCTATTTTTTAATGTGTCTTATGCCTCCAACTACATTTTCTGTAGGCCTTCAAAAATGAGTTAATATGGCAAAAATTGGCGTTTGAGAAAAAGGTCGGTCATTGAATGAGTTACAGACATTGAAGAGAAGATTTTGCAGAATTTAGCTTGAAGACTTGCAATAAATAGCCTCTGGTTTGTGTATTTTTTTCAGACGTTATTGTGATTGATTGATATTGATAACAATAAAATACTGTAATTTCCCATTACCAGTGCTCTTCTTTGACCTTGCAAGCCTAAATTTCTGGCCAAGTTATGTACATACAGTCTTATCAGCATGGAGGTTGTGATGCGTTGACCGCGTCCCATCAAGATTCTAATCAGTTATTTTTTTGTGTCAGTTGGCAATGCTGAAAAATTTCTGGAATTGTTTAATTATTCAGTACCCATTTGAAGCCAGCCTTTGCCTCTTTGTTTGATAAGGCCTGCCAAGCTCCCCCTGTCCTCGTATGCTCCATTTCAGCCTTCTTTGCTAGTCGCTTGTGCCGCACCTCATCAGACCTCACCATGGCAACACGTGTCACCTCGCCTTATGTGCCTGAACACCTAATCTATTCAGCTAAAGCTAGCGTCATTCGGCGAGCACATCACTTGATCGGGAGGGAA